>NC_139946.1:28810465-29410465 GCF_963454915.1 Gymnoscopelus microlampas
CACACACACACACACACACACACACACACACACACACACACACACACACACACACACACACACACACACACACACACACACACACACACACACACACACACACACACACACACATTCATTTAGAAGCACCTGTTCCTAAGCAGAAGTTAAGTGTTTGCATTTAAAGGTACTTGCAATTAAAGGTACTTCTCAGAGCAGGAAATGTTTTCACACCGTTCTATCACAGGAACTTAGGACGCATCTTGCCTTGTGATAAAGAATGATAAAGCATGAAGGACTGTGTGCACTTTTCACGCACCTGCCGTGGAACACAAGATTAAAGAGTTACAAATTTGAGCGCCACCCCGGGCCAATTGGACCTGTCTTTCATGCACTGATCCACATCAAAGACTCTCAGGCAAGAATCCTCAAGGCGTGTGTTCAAAGCGCTCTCCCCTTTATTAAAACTCTATTTTATGTTTGTTGCTCATATTATGTTTCAGAATAGCCATATAAATGGCATGCATGATGGACAGGGTAAAAGACGTTTTAATTCTGCGAGAACTCTCCTCCGCGAACAAAGCAAGAAAATGCACTGACAAAATAATGATTAATCTACTCCTTTGTTGATTGACCATTCAAAATGTCCGTTCACTTCTCTCTCATTCTTCTGTTCCATGGACCTCTGTAAGCAGTGGGGCAGTAATTATTGTCCATTTTCAGACACGGGATAATCAAAGCCTTCAAAAGAAAATTAGATAATAAGCATCAAATATGAAAGGGACTTCATATGAAGCCAAGCTAGAGTCTTTTGGAATAAAAGAAGATTTGGAATAAAAGACAAAAATTGATTACTGTGGCCAAAGGTTTACAACATCTTGTTTGAACATAATAGAGAGTAATTACTTTGATATTGAATGGAATTCACTTCACAGTCATTTGTCTAAATGAGAAGGTGAAATGTGTCTGGATGTGTGATTCTTTTTCTGCATGACTACTATTTTAGAGAGTGGCAAGAATAATTTCCAGTCAATTATTATAATTATGATGATTATTTCAGTACATGGAATGACACAATGGATTAAAAAATATATGCTTGTGCAATAGTTGTAGTGTTTTTGTGATTGTACACTGTAAAATCCTCAGTGTGAGACCAATTTAACTCTGGGAGTGTACAAATGGATCTAAGGCCACTGGTCAATACAAACTAATACGTGAGTGCGCTCCCGGTGCGCAATTGCACCCTAATGCAAATGGACCCGTTTGAACATATCTTTGGGATATTTTATACAGATGCATAAATACTCATTTGCCCTTGTATCAACACGGCAAAAACTCTAGAGACTACAAGACAGAGTGCAGTCACTGACTTGAGCTGTGAGAAGCACTTGTTCGCTGACCTCACAGATGCTTTTGACCTAATCAGTAGAAGTACCTCCTTCATGAGGCTCAGTCACTCTTACCCAGCATAGTGAAAGCCATCCATGACAATTACCATTGTACCATTTAAGACGATTCCCACTTCAGATTCACTCAGCAAAAGAGTCAAATGTATATCTGGCTCAAGGCTTGCAACAAAGGAGATGCTAAAGTAACAAAAAAAGTTGTATTATTAAACTAAAGAGTCAAAGAATTGCTCCTCCTCACTTATAAAGCTCTCCATGCCCTAGCCCCACTGTACCTGTCAGACCTCCTCGAGGATTACTCCCCAGCGAAGAACCTGAGGTCTTCTGACTTGGGGCTCCTCACCATCCCTCACAGCAATAAGCGGACCCTCTGTGATAGAGCGTTCAGTGTGGCAGCCCCTGCCCTCTGGAACTCTCTCCCCAGGGAGATTCGCCAGACGCCAACATTGGACTCTTAGTGGGAGAGCTTAACAAGATAATCGAAACGAAGCGGATAAAAGCGCCAATTTTTTATGAGGCTTCTTTAGGACCTACTGATGGATTCTAGCCTTGGGTACCAAACTTTATTTTGAAAAGTATCCATACAATTAACCATATCAATATTCATTAAAAAAAACAGGCCGATTCACTTTTTGGCCTATAACTCTTGAACCGTAGGTCATAGGATAAAAAGTATTTTTTCCCTGGACTCCTTGGATCATGACGCAACTTCCCATATAGGTCCCGCCCCTTTTCCGATTTCAAAATTTTACGCCATTTTGCGTTATTTTCAAAACACACATTTTGCTATTACTCCTACAAATGTTGTCCAACTCATACAAATCAGCACACACTGTGTCTTTGGTCATGTGGAGAAGGAGAAGTGACGAGCTAATTGATTGCAGGGGAGTTGGCTGCCAAGCGCATTTAAATGCAGGTGTACAAATTTTAGAAGCCAATCGTAGCCAATCTGAGGGGAATATGAGAAATCGGACTGATACATCTACATCACATGACCAAAGACACAGTGTGTGCCGATTTGTGTGAATTTTGGATTTAATAAAATAAAATTGGATTTAATTTAATTGAAATCGGAAAAGGGGCGGGACCTATAAGAGAAGTTGTGTCGTGATCCAAGGAGTCCAGGAAAAATATATTTTTGATTCTATGACCTACGGTTCAAGAGTTATAGGCCAAAAAGTGAATCGGCCTGTTTTTTTTAATGGATATTGATATGGATAATTGTATGGATACTTTTCAAAATAAAGTTTGGTACCCAAGGCTAGAATCCATCAGTAGGTCCTAAAGAAGCCTCATAAAAAATTGGCGCTTTTATCCGCTTCGTTTCAATAATGTAAAAAAATGGGGTTAAGCTTCTCCACTATCTATCAAGTCCGCACTGAAGAGACACTTGTTTACTCAGGCTTTTGGCAAATTTGTTTATTTTTTGTATTGTAACATGTCCTTGGGTTTTTGAAAGGCGCTATATAAATTCAAGTTATTATTGTCTCCGCCAGGCCGAAAGGCATGGCCGAGACTATGTTTTGCACCCTGTCTGTCTGCCCGTCCATCCGCGCTCGCACGTGTGTGTGTGTGTGTGTGTGTGTGTGTGTGTGTGTGTGTGTGTGTGTGTGTGTGTGTGTGTGTGTGTGTGTGTGTGTGTGTGTGTGTGTGTGTGTCGTCCGTCTGTGGACAGCTAATCTCCGGCACTGTTGGCTTGATCGCAGCAAAACTGTGCACACACACACTCCCTGGATGCCAATTCAGAACCTCTGCCCCAAATGTTTCACATGGGCCTGTTATAGCTCCACCAGGAGTAGTCCAGGCGTTTCGGGCCATATTTTGATGGAATCGTGCACTTTACGATAAAAGCATGAAATTTGGCACACAGTTAGAGCATGCCATAAGGAACATTTTTGGCTATAGGGCCATCGCAGATTTGTCCTGTGGTAACCATGGCAGCCATTTTCCAAAATGGCCTCCATCTGCTGTTATTTTACCAATAACTCAGGTGCTAGACCACCTAGGATCTTGATTCTGGTGACTAATCCTACATTTTCAAGTATGAGGAATACACTGGTACTATTTAGAATTGTCCTGTGGTAACTATGACAGCCATTTTTCAACATGGCCACCACCTGCTGTCATTTTACCAATAACTCAGGTGCTAGACCACCTAGGATCTTGATTCTGGTGACTAATCCTACATTTTCAAGGATGAGGAATACAGTGGTACTATTCACAACATGCTAGTAACTACCTAACTAACTACAGTACATGAGAAGGCTGATACTCGTGTCATATTACACCTAGAAGATGCTATGAAGGAAGGGTATAGCAAGGTGACAATACGCACAGTAGACACGGATGTGCTGGTCCTGGCAGTAACGTCAGCCCAACACCTCCACTTGACTGAGCTGTGGGTTGCTTTTGGAACTGGGAAAAGTTCCTTAGCTGCTACCCCAGACAAAATAGATGACTGGATGGAGCCTCTGGAGCGATTTGTGGTATTGCTCTATGACCGCACAAGCGGCCAGGCATCAGTGAATCAGGCACGGAAGCAGCTATTCACCCAGAAGGGTAGAACAATTGATGGACTCCCCCCAACATGAGCTGCACTGATTCAACATATAAAGAGGGCAGCCTACCAAGCTGGCCACTGCTGGGGACAGGTGATGGTTGCAGCCCCTGAACTCCCATCCCCAGGTGAATGGGGGTGGAAGAGGAAGGAGACAGGTGAATACAAATAATTTAATCCACTTCTTTACACTTGTAAACCCGTGATCTGACAATAAAGCTGATTCTAATTTTGACAGGAGGATGGGAAGTGCACTGGACCACACAGAAGCGAGCCTGGCCTGTCGGGAACTCCTCCGCTGTGGTTGCAAAAAGGGATGCAGTGGACAATGCAGATGTGTTAAGGCAGCACTTCAGTGTACTGCCCTTTGCTACTGTGGTGGACTGTGCAACTAACATTGTGTAGATTATCTGGCTTTATTGAATAGACCCCTTAACAGACGACGTCACACTGATAAGAACCAGTCTGCGCGGAACCAGTATGCGCGCAATGAAACCCATTCTATCAGGTCTCGCTAGGACGCGCCTCACTAGCCAACACACCAGAGGGGGTTGGGGTGTGCTGAAACCAGCGCACCCCAAAATAACAGGTTGAGAATTGATTGCGTGAAACAATCACCTGTGCGTCCAGTCTCAATGTTGGTAAACAAATAATTGGTCTATATGCCATTAGGCTATGACTCATGAGTACTCTGTCTTTGTTGTGTCTTATAGTCCATTGAAAATAATTATGCAATACTACTACTAATAAAAGAAACATTCTTGACTCTCATGTGTCAGTTTGAAAACATGTACTGTACTACACCATTACATATTTTGATGGGTTTACTATTATTTAATTAACTGAATGCCAGATATATGTAGTTAGGTAGTAGCATGTTGTAAATAGTACCACTGTATTCCTCATCCTTGAAAATGTAGGATTAGTCACCATAATGAAGATCCTAGGTGGTCTAGCACGTAAGTTATTGGTAAAATGACAGCAGGTGGCGGCCATTTTGGAAAATCGCTGCCATGGTTACCACAGGACAAATCTAAATAGTACCACTGTATTCCCCATCCTTGAAAATGTAGGATTAGTCACCAGAATCAAGATCCTAGGTGGTCTAGAACCTGAGTTATTGGTAAAATAACAGCAGGTGGTGGCCATTTTGGAAAATGGCTGCCATGGTTACCACAGGAAAAATCTGCGATGGCCCTATAGCCAAAAATGTTCCTTATGGCATGCTCTAACTGTGTGCCAAATTTCATGCTTTTATCGTAAAGTGCACGATTCCATCAAAATATGGCCCGAAACGCCTGGGCTAGAGGCAGCTTTTTGCAAAACACATTTTTTGACAATACTCCTAGAGATTTTGTCTAAACATCACACACATCCGTACACATTATCTCTATTAATAGTCATTAAACAAAATATGTCTTTCATATTTTTCATATTCCATCTGATTGGCTAAGAATGGCTTCCAAAGTTTGCAGGAGTACTCTGTTTTGAACAAAATGCCTCAAATCATGAACACAGCATGCAATTTCTGTGAAATTTAGCACACACATTCTCACTAGGCCAAGAAAGAAATGCCTCTTGGACATTTTCAAATCAGCCTCATGGTGGCGCTATAATAGGCCGATTTGTGTTTTTACCTATAAACTGCACCGATCTGTGTAAAACTTTGTATGTGCACTCCCTAAAGGCCAAGGAAAAACCTTTGCAAACCTGCATTTTTCACATCTGCCTTTTATATCGCCACCAGGAGGCCGACTTATGTAAAACAAATGTTTGGATATTACTCCTTCAGATTTTATCCAAATTTCACGTAAATCGGCACACATGATCTCTATAGTCATGTGATCACGACGGATCTGTTTGATTTTTCATATTCGATCCTGATTGGCTAACATTGACATCTAAAGTTTGCAGGAGTGGCCCGTTTTGAACAAAATGCTGCAAATCATGAACGCAGTGTCCGATTGCGGTGGAACTTTGCACGCACATTCGCACTACGCTGAGGAACAAATGCCACCCTTTCAACATTGCCCTATTATAGCGCCACCAGGAGGCCGATTTTTGCAACATTTCTTAATACTACTCTACTACAAATGTTGTCCAAACATCACGCAAATACATATTCTCTTTAGTCAAGTGATCAAGACGGATCCGTTCGATCCGTCCGATTTTGTACATTCCAGCCTGATTGGCGAATTCCAAACATTATTGCTGGCTCACACTAACCTACCTGACCTGGCGGACACCTGTGCTCCGAGGAGCACTTTTTCTAGTTGTCTCCGCCAGGCCGAAAGGCATGGCGAGAGAGTGTGTTTTTCCCCCTGTCCGTCCGTCCGTGTGTCCGTCCGTCTGTGACCAGCTAATCTCCGGCACCGTTGTCTTGATCGCAGCGAAACTGTGCACACACACTCCCTGGATGCCAATTCAGAGCCTCTGCCCCAAATTTTTCTCATGGGCCTTTTATAACGCCACCAGGAGGCCGATTTGTGCAAAACTTATTTTTTGACAGTACAGATGTTGTCCAAAAATCACGCAAATCGGTACACAGTATCTCTATAGTCATTAAACAAAACATGTTTTTCAGATTTCTCATATTCCATCCCGATTGGCTAAAAATGTCTTCCAAAGTTTGCAGGAGTGCTCCGTTTTCAACAAAATGCCTCAAATCATGAACACAGCATTCAATTTCCGTGAAATTTTGCACTCACATTCCCATTAGGCAGAGGAAGAACTACCATTTGAAATTTTTCAAATCAGCCTCATGGTGGCGCTATAACAGGCCGATTCGTGTTTTTACCTATAACTGCACCGATCTGTGTAAAACTTTGTATGCACACTCCCTAGAGGTCAAGGAAAAACCTTTGCCCAGCATTTTTCACATCTGCCTTTTATAGCGCCACCAGGAGGCCGACTTATGTAAAACACATTATTTTATACTACTCCTTCCAATTTTATCCAAATTTCACGCAAATCGGTACACATGATCTCTATAGTCATGTGATCACGACGGGTGTGTTTGATTTTTCATATTCCATACTGATTAGCTAAGATTGACATCTAAAGTTTGCATTATTGGCTTGTTTTGAACAAAATTCCGCAAATCATGAACGCACCGTCCGATTGCAGTCAAACGTTGCACGCACATTCACACTATGTTGAGGAACAAATGCCACCCTTTTAACATTGGCATGTTATAGCGCCACCAGCAGGTCTAATTTAGCGAAACAAATGTTTTTAACAAAATGTCTCACATCATGAATGCAGTCAGTGTCCTATTGTCGTGCAAGGCCTAAGAAGAAATGGCACCCTTTTCACGTTGGCCTATTATAGCGCCACCAGGAGGCCACAATAGCCTACCTGACCTGGCGGAGACCTGTGCTCCGAGGAGCACTTTTTCTAGTTATTATTATTATTATTAAAGAATTACTGAAAACTATATGAAGGTCAGTGTCAGTAATCAGCAGTGTAGTGAGTACATGCAGAAATAAAGTAAAAAAAACAAACAAATCAAATGCAGTGGGCCATGCGGCTGCATGGTGGCTGGGGAGAGAGAGTGAGCTCTGCCAGAGTAGCCACTTAAATAGAGGAGGAGGCCAGAAAGCCACTCCCTCCTCAGATGGCACCTATGTCCCTGACTGGCCTCAAACACACGTAGGTCACCAGCAAATAGACAATTAGACCCCAATGTGTAGGATAGGAGAGAAAGAGAGGAGAGACAGAGGCCTGTCACATGTATGTTACAATGTTCTCTCTTTCTCTAGCTTGCATTCAGGACATCTACAGAGCCTCTCCCAGCTATGCAGGCGGACGGAACGTGTTCTCACCAGGGATCATTTAATATGTCATGAAAAAGGACAGCCCATGCACATTTGAGGTATCATTGGCAAAACCTTTCATACATTTGTAGTAATAATAGTAGCAGTATTGTGTTCAAATAATGTTTGCTGACATTTTGCATTTTGCTATACATTTGGCTATTTTTTTTAATTTTCTTTTATTTTAACTTTAGTTGATTTTAGTTTTAAGGTTAGGCACTGTTAGTTTGATTAAAATTAGGCAAAGAGTTTGCGTTAGGCTTAATGCACACAGTCTGCATTCTACAACAGGCCTTCAATAATTTCCCAAATCTGATGAATTGCTTTGTGATGATTTGTCAAGAATACCCCCCCCCCCCCCCCCCCCCCCCCACTAATGTACTATAAGCTGCATCAATATTGACATAGTCATACTGGATACAGTGCAAAAACTGAAAAACTCACTGAAGGAGTGTGGAGAAACAACAAATGTACGCTCAACAAACAAAACAATGCAGGTTTTCTAAGGTCTCTAGTCTCTTCCCAAGGAGAAGAACCTATGAGCTGCCTATAATGACTCTTACAGTCTAAAATACAGCTACTGCAGCCAGAGCCGTCTGGGAGAAATGCGGGGCCCGGTGCGGAGTTGGCGAGCACGCACGCGCGCGCAGCGCGCGTGCATGCGTGGAGTACCCGCGCGCGCGCGAAGCGCGCGCGCGCGATTTTTTTGCGGTTTCTGTTGGATATATCCGAGTTTTGGGTGGTTATTTGCGGTTATTTTTGCCCTCAAAACATTAAGTTGGGTATCATGTTGGGTGTCATGTTAAAAAAAAAATGTTCCCGTTTTTTTGCGAGGCCCCCCGTAGCGCGGGGCCCGGTGCGGCCGCACCGTTCGCACCACCCTTCCTGCGGCTCTGACTGCAGCTCTACAGAGCACCTGTCCCGAACATGTCCTCTCTCCTCCTGTATCATGGTCACCTTCAGTGGTGGGCCATACGCACAGGAGGGAAGATGGGACACTTCCAAAGGACATCACATCAGCAGTGCTGGCAAGGGGACAGTAAAGAAAACAGGCCCATGGAGAGAGCTCTCCTTTCCACTTCAAAGTCATACTTTGTGGCCCTTGAAGACATCAATTGAGGAAGAGGCTTCTTCAGCAAAAGAAGAAGTTAATTTAACTTCAAAATATGTACATCAGGGAGGGAAGATGCCTTAATTTAATGCTTTAACATCACTGTATATGACTGATTAAACGTAATTCCTCAGCAAAGCCAATGGTTCAATATCGTAAGCAGTTTAATTCATTATATCCTGTGTGGCGCTTTGGAAAACTACTAAGCCTTGAAACAACAATCTTTGCTACACCTGTTGCCAATTAATACCCACTGAAAGCATCAACTAAAACAGATTGATAAGTGTTGCTAGTGCCCAATGAAGCAGCATAATCAACAATTTGGCTAATGCGAGCATTTATCCCAATTTTCACAATTGTGTTTCAATCTAAATGCTGGACAGCAAAATCCTCAGTGTTAATTTAAATTACACTCTCAGGGTTAAATTAACACTGAGGATTTTGTGCTGTGTGCATCACAGGGACACAGTGGCATTACACTTGGTTTGCGCACACAGACAGACATCACCTGGTTCTTTCTGGCTTGAAATATTGAAAGCGAGGAACAATGTGGAGTGGGTGGAAACTCACTGCATTATGTGTGTAAAATGATCTCCAAAGCATCATTAACTGAGGCTGTTGTCCCTGTAGCGTATAGCAGGCAATGTGAAATTAGCAGAGGCAACGAGCATGCATTTACCATGACCAGAGAGCTGCTTTCAAAATGCCTGCAAGGATTATAAGGTTTGATTTTGACCACTTATTAAAAAACAAAAACAATAATTCATCTTTCGGTTCTCTATCCTCTCACATGCAAGTGATTAGAGAGACTCCTCATCAAGGCTGATGGTGGGATGGTATTTGAATCCACTGACTTTTAATTTATTTTCTTTTTCTATTTTTTAATTAAAACCCAGTTAAATTCACCCCTGGCTGCACTATGTAACACTGTAACAAAAATGAATGAATTGTGTCCTAGGGGGGTAGGAGACCTCCATAGAAGCCTACAGTATAATTGTCAGTTTCACCAAACAAGCTTTAGTGAAACCGATTTCCAAACATGAATTAAATAGTAGATTCTCATGCACAATGTATACATGCATAAAATATTTAGATATTTATACTACTATTAAATCAACATGTTTCAACATCACATTCTAACAATGTAGGTGGTTTCCAACACCTCATAGATCCAATACAGCCGGACTTGCTCCTCACTAAAATGGTTCAGTTACACATTAATCCTTTTGTTATTCAGTTTTATCTTAAGTTCCTCACTGACAGAATTCAGTATGTAAAGGTAAACAAGACACTCTCCTCTCCCATCAGGACCAGAGTTGGTGCACCCCAAGGTTGCATTAGCTCTCCTGTATTGTTTACTCTTTACACGGCAGACTGTAACACCTGCGAGTCAAATCAGTTTCTTCTGAAATATTCAGATGACTCTACGCTAATAGCTCTGATGACTGAGAGTGATGACCCGAAACAGTACCACTGTAGCGTTGACCGGCTTGTGGAGTGGTGTGACAAAAATAATCTGATTATCAACACTAAGAAAACTGAGGAAATTATATTTGGTCCTGCTCCCGGTGATAAGACACCACCGGTGACAATCCATGGTTCAGCTATTGAACAAGTCCCATCTTACAAATTTTTGGGGGTGATGATAGATGCCACCTTATCATGGTCATCTCATATTGATTATATTTGTAAGAGGATACAGCAGCGTATGTACTCCCTACGCCGACTTAGATCGTTTGGTGCTAGCAGTCAGATCTTGTCTCTTTTCTATATGTCTGTTGTTCAAACTGTGATGTTGTACTGTAGCACGGCCTGGTTTAACAGCCTATCAATGGTATATAAGAACAAACTGTATAGCCAAATTAAGATCTGCGCTAAAATAGTTAGTAGGCCAGTCGAGGCTGTGTTACGTTCCTTTAAAGAGGCCCAGATCAATAGTATGCTTAGACTGGCAAAGAGCATCTCCTCTGACCCCTTACATGTTTTAAATGATGAATATCAACTGATGCCCTCCGGGAGGCGGTTTAGAGTCCCTAAATATAAGAAAAACAGGCTAAAGAACTCTTTTGTACATCAGTCTGTTCTGCTTTTAAACCAAAATCGGTAAACCAAGACGATTTGTTCTACTGTTCTTGTTTCTGTCTGCTTCTGTGATGTATGTCCTGT
Organism: Gymnoscopelus microlampas; assembly: GCF_963454915.1. Lineage (NCBI taxonomy): Eukaryota > Metazoa > Chordata > Actinopteri > Myctophiformes > Myctophidae > Gymnoscopelus > Gymnoscopelus microlampas. Next base: position 28,821,500 of record NC_139946.1, read on the forward strand.
AATGTACTTTGTGTAATGTATTGTGTATGTCCTGCCTGTATCTTGAACGGTGACGTCATGGACACAAAGCAAATTTCGGTGAAAGCTGACAATAAAGTTGTATCGTATCGTATCGTATCGTATCCAATTATTATAAAATATTTTCCTGTAATTGAAAGCTACCACAGAAACGCTAAATATATGAACATTTGGAAAATAGAAGATCTACAAGCTCCCGACACGTTGCAAGCTTGCAAATAGGCAATTTGATGTAGAGGGAACAAATGAGGGGCCCTGGGAAACCCAGGTTAACAAAATATATAGGGTTTAAGTGGTAAAAAGGGGGGATTTCAGATATTTGTTTTAGCTTTAGGACCTGATAGTCAATGGTATATTTACCCCAAAAATGAAAAATAAAAGAAAAATGCACTTTTCTCTGCATCTCTGCATGTCTCTGTATCAGTATCCTTGGCAAAGGAGGGCCCAGGTGTTAATGGAAGACTGAACTCTGTCTGCACTCAGTTCTTCAGTTTGCGTTGAGATGGGCGCACTGATTGTCCGTTGAGAGTTGTTTACATTTCTTCAAAAGCCCCATTTAGTTTCCAGTGACAAGGTGGAATAAGTGACTTGGCCATGATGGATGGAGGCACCTGTCCTAATGGTGGCTCAAACTGTGCCCACTAGTGCACGATACATTGATAAATTGACAACAGTTGGGACATGCTCTGCTAGCAGGGAGAATGAGGCTACTAGGACATCCGCCCGCTCACCATGTTTCCATCTCGCCGTTACGGAGCCTCGCGATGTGGAACTCCCCCGAAACAGCTGCTGTGGAGAGCTGAGCGCTCAGAAGGGTATTATTCGACAATTAATGTTTGATTATTCTCTCCATCGGTAAAGAATAAAGAAGGCGTGTTTGCTTTCGACACTTTGCGGCTACGAAGGCTTAAAGGCTGTAAAACCTATGTAGGTGAAAAGACAAACGCATCTGTAAGACATTTGTATGGGGGAACATTAAATAACCCTCCCCCATTCCATAAACTAGAACAAGCTGTAAATAATGCCATTTCCACTTTTGCAATAAATGAGAACAGAAGCCGTCATCATGTTGTTGGATTTAGAGGAATGGACAGAATCCTGCGTACAACTGAAATCTAAGTGTGTGTGGATCTAAGAGCGCACTTTGTCTAAAAGCTTGAAATGAAAACGTACTGCAAGCCTGCAGTCCATAAAATAACATCAACAACAACAACAGTGCTAGCTTCACTGCAGGAAAAGGAGGAATGCTGAGGTTCGACCATTTTCTGACTCGACGACCTCTGGATTTACAGTTCCGCCTGCGAGACTGAGACACCAGCGTGAATTAGCCAATTAAGGCGTTACCGAACAAAGGCTCAATTCAACCAATAATGACTTTGCAAACTGTAAATCCTAGTTTTTCAAGGCTGTATACACCGCAGTTAGTTGCATGATCTGGATCGCTGACTGTCTCTTTAACTCATACGGTATATAATCAGTGTCAGTTCCTTTTACCTCAACTGAGACTCATAAGGCTCCCTTGGCATCCTTCCTGCCGTCTGCTTTGCCTTAGTGTGTTTTGGGTTCCAAAATAATCAGCAACACTCTAATTAGTTTTGGCACTCCGAACTTGCTCTGAAGGAGAAAAGACCAATTTAAGGACTTTAAAATGCCTTAACCCCGTTTTTTAAAGAGCCAATTAGGCAGGATATCTACCCATGAAGACTAGCATTACGCCATCTCTGTCACTTTACAATAGAGGAAACAACTCTGTACAATTACAGGGATACTTTATTTAGGTTGCATTCAAAAGGCTTAGCCTATTGTTTTTCTTTTGTTTTGCTTTGCTTTGCTCGGTCTCTGTGGGCACGGGTTTGCTTCCACGACCAAAGGCCCCATTTATACATTGTCGTACGAAAATAGATGATCTACAAGCTTGTTGATTGTCTATTTTCAGTGGGCAGAGAATACTATATTTAGTTGCATTTAAAAGGATATCGTTTTTCTTGTGTTTGCCTTTGCTCATTCTCTGCAGATCCGGCTTGCTTTATACATTATTGTAAGACGCTGTCGCGAGTTGAAAATAGACGATCTACGCGTCGCAGTTGTGGGCTTGTAGAACTGCAATTTTTGGCAACAAAATTAAGCTACACTATAGTCATAAGTTCAAAATGCCTTCGATTACAACACAGAGAATTAAACGAACACGAGCGGTGGCTCTTCTGTATTTCACTAGAGGTTTTCTCCTCTACACAGCGTGACGGCCCGTGTTCCGTTGAGCAGCTTGGCCACGCTGCAGTGAACAGCTACAGGAGGAGGTCACTCGTCCTTCAACCTCAGTATGGACGGACACCGCCTAACTTCTGCAAGGAGATATCTAAATGAAGTTATTTTGAGTGCAAGTCCCCGCAATTATCTCACATCTGCAATAGTTTACCTGGGCTACTCTGGCGATTACTCAGACTCCTCGGGCCTTATTGAGATCAAATCCAGATGTCTCTGTTTGTTCACAGCTAAGAGCGCTCAATAGGGAGAAGCATATGACTTTCATCACCGCTCACTCAGTTATCCTCATAGGCTTTATTAGGTGTAATCTGCACTCTGTCTGAAGATTGAGGATGAAACGCGAGTGTGCGTGCGCAAAAAAAATCTATTCATATTTCTTCAACTGCAAAGTGTTATTGCCTGCCTGTGTCATCTGCCCTACATCAGTGATCCTCATTCTGAGGGTCAGACCCCCCACCCCCCCAGAGAGGTTTGTGAGATCATTCTGGTCACAATACAATTCATGGAATGGGGGAATGGGGAAAATGGGGGAAAAGGTATTTGTACTTTTATGTAGAGTTTATAAATATCAAGTTATACTATTACTTAACTATTATATAACTATTTGCAGCTTCTTGGCTACAGCTGGAAAGTTGCGTACTGTCAAAGATCAACAGTCTGTGAATGCATGCCAACACCAGGGAGGTCTCAAGTAGGCATTCCTCCGGTTTCAGGGGTCACAGGCTGGACACATTGACAACAGCTGCCGCGCTACATCGCTACACGCTGCAAACACTTTGACCCACGGCGAAAGGTCTGAAATGATCTTTGACTTTATTGTCAACCGAGACTCATGCAAAGCTTTTAACTTCATCACTGTCTAATATTTGTATAATATGTTTATATCTGTTTAATCTCTGCTAATGAGAATGGATAATACACTACATTGCATGGAATAATAGGCCTTTTTGGCCCTCTGGTTCTCAAACCTTTTCACGTCAAGGACCCCCAAATTGATAAATATTTGGCCGCGGGCCCCCATCTGAAAATATGTTGTGCCAGGGACCCCCAGAAGCAAAGATTTGTGCCAAAATGTTCACTAAACTGATTTTTGAAAAATAGCAGATCTACAAGTTCACGTGCCACGCTATGAGCTTGTATATCTGCTATTTTTGAATAGTCAACGTATAAAAGGTTAAAGTGGTTCAAATAATTGTGATGCTATGTTAACTACGTTTGCTGGGGACCCCCTGGAACCCCCCCAAGGACCCCTGGGGGTCCCCGAACCAATGCTTTAGGCCACAGTCAATGGCTATTGTTTCTCCATGCCATGTTTGGTTGTCGGTTAACGATGCTGGCGCACATCACCGGACGTCACATAAACCCGCAATTCACACAGATTCGTGTCAGAAGACGAAAAAACAAAACAACTAACTTTCTGAATAATTGCGCGTGGGCGAGGGTAGAGGAGGTCATAAACATTCTTGAAGGTACTTCATATCCTTTGCTAAATTAGCATAGTTTCCATATTATTATCTGGTTTAAATGTGGGTCTTTGTAGCTAATTTTCACCATGTCGTGCGGTTGCAGGTGGTTGAACTGGAAATACTCGGGGGTGTGAGTAATGTCACAGTGGAAAGTTGCAGTTACCACAAAGGAGCGGGTGGGGTAAGTTGCTGGCAAAATAAATTGACGATGTCGGGTGGAAACCTTGTATGTTCAAAACTGTTACTTTTTTCAGATCATGGGAGAAACTTATCTGTTGTGTTCCAATGGATCCAATGTAGTTCCTATTTAGTAACAAGCTCTTGATAATACTTCATTTGTTCAATATTTATAAAACGTTTTTTTTAAACTTTATTTTCATTTCACTTAAAAAATAGCAGATCGCATTGTGACTCGTGAGCTTGCAGATCAACTACTTTTGTGTGACACTGTAGTATGACAAAGTAGAGGATAATTTTACGAAAAGACATAAAAGTTTAAATGTGGACATACAAGGTTTCTGCCTGACAGCAACGAAAAAAAATAAAGTGGAATTGGGGCAGTCACTTCCTCAGCCAAGACATCCATCTGAACAGATGTACTAATTACACATTTAAAAAAGTACTCCATGTACTGTGCACTGGCTCTCAGTTGCGGTATTTGGAATGAGTAATACCACACATAACATTTATGACATTCAATGAGTTGCCAGTGAGTGTAGTGTGTATGACTTACTTGCTGGTCTTAAGCACCTATCTACAAGCTCACAATGCGTTGCGATGCGACGCACTCTGAGCTTGTAGATCGGCTATTTTCGTGCATTGTAGAAAAACACTGAACGGATCAAGGCGCAAGTGAGATTTAAAGGCGATTGCCTCACCAGCCTGTCTCAGTGACGGCTGCAGGGGCGAAAGGTGGGCTGCCGGAGGCCCAGACAAAACCCCCAAATCTAAAAAGCTGATCTATTTCCTTGTTTGGAAAGTGATGCGAGATCCTACACACCTTCTGGTGATTTAAATCAAGGTCATTAACGGAGGGGAGTCGAGGGGGTGTAGAAATTGGGACATTAATCCTGAGGAAATAGGTATCTGCCATTGGAGAGGTGTGCTCAGAATGGAATGGAACAGGACTGCGATGAAAAATGGTGACACCCACTCCACTTCAGCAGACATTATCTTACACAACTTTTGCTCATCATTTCTAAACTATTCAACATGTCACTGACAAGCTGGCTGGGAAAATGTAGGACCCCACCCCTTCCCCTCCCAAGACTCATTTCTCAAACCAAACAGATTAACTATGGATGGTTGAAACTGTCTGTGTATTATTACACATTTTTAAATAGAAATATGAAGACATTAGACTTTATTTGCTTGTTTTCGCATATTTCTTCATTCATATAGTACATAGTTTGCAAAGAGAATCATGTTTTGTTTCACTAGAGATGGCCATACAGTACCTTATAGAAACATACTGTAATTAAGGTCCATACCGGTGGTCTGACATGTTTTGCCCATTGTCTTTATCATGGTATACTTGACATTACTGCTGACCATTTTCCAAAGCATACATTACTGTACAGATTTTACAGTGTGGCTGAATGCCAAGCCGTCTAGATGGCTGTCTGTATGTACTGTATGAATATCTCTGTCCCCTCAAAAGCAGACCAATCACAGCTCACGCTGCTACGTGGTGCATGACCTCAAGAAACAGAACAACCTCCGGCCAGATCGCAGCATAAACCTTGTGAATAGAAAGGAAACTGATAAACAGTGTGAAAGTTGGATCATAGTAATCCGTCAAATAAATGTTAATGAACAAAATTGTAATGACTTCTTTACCGCACAATTATTCGGGTAAGTTTGGTAACGATTTAATGACTTTGGTAAAAGTGTAAACACATTACATTAGGGCTACTTCTCTCCTTTCCCTCTCTACTCAAAAGGTACAGCGCCACCATGAGCGAGACCCCGCTTCACCTCCCTCCATAGCTGTGGGGTCATGGAAGTGGGTGCACTGGTGCAGACGTGCTGCTGGAATAATTTCCCCAACAGCGAGCATGTTATTGGACAACGGAGACTAATCTGGCTCTGACAAGCCTGACCCTGATTCATTTAAATCAATGGTATGAAGAGTGCTCCCAGGCACAATTCCTTTTAATTTACTGCATTATTTAAAGACAAGGGAGCCACTGCATGAGGCATCTCAATAACCGATTCTCCACCACTGGGTGATTAGTCTACTGTAATTACATTGGTTGTTTCCGTTCTCATTTCTTTTTTAGCGTCTCTACCTTCCGCCATGTTTCTGAGGAGGTCACACAGAGTCTGTGACTGTAAGGGGGTGCAGGTATTGGTCTACATATACATACAGTCACTGTCGGATTTAAACCTTGTATGTCTAAAACCGTTGGACATACAAACTTTTCAGGAAATTGAAAAAATAACCTGACATGTGTTCCACTTGATCCAATGTAGTTATTATTTAGTCACAGGCTCTTGTTAATACATGTACTTTTCATTGTTTAAATATCTATAAAATCCACAGAGAGAATTAACCACTTTCAATATTGTGTCCCGATTTTGGGCAGTTTTTTTTACACATTACCTCGCGATCATAGATCATTGTGTAGATATTTTTTTCTGCTATTGCACGTCACACTGTCATATGACAAAGTATAACATGGACAACAATATCATAGATGGTGAGGCACCTACAGCCTGTGACGGTGCATATCACCTAACCTAAATTTACTTCTTATAAGTATTTCTTGTGAATGAGAATTGGATAAATGAGATGGATGGAAATAAGGTGGTGCATCAATATGACGTCATATTTGTTCATTCGAGTGCGGCTACACATTTTGGACATCATCCAGGAAGTGGTATCGTTATCCAGTTCAATATGGCTGCTGACTCCTAGCCTGGCATGGCCAGACTAATATCACTGTGTAGTTATTAGTGTGGAATCTCTGTGTGGAACCTGCATTTCCAAGGGGCAAATTAAAAAAATGCCTCTGGTGATAAACCCACCCCGTATTTGCATACTAGGCCCTGATTGGTGCACCACAACTTCGGGGACAGGGAAATCCAATCACAACCGAGCGAGGCCAGACCAAATCTGCCGAGGGCTATTCTTTTTTTTTTGCACTGGCAGATTCGTCTGGTTTCCAGCCTAGCTGACTCCATGTGGTGATTTGAAGATTGGACATTCATCAATGTGTTCGAAAGTCTGTGGTTTCTCACATTTACAGTGATCAGTGGCACATACTCAAATCAAATACAGAGAGAGTTTGGTCTTGGCAACTCCAAAGCTAAGTCTGGTGAGGTTGATCCGGGCATTACGTGATAAGTAGCACCCAGGAGGATTGCTTAAGGGGAGTCAATGAACTTCCTTAATATGGATGTTGAAGTGGACCAATGCTTGTTCCAGGAATCAAAGATCCATCCAGGCTGCGGAGAGTCTCATAACTTCAGTAGAGAAGTGTCTGTATTTGAGTCTCTGGTTGGCATAGTCATGTTGGCATAGTAGTAGCCTGGTTCCAGACGAATCTGCCTTTGCAAAATTGCATGCACTTTAGCCCTCGGCAGATTAGGTCTGGCCCCCCTCCATAGAGATTTAAATTCTCTCCCTCCGCAGTTGTGCGGAACCAACCAGGGCCCAGTATCCAAATGTGGGCGGGCTTATCACCTTATTTGGAGCAATGACGTACAAGGAAGCACTGCTCTGATTGGTTCGTTCAAGGAAGCACTGCTCTGATTGGTTTAGGTCTAACCAATAGAGTCCGTTTGGATTTTTTTGTAACCGCCCCTTGGAAGAAAATCTACCGTTGATAGGGACCAGACTAATATCCACGCAGTATGTCGTGTGATATTGTCTGGCTACGCGAGGCTAGCATAGTAGGCTAGGGGGTATCGCTGGGGTGTCAGGCTATTGATAACCCCGTGGTTGTCATATTGAAGTCCATTTATGGTGGTGGTTCGGAGGGACGGTGGATCTGAGATTATAAATTCACAAAATGTGAAAAATATGGTCTACTGGTAGCGTGCACAAGGAATTTGATGCTGATCAGTTTAGTGGTTTGCAAGATTAGCCATGGACAGACAGACACACACACTACAACATAATCTTTCCTGCCTATATGGCTTGGAGGAAATAACAAAATACTGTACAGTATACAAAAGTATGTAAAACTCTATATTATGCACCTGACCACATATTGATATCATAGGTGTAATATTCAGCAAGCTACCTTTTATAGCTCCTTTTTCCTTCCGAAATATTCAATACATACACTATAGTAAAATATAAAGTAAAAGAAACAAAAGATCATTGTGTGCATAAAAGGGGATTTCTCTCCATATCAAATATAATATATTACTATTTTATTTCCAGAGGATTCTATACAGTAGATGGAAAAAGTAAAAGAATTAATGGACATCAGATCATTATGTGTATAAAAATTGATTTCTCACCGTATCAAACTTATAATGTTCCCAGAAAAGATTATTTCAGCAAAGTCCAATCTTGTTAGATTCTCTCTGGTGTTTGATTTATTTCATGGCTATAAGAGGGATTCACCTTCTGCACATTCACAGATGGGTTCATCAGGAACCAACCCATTCATCAATGCATTTTGATTTTCTTTTTTTCCCCCCATTTTTTTCCTGGCATTAAGTAGCTTTTGATAAAGTCTTAATTTCCTTACTACATCATTATTAGCTTTTGATACCAGTGTGCCATCTGGCAAACGTTAAAGCACACGGAGATAAGAATTCATAATGAATATGGTTGACTCTCTGACAGATTGTAATAAAGGAGAGGGGCTGTGACAATTATCGCAGAGACAGAGCGTGAGGGCATTTGACAATGTGGCATGCCTGCACTTGCTAATTGCAATCCTGCATTTCCCCCGTCTCGTCGCAACCATCAGGAATATCCTTTACGGGCCTACTCTTTTACACATTCCTACAGAATAGTATATTTTTTTAATAATATACATTTCATAGCCACCACAGGAAGACAGTTTAACCACATGAACGCTTGCATCCCTATTCTGGGCATGTCATAATAGGTGAACATTCAGAACATTCCAAAATAGCAGATCATGTTGCGTTGCTGAGCTTGTAGATTGAATATGTTTGGTGAAGATATTTGGTGTAGAGGGATAAAAGGAGGAGGGGGTCTGTACATGTATATGGTTTAAATGAATCTTGTGTGAAGAAGGAATCCTACAGTACAGTGAATAAGATCACATGGGAGGCTGCAGCGTCATTGAGCACAGTAAGATGTGCCAGAGAGACCTCAACCGGTTGAGAGCGCTTTCCTTCCCACCTCCACGTGTGAGAAGGAATCCAAATCGTTCTGTTTAGCTGTGTTGTCAGCTCCTCCCCGGCACCACCTGTCATCAGGACATTTTGCAGCAAAATCAGAGGAAACACTTGTGAGATGATGGTGAGAGTTGTGCACTTTCATCAGTGTCCCATAATTAAATCCACCTCACCGCAGGCTCCGCCATGATCTTCGCAAATAAAATCGAGGGAGCAGCATATACGTACGTAATTAAAGAAGTTGCTGTTGAAACACAGGCCTCTGAGGGGTTCTGCCCTCAGTGTCAAGCTGGCATATCAGCAGTGGGTCCTGTGTGAAGCATCCGAATTCCTCCCGATATCGCGGCAATGTCGAGGCTAACACCGTGTGTCATTAGTGAATTACACAGGTGCCAGAATGAGTTTATCATCTCGAGTATGAAAAGCCTCATAATAACCTAAGGAGCTGCTTATGAAACTGTCCTATCTCTTAAGCTAAATGAAACGCCACACTGATATGAGATTATCCAGCGTCGGAGCAGACACTGTTGCCCCAAGGCCTGCTGGAACCCGTTTATGATGCACTCCTTTCCCCTAATCTTTTTTTGGAGCCTTAACAAGCACAAGCACATGGGCAAACGAAAAAGGAGGGGAGGGGGAAGGGGGACTTGTTGTTGCTATAAGGTAGTTAGTTACATGTTTTCTTCCTTAAAGCCTGATTTAGACGTATGACGATGTCCTGCACCAGAAATAGCAGATCTACAAGCACACAATGAGTTGCATCTCAGCATGCTGTGAGCTTGCAGATCGGCTATTTTCCTCGCGGCACACAGTTGTATGACTGAGTATAAATGTGTTATTATTGTCTCCGCCAGGCCAAAAGGCATGGCGAGAGAGTGTGTTTTGCACCCTGTCCGTCCATCCGTCCGTGTGTGTGTGTGTCCGTGTGTGTGTGTGTCCGTCTGTGAACAGGTAATCTCCGGCTCCGTTGGCTTGATCGCAGCAAAACTGTGCACACACACTCCCTGGATGCCAATTGAGAACCTTTGCCCCAATTTTTTCACATGGGCTTGTTATAGCGCCACCGGGAGGCCGTTTTTTGCAAAACACATTTTTTGACAGTACTCCTACAGATTTTGTCCAAACGTCAAACGAATCGGTACACAGTATCTCTATAGTCATTACACAAAACGGGTCTTTCAGATTTTTCATATTCCATCCTGATTGGCTAAAAATGGCTTCCAAAGTTAGCAGGAGTGCTCCGTTTTGAACAAAATGCCTCAAATCATGAACACAGCATGCAATTTCCATGAAATTGTGCACGCACATTCCCACTATGCCGAGGAAGAAATGCCACTTGAACATTTTCAAATCAGCCTCATGGTGGCGCTATAACATGCCGATTACGGTTTTTACCTATAACTGCACCGATCTGTGTAAAACTTTGTATGTGCACTCCCTAGAGGTCAAGGAAAAACCTTTGCCTTGCATTTTTCACATCTGCCTTTTATAGCGCCACCAGGAGGCCGAACTATATAAAACACATTTTATTATATTACTCCTTCACATTTTATCCAAATTTCACGCAAATCCGTTGACATGATCTCTATAGTCATGTGATCAAGACGATGATCTGTTAGATTTTTCATATTCCATCCTGATTGGCTAAGATTGACATCTAAAGTTTGCAGGAGTGGCCCGTTTTGAACTAAATGTTGCAAATCATGAACGCAGCGTCCGATTGCGATGAAACTTTGCACACACATTTGCACTACGTTGACGAACAAATGCCACCCTTTTAACATTGCCCTATTATAGCGCCAACAGGAGGCCAACTTATATAAAACTATTTTTTAAATATTACTCCTTCAGATTTTATCCAAACATCACGCAAATCGGTACACATGATGTCTATAGTCAACTGATCAAGACGGATCTGTCCAATCCGCCTGATTTTTCCCATTCCAGCCTGATTGGCGAATTCCCAACATTGCTGCCCCACACTATCGAACCTGACCTGGCGGAGACCTGTGCTCCGAGGAGCACTTTTTCTAGTTTAACCATGCAATGGACTATGAGCAGACCATTTACAGCAGCGGCTTTGGGAAGAAGTTATAATTTCAATGATAATTTAGGCATTTAGCAGACGCTCTTATCCAGAGCAATGTACGGGTGCCAGATCAAAGTAAGCAGACCAACCATGAACCCTAGTCAACAAAGATGCAGGCGTTTGTACATAAACACACCTGGAAACCTCCCTCCTGCCAGGTGCATTTCCAATAGTGTACAATAATACAAAGAAAATCTCAACAGTGTTTGTGGAGATAAGGAAGAGCACGTCTAACTGACCTCATGGTGATTCAAACAAGCTGCTGTTTACAAGCTTGCCTCTCTACCTATTAGGCTGCTGCTGGCTACCTTTAGTAAAAAAGAAAACATTAATAATTTATCTGGCAAGGACACCAATTCTATTCGCTATACAGTATATCTACTGAAAAACATTTAACCTCAAGCAAATACAGAAATAATACTCACAAATGGGAATAGCACTACGGTACATGAGTATTCATGTGTTCCAATGCCCTCGGGGTTTATATGTGGAACTTTTCATTATGACAGTGTCCTGTTTTTCCAGAAATGAGAGAGAAAGCCAGCCACTTTATCTGATGTTGCATCAACAAACGGCTCCATTGTGAATGAATGGATGGAACTGATACTTGATGAGCGTTTGACATGGGTATTGGGTACATCCGTTGGTTTGACATTCTTACCCGCCCCACATTGCAGATTTCTGTGTCTACTATTGCCAGTTCAGAAACACCAGAGTCTGCATCGACTGGATGTATACTGTATACTAGATGGATTGCACGGGCACCGTGGTATGGAAGATTCTGATCTACACAACTAAGCATGCAGGCCTTTTTGTGTATCTATCGAGAGAACCCAGGATTTTAACCTATTAAAAAGGTAATCTGAGGTATCAGGTTTATGGTACGGTAAAGGAGGCAGAGATGAACCAAATGACTCCCTCTGTCTGATTGGCTAAGCCACAAATCACTACATTAACCTTGGATTCATGAGCCAGAAGAGTGTCTTAACTTTTCCTCCAGTGCCATTAGCCTAATGAATGAACAAATAAACAGGGATGAGTAAGTGGAGGATGAAGATTAGGAAGACAATGCACCCTTTTCCGTTCATTCATGTTGCTCTCCAACACTCTGTTTTGGTGATTACCAAAACAACAAGAGCAATGCATACGGGTGCATAATACACCCCCTGCAAACTAGTCACTTGACCTTACTTCAATGTAAACTCGTTCAAGCCATGTTGGAACTGAGCCCCTGTATGAATTTTTATTCAATTCGGACCCCAAATGAAGACTTTGACCTTTGACCGTGAGCGCAGAATGCTGAAACATGAATTTACCAGATTTTTTTTTTTAGCCACTAGACGGAAAAAACAATCAGATTTTTACAATCACTTGATCAATTAGTCTGATTAAGTACTTAAAACCTTTTTTATACAACGGTGTTGTGCAAAAATAGTGAAAATAAAAAAACAATGCGACGCGTTGTGAGCTTGTAGATCAGCTATTTTCACTAAAGAAAAAAGCAACATTCCCCCCCATTTTTGGGCGGTGCAACCGCCCCTATATGTGAGGTTTGGACATCAACACTCGCTGCACTGTGATTGGCCACCATTGTACCCCCCTAACCCTACACATTCAATGCAAATTACTGGCCATCATTGTACCCCCCTAACCCTGCACCGTGAATGGCCACCATTGTACACCCCCCCTTACCCCTACACATTCAATGCAAATCTATTGGCTGACTCTATTCAGGACTGTGATTGGCTAGTGAAACACATGACACATGTGCATAGCCCTATAAATAGGACTAAGCACTTATAAAAAACATATTTATGTTTTTTTTTAAGTGAATCACCCATTGTGGACCAACCATTGTTTATTGTTAATAAATAGCACCACACACTTCAGAAATATTACTTTTCTTTAAGTGAACTTCCATCACTGTGATGACCACTGTGACCACACCGCCCACTTCACACTGGGTGTGATTTTTTTTTTTACAATCTATAAAAAATATAATAATCGATTAATTTGATTAGTTCGATGACCTGTTGCACTCCTATTTGGAACTGAGCCCCTGTATGAAGTTCCATTCAAATTGGACCCAACTGAAGGTAGCAGATGACAGATAGACAAAGAGAACACTGTAACATACTGTAATCATGTCATTCTTTTGATGGGAGTATAAAAGCTACATGCACTGAATGCTTCTTCGCCCTGCATTGTGTCCCTTTTCTTCTACACAGTAAAATCCTGAGTGTTACTTTAACTGAGATTGTACAAATGTAATCAAGTCGACCCGTAAGGGTCCATTTGGAGAAAAAAAAAGTAATTTGCCAAAAAAGGCCCTTTTTTAGCAGACACAGACACATGTTGTCAAACCAATATTCCACCATCATTTTGTAAAGTTGAAATGGTACTGATTTTCAGCATTCCTTGCAGGATTAGGCGCATTCCACTATGTCCAAAAAAGCGGATGTCATATTTTGTCGACGGATCATCACGCCACCTATTAAAAAACAATAGAGTTCAGCGTTCAAAAAACAGTATCGTCAGGCAATGCCGAGAACCTTCCGCCGTTATAAAGTAGACGACCTTGAATCTGGTCACCACTCAGAAGTGTGTTTGTTTCCTGTCAGGTTAAAATGCTAATGGAGGTGTCTGCAAAGCGCACCTGAATTCCCCCGGAAGCTGCAGTAAATGTAGAGATTACCATGATTTGTGCTCATATTCACAGATAAGCCATCGAGTGGGGTATTCATCTAGAAGGCGATGAAAGGAGATTATGAAAAGTGTTGAAAACGTCAGTTAAGCACCGCCTGTATTAAAGGAATACTTCACCCCCAGAATGACTTTTTTTCCTATCAATTACTCCCCCTGTGAAGCCTTGAATTGATGGAGAATTTTGGAGCATTTGTTCAAGGTGAATGAAGAATTCAAAAACTATGAAAATATTTAATGAATTGAAGAAAATAGGGGTCCAAGATTAACAACAGCAAAACAATTTCAAAAATCAGTTCATAAACTCCAGTACAAACAGTACAATACAAGTTTATGCTCCAACTTTACTATTTAAAACACTTCCGGAATAAACACGCACGCACGAAAGAGGAGCAAGCCTCGGCAAGTGCGTGCATGTGAACTCAGCTCTTATTAAACCCCACTTGCCCTTGCAGGCGAGAAAAACAAAAATTCTGCATGAATTCAAGGTTTCACTTGGTGAGTAATTGATAGAAAAATTGTCGTTTTAGTGAAGTATTCCTTTAAGGAGGATTGCTAGAATGGAAAGGCCATTGTAGGCCCAACTTCTTTTAGAGCCACGACATAATCAATTAATGGTCAATATCGTACCCTGTGAGGAAGAGAATCTAACACAAACAAGGAAAATGCTGTCTGATGAGATTAATTGCTTGAACTGTAATGATCGTCTTGCCTGAGAAGTTATCTAAAGCTCGATGGAAAAAACTCAATGTTTTTTTTTTGCCGTTTTCCTGCCATTATCTTGGGAGCTTTCTGTAGCTATCACTTCGTTTTGTACTTTTGCCTGTAAACGTTGTTTGTCAGTGCAACATTTCGACTTGTAAGAAGTAGTGCAGTTGTTGTGTGACTGTCTGACTCGTGTGACTCTCTCGGAGTTATGGGAGTTAATGAGAGCAGGTTGACAATGCGAGGCTACTGAGAGCCCTCGGGGTCTGTCGGGGAGTCAGTAACCCATTAGCCATAGCCTCGGGGCAAACAGCTCGCGGAAAGTGGAGAGTTCAGCATCCCCCATTTTTATCACCGAAGCCGCTATGCAAAAGGGTGATACTGCGGTGGCGGTATTTACTGGAGACAGGCAGAAACTGCTTTGTCTCGCCACTGTCATCACAGACAGGGCTCATCTAGCGCTCTGTGCCATCTGAAACCTGAAGCCCAGGTTGGGCCCGAAGAAAACACACACACACAAAAAAAAACAAGACAGACACATAATGAGGACGTTCAGCGTTGGCATACAGTTATCCCCGAGTTGAACGCACACATGCACCCGGGCCTTTAGAAAAGGTAGTGTTGCACTGAGAGTTGATACAGACAAGAGTAATGGCTCTCACACCTGTAACATGATTCTGTCTTTAGAAGCCATGCCTGGGGATCAGTGGGTGTGCCCACACTCATTTCTCCCAGTTGGACACCAATATTGTGCAGGGCTCATTGTCCTTGTGTGATGGGTCAAAATGATAAATCCTCTTAGCTCTCCAGTTTTGCAAATAGCCACAGAAAAGGGATAGGCCTGGGAGCATTTTGTTTTTTTTATTTTTGGCTTTGCATAAATAAGAAATGGGGGAAATAAATGAAGGAGGGGAAAAAATGCATTCACAGCAGACTGCTGAGTGTTCATTTAACTCTGTGAGTGTAAGATTCGACTCTTATGGGTCAATTTTTATACTAACTCAGGACTTTATTACCAAAGACATTATTATTTGTCAGGAAAACTTCTTGCACAGAAAAATCCAGAGTGTTCAAATGGAGCGGAGGGACCAATTGTACACTTTTAAATGCTAAACGAACACTCAGGACTTTACAGTGTGTCACTTGGGGAGCCATACAGTATGTATAGTAGGCATATGACCCATTTTGGAACTCAACCCATATGTTAAAGAAACAATCATATTTCTGTATATGTACCCGTCTAGGGACCAGTGAGTGAAGTGAGTTTCATTTGTTCTGTCGAAAAGGTGGACGATGATATGATACTCACTTAATCTTAAATCTACATATATGTTTTTTCTGTAAATTAATGCCCTACTTTGTCATACAACAGTGTGCAAAAGTAGCAAAAATTGCCAATATACAAGGTCACACGGTGAACGCGTCACATCGATGTGTTGTGAGCTTGTAGATCTGCTATTTTTTCTAACTTTCAAATATATTGAACATGAAAGTGGTTAATTCTGTGTGTTTTATAAATATATGACCAATGAAAAGTATTAACAAGAGCTTATGACTAACTAATAACTACGTATCGGGAACATAGGTTCTTTTTCCAGTTCTGGACATACAGTACAGGTACAAGGTTTCCGCCTGACAGCGAAGATATGAGACTCACTTAATCTTAAATCTACATATAAGAAGGTGAAGAACACACCAGGAGCTCTACATTTAGTGGATCCATTGAACTGGATTCCAGCTATTTTAAATTGTGTGAAACCATTCAAAACATTTAGGTGATTTATTGCATTAGTGGACAGCCACAGCAGACGAGTACAAAGGGAGATTGTCTGAAGATTACAGTGATGAAATAGTCAAATTTATTAACTTGACAGCTGGATATTCCAATTTCTTTGCCGCTGAGCCATGTAGATTTTCCAGAGTGCAAACACGCTTAAGTACTTCTTCAGAGTCAATTAAATCAGATACTAGTTAAATTACCATTTTTATTAACCTGCGGGTTACCATTTTTGTAATTTTAAATCACCATTGGAAAAGACTATTAGAATGGCTTTCCTATGAAGACAGAACCAGGGGTCATTTAGAGAGCAGGAGAATTAATCACACAATG
Organism: Gymnoscopelus microlampas; assembly: GCF_963454915.1. Lineage (NCBI taxonomy): Eukaryota > Metazoa > Chordata > Actinopteri > Myctophiformes > Myctophidae > Gymnoscopelus > Gymnoscopelus microlampas. The sequence continues at coordinate 28,838,184 of NC_139946.1, forward strand.
TCAATTCAAATCTACCTTTCAATTCGCACTAAACCTCACATTGCGATTTACATGTGCATGGAGATTTATCTAGTACTCAGTGGTTAGTTAAAGGAAAGATTAAGGGTGGTGGAGGGCTACACCTTCCTAAAAGCCCTAGGAAACCTAAGCCCCTGACCCGGGGCAAAAGAAAAGATGATTAAAAAGTTGTATAGAATTACAGTGCTTTACAGTGGGCCTGTTAAATGTCCCTTAGTTCAAAATACCAGCAAATCGTTTTCCACTTTCCATACCTGTGTGCTCCCCTGTAAGTTAGTCTTGGAGTGTGGAGTCATAATACATCAAGAGAACATTAACCTTTAGTTTTGTGGTGGAAAGATGGAAGCTCAATTAACAAGAGTAAATAATCCTTGTGATTACTTTTAGCCAGCCTTTATCTGGTACATAACCTAATTAAATGGACCATCCCCACATAAAACCATATCTAATCGAAAGCTTTGATGAGGCGTTGCAGCATGCCCCTTGGATTTTAAAGCACACACACCCACACATACAGTACGCCCCCTCGTGTGTGCATGCACACATATACTGTACACACCCACCTATACACCCAGCATGCAAAGTTTCATAGGCTCATAATGAACAGGGAAGTACAGTAATGTGTCAGGTAGATGCTTCAAGGTTTAGATACACTCTAAAATCTTCAGTGTCCTCAGTCTGAGAGTGTACAAAAGGAACCACATGGATCCTTCCAGATCCTTTTGGTTCCATTTGTACACTCTTAGAAGTCGTCTTATTTTTTACTTAAGTTAAAGTAGGAATACAAATACATTTCCAAGTAAAAGCCTGTATTGTTTGGCCTAAAGTACATTAATGTAGTAAAAAGTAAAATAAATCTGCCTCTGAGGTGTAAGGAATCTAAAGTATGAAAACTTAGACATACTCAAGTAAAGTAAAAAGTACTTCAATATTGTACTGAAGCACAGTTACTTTCCACCACTGGAGTACAGTGTATTGTTAGCTTATATCAAGGAAAACCTCAACGGTTTGGTTGGCCTCAAGAATGACAACACACAGAGTTCACATGGGAGTTCACATGGCGGTTGGTTTCCCCAACAGGTTCTGCATCTGAGAAGAGCACATGCTGACCCCAGGGTGATTGATTGGTTCATACAAGACAACAACGAACAAGGCCTTTGAATGCAGCCACAAAAAAAACTGCCCTGATCACTGATGAAAGCTAGTAATAAATTAAGATCTAATTGAGTTCAAGCTTGTTCATGATGGGTTTAAGAACTTGGGCTGTGAAAAAAAAATAGATATACAGTTTGTATATCCTGGGGTAAGGAGCTTGTATGAATTAAAGTTCAAGGATTTGAATCCTGGGCAATCTGCCCAGAGCTTTGTACTCAAACACTTTTAAAGAAAACTAGCAAAAGTTGGTACTAGTGGTGACCAATAATTAATTGAACATTATGTCTTTGGTGCACTTAACGATTGCTAACCTTTTGCTTATGTTTTTTGTTTTATAAATATTTTTTTCAAAATATTTTTCTTACAGAAAACACTACTAATGTGGATCTGTATTTTCATTAGAAGACGCCCCACAGCCATTATGCACTATATCTTTGGGTTCCAAATTGAGCTGTAAATTTTGAGAGTATCTGACACGGCGGCCCGGGGGTTACAACAGAATGCTAACGAGGCCACAGCGACATTTCCATCACCATACAGTCAGCTGTACCATATATCAGGCCTAGCCGGAACATCTCCCAGCAAAGCATGGCGTCGGTGATGATTCGAGACATAACACTTTTTTAGTATCCCTCCCGTAGTCACGGCATAATGAATGAGGCCATTTAAACTGGATTTACGATACCTTTAAAACCTGATTGCTCAGAATTTCAGAATTATTCATAAGACTAAAGTATCATTTGTCATACGGCAAGCGCTGTTTTGGTGTGGAATAAATGGTTTCTTTGTAGTTTTTCAAATGAACTCCTTTTCATCCACTCTTAAAATAAGCCATTTCTATGCATGGGTGTCCACGCAAAGACTTTAATTAAAGGAAATGCTTCTCAAGTGACAACTTGCAATCACGTTTTGTTCATAATGCATTGTTACTACAGAGCTAAAGTAATGGAAATAGATGCACATGATTAAGAACGTGCACACATATTGCATTACAGTGCAACTTTTGTTGAAACAAATAGTTTACATCACTGGCAGGGCTACGGGGTTCAAAGTGTTGAAGGGAGAGCACATTTCAGACAAAAAATCAGAAGTTTGCTAAAAGCTGACAGTTGGAACTTTCATCTGTGGTAGAGCAAATTAGTCAGCATTTCAACCCCCCTGTCTCGTTAAAGAATCAAATTATCCCCCACTTGAGTTACAGTGTTCCCTTGTTTCCACCACGAGAGACAAGAAAATTCATCCCAGCCTTGTTACAAAGATTATTTGTGCTCACTTCCTGGGGCGGTGTGACCATGCTTTGTGTGTGCGATGCCCAGATCATCTCTCAATTACCCAAGGATCCTCAGGCAAGGGGTGGGGACCCAAGCGAAGGACCAGTTATGTCCCCTTACCCCACACACACACACACACACACACACACACACACACACACACACACACACACACACACACACACACACACACACACACACACACACACACACACACACACACACACACACACACACACACACACACACACACACAGTGCTATAGCTCCGAGGCATGGCTTACTATATCCAGAGCCAAGAATGAGGCCTCTCAGGATAGATTTACACACAAATAAAAACAGTCTTATCTTGGCCCACATGTGAACGAGGCCTGATTACACGGTCTACATTTCATTGCTCAGATTAAACAGAGTCCATTTCATATGCCCTATTTAGACCAATTCCAAACTGCAAACAGGAAGGATGGAACCACATCTGATATTGGTACGGTGAATGTTTTGGTGAGCTGAGATGTGTATTGCACATCTCCACGCTAGCTGGCCCTCAAAGTGGGGTCCGGGGACCCTCAGGCGTTCATTGAGGAGGTTCCATCAAAACGTGTTAATATAGCATCAAAATAATTATAACCATGTTAAAGCAGCACTATGTAACCTTCTTTAAATTTATAAAATGTAATTTCCCCCAATCTGTATGGTAGAGTATGTTAATACAATATAACTCATACAACTGGGGTGGTTGTATTTTGTCTCCCTGCTCTTCTATTGAGACATTTAGATTGTGTCAAAGGTCATGTCTCACCTAGACACAGGATCTGACACAAATTTTGACCTGATGGTCAAGATTCAATTTATCCCCTGAGCAAGCAGGCAGGCTCCATTAGCTCAATGGTAAAAAAAAAAAAAAATCAGCACTTGCGCAGGACAACGGGTTCATATCCAGGGTAAAAGAGGAAAGTTACATAGTGCAGCTTTAACCCTATAACATAGGCTATTTGAAAAGAGCTGGTCGCGGCATAAAATATTTTCGATATACTATAACTATTAATTTGAGGGTCCTTCACAAGAAAACGTTTGAGCAGCACTGGTGTATTATTGAGAACAACACTGTTGTTAACACTGAACAGAATATGATGGCGCAGTGTTTGACAGTCACTACCGTATCATACACGGCCTTTTGGATGTTTGGAATGTTCTGATGTCAAGTTTGACGTTGTTGTTGTTTTTTTTCAAAGATGAAATGAGATAGGAAATAATTTATGAGTTAGACTGTGTTGCCTTGTTTTTTTTAACCACCTTCAACCTGGCATCTCTATTTTGGGAATGTCATTAAAGGAGAATATTTTCCAAAATACGGTAAGCTCACAACTTTGTGAGCTTGCAGATCTGCTATTTTTGCCTCTTTCTTAAAAATAGAGTGATTTAAGACAGTTTAAAATTGTTTAAATTGGGTTTAGTAAACATCTACCGTTAATTATGACCGTGGAACTTTAATGAAATGTGTTAAAATTACACCTACAGTGTACAAGAAAAAAATATATTGTTGTACAAATTATGCTTATATTTATTATGTTATATAACATGTAAGCAGGATAAATATCCCTCTTATATGACAGCTAACTTTGTTAAATACAAATGTGTACCTACAGTAACATATAGCTATAATATTTATAAAAAATAGGTTGCATACTATGGTCTACGCATTCTTTCTTTTTTCTTTTTGTTTAGCTGTGAACAAATTCAACACATCTGTTTTGTGTTACAGTGAATTTATGTACCCCCAAATGACACATCTTGGCCAATTAGAAGGGTGTATTTATGCTAGGTGGTCTGTTATTGTTGGTGCTGTGGTATAAATCCAGATAAGCCTCAAAACACAAATCCTTCTAAAAATGCTGTCTCTTATGCAGCCATCATTATAACACTTATTATAGGGCTGCAAATAGCCATATCATTTTCACAATTGATTAATCAACTTTTTTGTTTTGTTTTGTTTTTAGATTCTTTGGTCAATTCATTTTTAGGGTTAGGTTAGGGGTTTTTAGGCAATACAATGGAAACTTAAGGTAATACAATTTATCTGAACCCAAAAGGACACCTTGAAATCTGTAAATATGTTTATCCAGCTATCAAAATCATAAAATCCTAACTTTAAACGTAAAACTGGAAGTAACGGCCCGGACGGCTGGCGTAGCGGTCCGGGCACCTAGGCTCCAGCGTAGCCTGACAGCGCATCGCGAGTTCGAGTCCCGTTCCAGACGATCTTTGCTGCATGTCTCTCCCCATCTCTCTCTCTCCCTGTCTCCTGTCTGTCTCTACTGAAAACTATAAATAAAAGGCCAAAAAGCCCCAAAACATATCTTAAAAAAGTAACAAAGACAAACATTCACATTTTGATGACGTTGTAAATGGCACATAATAAAAATATTTATACTATGATACACCACTAAAATGATTATTCAATTACTAAGGTTTAACTCAATTATTCTTCTCACTGATTAGTAGTTTCACCCCTTAATGATTATGCTGTATAATAATGTTATTATACTGTATACTATTATTTCTGCCATATGAAAAACCACCAAATATTCATAGGCTTGGTGTGGATATAACCTGCACTCTCTGTGGAAGGTGGATTTCATATGTCTACACACTTTTAATAAGTCTTGCCCTAAGGTGGTAAATGACAGTTATATTACACATAATACATTTCTCTCTATATAAAAGATTTGAATTAAAAGTAAAAAAAAAAAAAAAAAACCTTGACATGAGAATGTTTGCTGAACCTCTTGGTCTACTGTGCAGACGGTGTATGTCTTGTGATTTTTAATATTCGGTTCTTCAAATGCAGAAAAGAATTAAAAAGAAAGAATACTTTTATATATGCTTGGCCTGTTGCCTGAACCTTGACTGCTGCATTGGCTGTACTGTATGTATTGAAATTTGTTTTTTATTTGAATCAGCCTTTCAAACGTTCCTACGTGCATTTCTGTCCTGCCTTGGGTTTAGATGCCTCACCCCTTGAATATTCCATTACAAAGGGTAGAACACATCATAAGGTGTAACATTTGAAAATGTAATACTAAATTGTGCTGTGATTATGGTGGATTATGCATAATGATGTAAAATGACCGACAGACAATAGCAGATTTCATGGTGAGGATGGGGTGCAGTAATGCTTTATCGGTAATGGCGGGGGCTATTAATGGTGCATTTCAAACCTTAATTTCTGTGCACATCTTTAATTTCCTTTTCCAATATGTCTCTCATTAACATCAATCGTAATGCTTTCAAGGAATAGACTCTTTTTTTGGGAGGGGCGACGCAGGGTATCCATATAAATCAACTTTAAAGCTGGCAAAGTCACTTACATTTAGATTATATTATTGGCCAAATTTAAATCATAAATAAATGAAGTACCACGACGCACTGAACATATTTACATGGCAGCTCTTATGTCACGCTCGGGTGGTGAATATGGTCAGTTATGCTTCAATGATCATTGATTGCTAATTGCGCGATTTGAAGGAGTTTATAATTGATAACAGGAAATGTGCACATACAGTAAAGCTGCAATCTAGAACTTATTATAATGAATACAACATTACCAATCTGTATGGTAGAGTATGTTAATACAATAACTAGCATATCTGCAGTGGTTGGAGGTGGTCTCCCTACTCTTCCATTGAGAAATGTAGACCCTGGTATCGGATGGGACACCTGCCTGAAGCTAATAAGCCCAAAATGTCCCCTGACGAAGCAGGGATTCCCTCTCGGATGAGTGGTGGATGCTTGGTTTCCAATGCGGGAGACCTGTTCAAATTCCGGGTGTTAAAGCTCCCTATCGGGGGAGGACATAAAAGGTATTGATTGGAGCTACAATGCATTCACAGGTCTTTCAGAATGGAATCAATGTGTGTACACGTACAGTATGTTTTTGTGTACGTTCTTTTTTTTTGCAGTGGTTTATGGAAAACTTCCAACATCTGGCTCCTGGTTTCCCATAGTTCTACAGAGTTAGTGCCAAAAGGCTGGGGTGAGGGTGCTGACAAGGAGACGAACGGCAGGCCAGCGGGGAGGAGTGCAAACCAAATGTGACTTGGCATTTTCCTCTGGCAGCTGTGTCATCAAACTAGTACCGAAACAGACACTCTGTTACAGAATGCGGGACACAGAGGTCAGGCCAATGTCACAGGACACAATCTCTCAAGGATGTTCCCAAGGTTCCAGGCCGCATGGCAACCAGTCGTGGCTGTTATTAATTCCCCATCAGTTTCAATTTGAATGCCTGAGAGCCAATTAAAGGAGCGTTTAATTGAATCAGCCTCAGGAACCTCCTGGACAGGAACTCAAATGAATTGTGCTTGGGGCTGGGGTGGCGGGAGGAGGGGAGAGGGCATCAGGGTTAAATAAAAAGAGTGAAATTACCACAATCCAACTCTTGGCTGGGAATAATAGCTATACAGACTGACCCTGCTATTGATGCAAATTAAATCTTGTTTGTGACCTTATCTGACCAAGCAGGCTGGTTGTTATTCCTCAAGTAACCTTGTGGCTTTCCATTCTCATACTGACACAAGGACCAGCCCAAATGTGTACTCATTTGTACCAGCACCCAAAATCTCCCAAAGCTTGGTGTATTTTCAACAAATTAAATGGCACACTCCATTTCACAGCGACTTAAACAGTTTCAATCTGGCAGCCCTATATTGGGCATGTGATTACATTCGGCAAGATTTTTAGAAAATCTTCAAATATAGCAAAAATAGCCGATCTACTAGCTCCCAAGTGTTGTGAGCTTGTAGATCGGCTATTTTCGCTGTACGACTAAGTATATAGGGCTAAGTATAAGTGATTAAAGATGTACAGTATGTGAATGAACATAAATACATTCATCCTACAGTGTGTCAATATGGCAATCGGGTGGACCAAATATGTCATAACTTGTAATTAAAAGGCCATGCAATGCCTCACTTTGCTGTGTGTCTATGCACGTGCATGCACGTACGCCCAGCCGAGTCACCTCAAGGCCAAGTTCCATTGTCCTGGGAAAGCCACAAGGAGGCATTCCTTTCATGTGACATCTCTCCTGACAGAGGCTTATAGTGACATGTGAGAGGCCTGGGCAGAATGTCCTGCTTTTAGTCAAATGAAGAGTCTGGCAGCTGCTGCATTCATCTAAATCAAAGGATAAGCTGCTTTCCATGCAATATCAAGTCATGATTAACTTTTTTTCTCCTTCATTTCAAAGAGAGATTGTGTGAAGGGGGGTTGAAAACGTTATCACCTTTAAGGAGACACTTGAGAGACACATGGTGAGGAAGGCTAGTGTTGGAGGGTTTGAAGTGCTGTACACAGTACTGTACTACTTCTCAAGTTAGTCTGTATGTCTGGGGTGACATCTGCTGCTTTGTGACGTACAGTATAACTAATACAAACTAAATCGTTGGGCACGATACAATTTTCTTTTAGCGCCGTCAATATTATATTATCTCAGTGTGATGGGAGGTACACTGGTCCTCCTGATACACTACGTCAGGAGTCCAGTCTGTTCCTATTTGCCAGTTTGCCAGAGGAAGCTCTCAGCTTACAATGGGAATGCAAAAATACACATAGGAAAGACATCCTCACACATTTTAACCACAGTGGTCAAGATGAATAATTTGTGGTCCTCAGACAAATGAAAAACAGAAAAAAAAAGAAAAAAAACATGCCACTGTGTCTTTAAGGTTTGAACATGGTTTGAAACATTACTTTATGGTTATAGAAGTGCCTCACTGCACCAATTGTGAATTTGAAAAGGAGTGTTTTGGTAGACTTTTGTAAACGGCAGCAATGCTAACACTTTGATGGCAGCTCAAATGCCACCACATTTACACTAAGACACTTCTGTAGAACTCTGTCAGAAGGTTCTTTCAATTTGTATTTTTCCTTTTGGGTACAGCACAGGAGACAACGAATTTTAGCGGCAGGAAATTGGCCTACAGTACATGTATGCTACTGTAATTAGTGTGTCAGTGTTTGTGGACAACATAACCATAGCCTATTAGCAAGTCATTATAAAGTGCTTTGTGTTAGACAAAAAAAGATCTTCTTATTGATTGTCATGGTTCTTATTTCTTTTACTGTACTGTGTGAATGATTTAGACAATTTGATCAGTTTGCTACTAACGTGACCATTGCAAACTGTTCCATTACTGTACATCATGGCCAAATACATGATTCACTGCAGATAGGCTGCAGGGAGTCTATTATTCTTGTATAATCTATAGATTAATTGGCTACCTAATGTTACAAATCCATGCACTAATAAGAACATTTCAGCCATACACAAGTGTATAATGCTAATGACTTGAATTCATGAGTTTTCCTTCAAAATTATAAAGGTTGATTGTTATACTTCAACTGACTTTGTTCCATTCTGGAATTATAATGTAACCATGAAACCATAATAATCCCACTCTCCATCATGACAATCAAGCCTGTCATTTCCCTCTTTGTGGTGTCTGAATTCTTGCCTCTGGTAGTTGACACATATTGAAGTGAGACAGGCTGGCAGCCACGATATCTGCGCATGGTTCTGTGAAGCTACAGAGACTCAGCAACCTAAAAATAAAAGTGTGCTTTTTTAATTTAATATTTTATTGAAGTCTGGGCTGTTATCCTGACAAAAATGTTTACCAAGTTTGATTGGTTACCCACCAACATCTAATTTCATAACGCGGCAAGTATGCCTTATCTTTCCACAGAACAATGGTCTGCTGTTTTCTGGAGTTCCAGGAAACTCTAATCCTTGACTGGACATGAAGAGCTCCACCTATACACTATAAAACAAAGCTACTAACAAGTTTCATAATAATGTGGTGTGGTGCTGTGAGAAAAGATCACAGTGAGGTAGAAAACATAATAACTCACTTTCCAAGCAAAATTTCTAAATACATCCCCTTCTAAATCTTCTTATGCAGATGTCTTTTTTTTTTGTTGCCAATTATTTTTCACCCTTGTTTCTCCCAGTCCCAAAGTAGTCGTTATGCCAATTCCCAAATTCCCCACAGTGTATGCAGATCCTTTTATTCTATCTTCATATCTTGTCTTCACTCCAAAATATTTCAGCTTGTGACCTGCGCCAGAGATTCTGTTTCGGGGGCATAGCTTTTCTCTAATTTAAGAGGGTGGGGCTCTAAGGCAGAAAGGTTGGGAACCAACACTTTTAGAGTATTACATTTCTATTAAAGCTGAGTCATTAGACCAGTGAAGTCTGCCCTCTGTAACCCAGCTCTGGTGTGGGACGGGGGGCTAATCAGGGCCAAAGGAAGGGGCACCGTGTATCTGTTCCTGCCGCCCCACTATCTGCCAACGCCTACTCCACTGGACTCCAATCAATGGGAGCAGAGGCCATTAAGGCGGCTCTGGCCCTCCTTTTCTTTATAATTGCACCCCTCTGGATTCGTGGAGCACCAGCTAGCCCTCTGTTATTTGCAGTAATTAGTCCAGAATGTGAGCTGTCAACATGCAAAACTCCCGCCAGTAGCCTTGCAATACCACAGTCACCCCCACAGAGCACAATAAGCACCTAGCCCTAAGCCAAATTTATACGCCGCCGTACGTCGGTGTCGCTTGTCGACAAGAACTGACTCTCAAGCTAACGATGCGTCGTTAGCGTGAAAGTCAGTTATTGTGGGCAAGTGGCGCTGTCGTACGATGGATTATAAACTAAGCTTCAGCCACTGGAATGTATTAACTTTCTCTTCTTTCTTTCTTTTTTTTCTCTTTTCTTTTTCTCCCACGGCGACTCATGTCAAATCCAGGTCCCTCAGAACAAAATCTTAATAATTAACTGGCAAATTTTAACATGATTGCTTGTGACACACCTACTCTGGTAATTATTGCTTTGAGGCCATTTGCTAATGAAATTAATGCATTCATTGCCCTAACACATTAGCATAACTCATACAAATGGCCCACATTTGAGACCCCAGTGCAAAAAAAAAAGGAACTGAAAAGAAAAGAAAACAACCAACACTAAACAGTGGCATCAACAAAAATGCTATAAAATTAAATGGCAGGCACATGGAATCAGAGGCTACATTATGAGAATTGCTTGGAGTTTTTTCAAAGTCTTAATAGCTAAAGGCTCTTAATTTTAACCACCGGTGAGCAACTGGAATGCATTACGGAGTGATAGCAGTGCAGGACCAAATGATTATCATTATGGTCATTACAGTCATTGCGGATCTACATATATATCTCTCTGTGGGCAAATATTAAATGGCTTTACTACTATGGGCATTAAAATGTTATTATAGTGATGCATTAACTTAACAGAGTTCATATCAATATACGGTCGAAGCTTCCTAACAATCATTCTCTAAATGGCACATCTGTGCACTTGCAGCATTCACCAGTGCTGCCGTCACTGTCCTCTGGGTTCATGGCTGTCTGGGCTCTCACTGGGATGTCCCTCAGACCATTTACTGCTCTACATTAATAATTGATGACAATGCCAGTGGTACAATGGACAAAGACGGGTGAAGAGTAAACTGGAGTTGCAGCAAAAGTTCAGGCGACGGCCCGTCATAGGTACTGAAAGAGCAGAGATAGTTGCATCAACCCCAACATGGTGACTTTTGCCTCCAGGCCAAACATGGTTTCATCATGAAACCTCAAACTGACTTGTAATCAAACAATATGTAGTTACAGTACATTACACCAGTCAGATTCTGTGAACTGATATGGGGATATTTGGACTACTTACTAAACACTAAATGGCCTTCATAAATCATGTACACATGATGGACAACAAATCCTTGTGTCAGAGGATTAACAACGGTAGCTCATATGAGTTTTTTATTTTTATGTTGCTGCAATACACTGCTACAGTATGATATTTTGAGCTTGAATGAAAAATATGTATGTCTTAATACTCTGTAGGGTCCTGTTCTCTGTGTTGACACCCTACTCTTTATTGTGAATACCCCAACACACACACACAGATGAGAGGGCTCAGGAGACAATTATCTGATGCATAACATCTCTAATAAGATAAAATAAATAAATATCTATCCCACTCAGTACTGATTGCTGTTGGACCCAAATAGACACAACCTCCAATCTACTTGATGTATGATGACGAAAAACTGAAACAGAAAACTGACTGCCAAATGTGCCAATAAGCCTTATGGAACACTTTATCATTTCTGTGTGTGAGTGTGCGCGTGTGTCTGTGCATGCATGCATATACATTCTGCATGTGGGTGTGTGAGAGAGAGAGTGGGTGGGTGTGTGTATTCATAGGGAATATTGTTTTTATTTTAATTATCTTAAAATACCAAACTCGTAAAAAAGGTTGTCACAAGAATAAAGCGTGACATTTCCGTCTCCTTCCCCAAATAGACAGGAGCAGCAGCAATAAGACTCGATGAATAAAACACACTGTGCCCATGCAGGCAGTGATGCTTTGACCTACTGTGCGGGCATGAATACATACAGCACATCAACAGCACCCTCTCCCTAATCTGAGATTGTTTGTAATGTGGCCACCTTGTCGAGCACAAGACCCCATCTGTGATGACACATCAGCCCCACTGTTTCGTCCAAATAAACTCACAAACAGAAGCAGCAACGTGTTGACAGAAAATTTGCATGGGGAATGTACCGCAGGAAAGCGTGATTAATTTCTGCCCATGAAACGAATACAGATTTTGTCATTACATGCCTTGTATCCGTTGCCAAATATTATAATGTTTCCCCTCTTTTTTTTCCCCGACGAGTGTTCTGGTACAATAATGAGGAATAAAAGACAGCTTAAAGCTCATAACCAACACGGCCGCTAGCAAATCAGCCAAATCAGAGAGAGAGAAACAAAGACCTGATTGCTCATTAGTATTATGGATCTGCTGTTGTTAAATCTGCTCTGCGAGCTGATGCCTCTGTTTAATGACTTAAATGGTGTCTGTCTAAACGCTGTGTACCCGGCATCTCACTGAGTAGGATTAAAAACAATGAGACATCACTGAATTTCCACAATACAATCTGTTGTGTTTTCAAATGAACAACAGCCATAGAACATTCTTAGGAAAAGGAGCCCCCCCCGGCCCCCCGCGTGCGCGCGCACACACACACACACACACACACACACACACACACACACACACACACACACGCTTACCTCTGCTCTGCACACACCGCAGCTGTCATGCCCCTGAAAAGAAGCAAAATGTAAAGACATCATCACACAGACAGCAACAGTATACATGTTAACTCTAACAATGAGCTATCAATAACAACCATAACCTACAGGAATCACAAATCATTTGTTTTTGTTTTGGTCAATAAACTCATTACGTTTGTTGATTAAAAACATAATTGTTGCAATGAAAGCATTTTTTAACACAAACACATGTCGACTTGAGCACTCTTAATACACATTTTGCCAATTTATTTACTGTGCTTGTTAAGGTCATTTGTAGTTGTTTATTTATGCCAATAGACGCTGTTTTATTTCCTCCACTCAACGTAACAGTTCACTAAACAAAACACTGCTCTGCATGTCACTTGCATATGAAATGAAAATAACATGTCGGCAATAATCTTCAAGCTGGTGTTAACTAACCGAAGATGCAAATTGCAAGAAAAGCATTTGTACAAACACAATTGCCAAATCCACTACTAATATGCATGCCATGCAGGAGCACATTTTGATAGATGTTAATGGCATATAATTATAGAACACTGCTATTAGGCAATGTGATTTTATAAGAGGACCGTTGCCCCTGGCACTGTGGCCTGATTGCTGTGAGTGTTTGGCTAATGAATGTAAAGCAAGTCTGTTTGCAATGATGAGAATTATCAACCCATGAGAGAGAGGGCGGGGGAGCTTAACTCACTATTCAAACTACTCGCAATTAAGGGGAGATATACGCACGCACGCTCCCAGTCAAGGGCACACACGCTGACATGAACACGCACATAGATATTGAAAAGCCCCCCCCCCCCCCCCCCCCCCACCCACCACACACACACACACACACACACACACACACACACACTCACTCAGAAATGGCTTTATTGTATCTCAGCATGTTAAAACATCTGCTGCGATGTCATCCATCTACATTACCATTTCCCATACTATGTTTTTCATTTCATACTTCGATCAATGCTTCATTCTCAGGTCTATCATTGGAACAAAACTATATTTAGCTAGGTAGTTGTTAGCATTTTAAAGCTTGCCTGCCTCTGGCTTACCACAGTGATCTTTTTTTTCTCCCTTTACTCCGACTACTCTGAGGTTTATTTCAAATGGATTGGATTACATATTCTCGAGAGATTTTTTTTTTTTAACAGAATATCATTTCCATTAACTTTAATAGAGTGAAACCAGATGGAGCCAGTATAGAAATGAAAAACATATTTATCTGTTGGGATCGCAGAGGGAGAGTGATTGCGGATGGCTTAAAACGTGGCTTTCGGAAAGTAATGGTATACACTGCTGTCCTTGCTCTGTATTTTCTCAAGCCCCGGATTCTTGAGAGCCTTTTGAGGGTTCCATAGTGAGACACACACCAGGCGTGGTGGGCTGGTATAGTACGAGAGCCATACAGTCCTCCCATGCCCTTGTACTTTGTGCTGCAAGGGGTTGCACCCCTCTAGGAATGCGCTCCCTATAATGAGGGTCAGAGGTCAAAGTGGTGGTGCGCCTGGAGGCCGGGATCTCCCAGGCACACTCAGTCACTGGCTCTGTCCCTATATTTAAATCATGCCTCGGGACATGTTTTTTCAAAGGGCATCTCTTAACTAGTTCCTGGTTACTAATTAGTTTTGTGCCATGCTATTTGTCTTTGGGAGCCTGAACGCGGAGGGGGGCTGAGGAGGGACAAATGAGGCAATCTAAAAAAAGATAGCTTATGGTTTGCCTCAGTGCAGATGATAATCACGCCAATAAGTCCTCCGCTGCTGCAAACAGCTGAAGAGTGGATCAACAGTTAAGCTTGGTTTATACTTAGCCGTACGACGGTGTCCCGTGCCAAAAACGGCCGATCAACAACACGTTGCACTGCGATGCTTTGTGAGCTTGTAGATCGGCTATATATATGGTGTGGGACACCATTGTATGACGGAGTATAAATCAGGCATTACGTAAAAATAACGTCAGTGCCACTTCTGTTTGAATTGGGCAGGCTCGCTGTGTGTTCCTTGTAAGCGACATCTGTGTGACACTGTGTGAAATTAAATAAGGACACAACATTTGCCTTCTTTTTTTTTTCTTTTCTCTCATTCAAGCTGCTTTTAGGAGTGGTAACGGCACATGCTATCACTCCCTGGCCGGCTGGCTCTCACAAGTCAAATCGTAATTGGATTACATTTTCTGGCTTCATAAAATGCGGTTAAGAGGCACTTTAGACATACGTGCATGACCCGCTTTCTAGAGATGGCCATCAGAGCAAAAGTGACAGGTCAATTGTAGATTTCTGTTCCGTAAAAAGGGGAAAGGGGTTGCCTAACCCAAGTACTCTAAAAGGGGGGGCACACACACACACACACACACACACACACACACACACACACACACACACACACACACACACACACACACACACACACACACACACACACACACACACACACACACACACACACACACACACACACAGAGAGAGAGAGAGAGAGAGACTCCCTCCGCTGCTAAAATAGTGTACTGGGTGTGTGCTGTGTGTGTGTGTGTGTGTGTGTGTGTGTGTGTGTGTGTGTGTGTGTGTGTGTGTGTGTGTGTGTGTGTGTGTGTGTGTGTGTGTGTGTGTGTGTGTAATTGGGTAGCAGGGAGACACACTTAATGGAAGTGGCTCTTCACTGTGACAGCTGGGTTGTGCAGATGAAAGGTCTCCTGTAGCACGTTGTCTACCACTTGTGGAATATTCAAACAGACCCAAGGCTCACAGGAGTGAAGCCACTAGAAGAAGTGCCATCAAACATCACATAAATGACTGACTATACTCACATAAGACCAACAGTGCATGGCACAAACTTTGTTCATACGGGAGATTAATTGTGCGGATGATTTTGAGCAGACAAATTATCAGGTTTGAATGCATCTACAGTATACTTACTGGTGTCAGATGAACAGACATTTTCCGCATTTCCCAAAGAGATTTAAGAAGTTCTTAACGCTACTGTAAGTACTTCTTAAGAGCCTTCTTAACTCATTGAGTGCCATTCACGTGTTTTACCACTATGGTGCAACGTGCCAATCACGTGTTTCACGTGTTTAAAAAAAAAATAGTAAACCCCCCCCCCCTTTTTTTTTCTTTTTAAATGTTCAAAACTCAAGATATCATTATCTGAAGATTTGTAGCTCCATCCACTCCTTGTTTAACTTATAACTGAAAAAGGCTGTATCTCGCTTCCTAAGCACTTTTTTTTTTACTTTGAAAAGAAAAAAAAGAAAATCGCACTGGCCAGAAATAGCCAGAAATACAGATTTCCCAAAATGTTTTTTTTATGGCACTTTAACAGTTATGGGAATTCACCCCATATTATGTACATTTTGACACTGTTTGTATTCATTTCATTGTACCTGTTTAATTAGTGTGTAGGTCTGTTTGTTTTAAAAAAAAAAAGGAAAATAGGGAAGCACTTCATAAGTGTTTGAATTGTAACTGTATGTCTTTATCCTGTGCTTCAAAATAAATATATTTTAAACAGAATATAGATGTTATATATTGAAGAGTTCACCACCACCAGAAATCCCCTGTTGTTTGAAAGTTAAATGAAGAGACCTGTTGCACACACAGCAAATTAAAGGGACATAACATTGTAGAGTAGAACAGCAGGAGAGAATGAGAAGTGTGGATTCTGCCCGCAAGTATAATTGCATTCTGCACCTCCTTTCTCTGTGTGTTCATTTTCATTATTTTTTTTACATTGAATGTATCAAGATATTGCTTGAACACGGATGTAGGACTTCTTACCCTCTGGATCCATTTGGACAGACACACATGATGGGCAAGCAGAGTTTTACAGTCACAGAAATTCCTCAGGGGGTCACTGTCCAGAAGTTGAATGTCTTTGCAAATGAAGCACTCTGACAGCTCTGTAGGAGAAAAGACAAAAAAAGTTTTATGATTCCAAAATTGGCTCAATTAATTCTCCAGTCCATCAAGGGAAAAGTCACAGGAACACTCTGATCAACCTGAGCTCTCAGCTGCATTGTTGGTGAACACATTGCTAATTAAAATTCTTAGTCGACAGGGTTTCAGTAGCACACACAAATGAGAACATCACTATGATGTGTTATGGGATCTTTGCACATTGACCCCATATGCAGCTGAAAGGTATGGTGACAACATTTAAAATAGGAATCTTCTTGAGGACTATCAGCATCATCAACAAAGATTTGAGCGTTCTGAAAAAGAAATAACTGTACAAGTAACTAGAAAAAGTGCTCCTGAGAGCACAGGTCTCCGCCAGGTCAGGGGGCCTCCTGGTGGCGCTCTAAAAGGCGGGTGTGAAAAATGCAGGGCAAAGGTTTTTCCTTGGCTTCTAGGGAGTGTGCGTGCAAAGTTTCATGCAAATCAGTGCAGTTATAGGTAAAAACGAGAATCAGCCTGTTTTAGCGCAAACATGAGGCTGATTTTAACATTTTCCAGTGGCATTTCTTCCCTGGCGTAGTGGGAATGTGCGCGCAAAATTTCACGGAAATCGCATGCTGCGTTCATGATTTCAGGCTTTTTGTTAAAAGCGAACCAATCCTGCAAAATTTGGAAGCCAGTCTTAGACAATCAAGATGGAATATGGAAAATCGGACTGCTCCGTGTTGATCACATGACTATAGAGATACTGTGTAGGGATTTGCGTGATGTTTGGACAAAATCTGTAGGAGTATAAAAAAATGTGTTTTGCAAAAATCTGCCTCCTGGTGGCGCTATAACAGGCCAATCTGAAAAGTTCGGGGCAAATGTTCGGCTTTGGTATTCAGGAAGTGTGTGTGCACAGTTTCGCAGCGACCGGGCCAACAGTGCCGGAGATTAGCTGCTCACAGACAGACGGACGGACACACGGAGACATGGACAGACACACGAAAGGACGTACAAGGTGCAAAACTTAGTCTCGGCCATGCCTTTTGGCCTGGCGGAGACAATAACAAGGAGAATTTGTGGGTTGGCATTTCGTACACCAATTAGGGTTGAAGAGGCCGTGAGGTGGGCCCCCAAATAATTGGCAAATCACTATTTTAATAATAATATAAAAAAGATGTTTGACTGGCCTGCTGTGCTCTAATCTTGATATTGAACAGAATATTATAATTTAATACTCAACCAGGGTCTAACAAAAGTTCAATTTCAATTGACCCTAATGGACCCTTTTCACAGTGGCTACTGGCTAGTAACCTAAATGCAGCTTACATTACATTACATTACAGTCATTTAGCAGACGCTTTTATCCAAAGCGACTTACAATAAGTGCATTCAACATAGGTAGGGAACGAAACTACTAATCACCAGAAGTCTTAAGTGCATTTCCCGTAAAAACAAGCAACCAAGAGTACACCTAGCGCTAAGGTGAAAGTGCAATATATCTGCTACCTACTTTCTTAAACAGATGAGACAAAATAGCAAAATCAAGTGAGCACGAGCTAATACAAAAAGTGTATCGACTAAAGATCTAATAAAACAGTACAACTAGTTAACAACAAGTAGGCCAGGCAAAGAGGAAGGGTAGTGTTTCTTGAAGAGGTGGGTTTTCAGCCTGCGGCGAAAGATGGGCAGTGACTTCATTCCACCACTCTGGGGCCAGAACAGAAAAAAGTCGTGACCGTGTCGATCGACCAGAAGGACCCTTGAGTGACGAGGCAATCAGTCGCCCCGAGGTGGCAGACCGAAGTGGTCGGGCAGGGGTGTAGGCATTGACCATAGCCCGGAGGTAAGAGGGAGCTGTTCCTTTCACTGCCCTATAGGCTAGCAGCACCAGGGTTTTAAACTGAATGCGAGCTGCTACAGGGAGCCAGCTTAAAGGGCAAGACCACTGTGGTAGAGGTTTGGGTTGTGTAGTTACCTCGCCATGATGTAACTCCAAAGGTGGACAAGAAATGAAAAATAATTGCTCTATTCATTAGAAATTGATAATTAAAAATATGCTCCCCATTGACTTACATTGTACACTGAAACAGCTCTCAAAGTCACTCTTTTAGCCCATAAACGAACACAAACTAAGCTGATTCAGACAATATAGAACATCACCAAACCCAGTACTGTTTATTTTTTTAATAAAAATGTCAACTTCCTGATGATTTTACTATTTGAAGATCCGGATCCGGATCCGCCGATCCAGTCCAAGTTTTCTTTTTAATAAAAATAGCTAAATCAACAGTAAGTTAATTTTTTTATAAAAAAAAAACAGTACTGGGTTTGGTGATGTTCTATATTGTCTGAATCGACTTTGTTTACATTCGTTTACATGCAAAAAGAGCGACTTTGAGAGCTGTTTTACTGTACAATGTAAGTCAATGGGGAGCATATTTTAAATTATCAATTTCTACTCAATGCAGCAATTATTTTTTATTTCTTGACCACCTTTGGAGTTACATCATGGCGAGGTAACTGCACAACCCAAACCTCTACCAAAGTGGTCTTGCCCTTTAAAGTAATTAATAACATTAATTGTGTGTATGTTTCTTATAGGGTGTTTCTGTGTGCCAGCATTAAGCAAATTGTACTGTCCCTGCTCAACACTTTAATGAAACACACCCACATTACTTTCAGCTGTGTTTACTTGTCAAAATATCTGGTGTGAAAACGATTAGCTAGCTAATGCCACGTTTAGGCGACAACGCTCTCTAGTGAAAACGTCAAAGTGCCGTTGCGTTCTCACTTTTTATTTTGCATTTAAACGGTCCCAAGCAAATTATTGGTGAGGGGGGGGGTTATTGTCTACTCAGGCATTTTGGGAGCACCCCGGACAGTTTTTAAGTTGCTTGATTGAGTATTTAAATATTTGATATTAATTTTATCAGACACGCCCCCTTCCTATACAAACCCATTGTAACTTCAAACTCCATTTTAACCAAGTTTACCATTGAAGTTGGTAAACTTCAGTGATAACCTATACTGTCCACCATGCTCATCGATGCGCGAGGCAATCAGCTGCTCGACGCGGGTACTCAATCGACTTGCGGCATAGGCCTACCTACCTTGTTATTAAGTGATGTATAACTGTTTTTCTTTATTGCACACATACAGTACTTTGAGTGAACCTACACGAGCACTCCCCAATCACAGCAAGCTCAACTGGCTCAGCTGGCTTGGGAATCACTAGGATGCAATCACAAAGGGCTAATGCTGAGCAGGGCTCCTGCTGACATGAGCTTCATGAATGGATCATTAGTTGATGTTGAGTTTGCTGATATCAGCAATCTCCCTGTATAGCAATGCCCAATGTATCCCTCAGAACTATTAAGATGAATATATCTATATATATATATATATATCTCTGGAGTGAAACTAAGTATAAAGAACCACAACAAGTGGAAATAGTGTAATAGCATATTATAAGAATATGCATCTGAGTCAAGCCTTGCATTTTAATCTTGTACTGCTATTGGCATTTGTGTTGTTTGAAGCCGAGCACCCACAGCCATGGAAGCAACCAGAGGAAGCACATACACCTGCTCCACATCCTGTACTGAAACTAGTTTCTAATCATTTTTTTCCACTACTTACTACTCTATATAGATCCGAAATGATATAGAAGGGAAGATAGATATCGCTTTCCAATCCCTTTAAAAATGCAGATTTTTCCAGTGGGAACATGGACATCTTGAGGTATAAAGGAACTTGGATCCTTAAACTGAAATAACATTTTCTGTCTAAAAAGTGTTCCTTTATTGCCACAAGCTGATTAATAGTTTAGGTAGATTTCTTGATGTACTGGCTTAGACATTAACCATGTTGAGCAATTATTTGATTACTGCTCACAATGAGGAGTGGGTGTAAATCTCTAAGGTTGCCCCGTGCTCGGTTATCATTATGTCAATTTGTCATTGTGTCACACCAAACTGACAGGGTGTGTTTTTGTCCAATGGTTAATGCACTCACTCACTCACTCACTCACTCACTCACTCACTCACTCACCAACGAACAAAGGTGTTGAAGGGTACATTACCCATAGATATCATAAGCAGAGAATGATTCTATACCATCTCATAAAAAACAGGCAATAACTGTAAGGTGATTTGTGCTGAATACTTAAATAGACTCATACATTTTTTATTTCTCCGAATTGGAAAGCGATTTAAGATACTTTCATAGCTTTGATTAATACAGAATGGTGAGTCGGTGACTACAGTATACCTGACGTTTATGTCATCTAAATTTGAAAGCCTTGAAAATATATATAGTGCATCATTAAGCGCATGTGAAAGAAAGATGCCCAAAAGGAAAAATAGATTAGACACCCCATTGATCTTAAAAATTGCAATTAACTAAAGCAGCTATGTGTACACTTTGTGTATGTGTGTGTTTAATTGGACATCAGTGTGTGTGTTTTGGACATCAGTTGTGCTGATGAACAATTCTAGTCTTTGTTGTAGAGGTGGATGAACAATGCTCTTATAATGAGAGCCTGGGGCCACCACAATAACCAGCTGATGCACTATGAATGCTGATACCATCTGATTGAAAACCTGTACAATCCACTCGAAAGATACTATTTCAAATACAGTATACAAGTACTGGCTTTCAAAACCACAGTGCTTAGTAGTTAAAAAATGCACCACATCCACATTAATTACCATTGCATTTGAAGTCCACTCAAACAATCACATTGATGTTCATTTGAACTAGAGCCTGGCCGATGCCAGTTAACAGATAAGTTAAGAACACTTAACTGTAGTTATTCAAGGAAAAAGCAAACCAGTAAATATAAAATACATAACTGCTAATGGTTACTACTACTGATCTGCTATTTTTGCCTAATGACATGCCCAAAATAGGGATGCCAGGTTGAAATGGTTAAGAATTGGGACACATCGGCTGCATACTGTAACTGCCAACACAGCATCAAAAGAAAACAAAATTATGGCCGATATATCGGTGAAATCAATATACAGTTGGGCTCTAATTTGGATCCACACATTAAAATGCATTCACCCTACTATTATACTCACGTCAACATTTTTAGGGAAAGTACATAACATTACACAACTCAGATTTGTCGATTCAGGAAATAAAGCCAGGAAACTCTCAAAGTGAGCAATAGTGAAACACTCCCTAGACACAGATTATTGTTTCTTCACTTCTGGATTGCTACAATCATCACCAATCACTCACTCTAATTTACTATGAACTCATGTTTCTCATAAGTATTTTATCTTGGCAGCTACCTTCCAGAGCAAACCATTAAAAGCATATTCAAGATACATTATACACCCTCCACCATATTCATTACAATTTGTACAGCTACAGTATGTATGGCTCTGTTCCAGTCTTTCCGAGATGAAACATCCCCTTTTGTGTGAAATTACCATTTTGAGTCATTTCTTTACATTAGCCCATAGATCTCTTGCCTTTTTTGGCCAGGCGCTGTATTTTGGCAGCCATGAACTGATCTTTGCACCTGTAAGTCAATTAAAACATGGAGGTGTCAGCACTTGAAAATGCATCAAACCCAGATCTGAGGAATGTGTTGGAAGCTTGGCCCGATATGAGCTAGCGATTGGCAAGAGGCTGAGGGGAGAGAATGGGCAAAGGGGCAACAAAGGTAACTGATTAGAGCCTGACCGACATATACTGTAGCTTTGGTCGATATATCGGCCCTTTTTTTTTTTTTACAACATCGATATCTACAATAATGCAGCCACTTTCAATCTGGTGTCCCTATGTCATTATATAGGCAAATATTTTCAATGGTTTTCCAAAATTCCCAAACGTCAAAAAAAATTGCAGATCTACAGTACAAGCTCACAACAACGCATCACTTCTGCTATTGTTTAAACATGTCGAATAGGGCTTAATAATAATAATAATTGAATACGAAAAAAACATAAGAATAAGTGGTAGATTAAAAACGATAAAAAGTTATGCATGGGTTGGGGAGACATCCTAACTAGTCCTCAACTGGGAAAAGCTATCCTGAAGAGATGTGTTTTGAGCGTGGTTGTGAAGGAAGTGAGGGGGGGGGGGGGGGGGGGGGGGGGGGGGGGGGGGGGGGGGGGGGGGGGGGGGGGGGGGGGGGGGGGGGGGGGGGCGTCTTTACTATAGTTTGGGAGTGCGTTCCAGAGGGGGCAGCAATAGAGAAAGCCCCTTTCCCCCCAGGTGCGGTACTTGGCCTTGGGGACCTCCAGGAGGTTGGCTTCACTAGACCTGAGGGAACGGGAGGGGACGTAAGGTTCGAGAAGATCAGAGAGGTAAGGGGGTGCCAGATTATTGAGTGCCTTTTAGGTGGTAAGTAGGATTTTGTAGCGGATTCTTAGTTTGATGGGGAGCCAGTGTAGGTTGTGGAGGGTGTAATATGGTCTCTGAAGCGGGTACTGGTGAGCAGACGGGCAGCTGAGTTTTGAACGTATTGGAGTTTGTTGCGGACTTTGGAGGTGGTGCTGTTGAGGATACTGTTGCAGTAATCAAGCCGGGATGTGATGAATGCGTGCATGAGTGTTTTGGCAGCTGGAAATGTCAGAGAGGGCCGGATGCGGGCGATGTTCCTGAGGTGAAAAAAGGCAGTTTTGGTGATCTGGTTTACGTGGGGGAGGAATGAGAGGGTGGAATCGAATATGACACCGAGGTTACGGACGCAGGTGGAGGTTGTCACAGTGTAGCCGCCGATGTTGAGCGTGAAGTTCTGGGTGGAGCGGGTGAGCGAGTCTAGGCCAATGATTAAGATTTCCGATGTATTGCAGTTGAGTTTGAGGAAGTCCTTTTGCATCCATGTTTTAACGTTTGTGAGGCAGGTGGTGAGGGTGGAGTGGGTTATTAAATGATTACTTTTAATTAAGTTCAGTTCATGTCAGTTCATGTTTAGATAGATTTTCCAAAATTGGGATGGGCATCAAACAAAACAATCTGTCATCGGTCAGGCTCTACAACTGATTGCTTAATTGCTACCTTCACACCAAATGATTCAGACCCAACATTGAAATGATGCCGTACAGTAATTTGATCCATCCTCATTCTTACTGGAATGGACATAAAAGCTGAGTAGCGGGACTAGGCCTGGTTTCGTCACAAGATCCCTTCACGGTTCTTTTTTTATGCTTCTTTGTGCTGCAACCGGTGCCTTTGATTTAGTAGCAACCTTAGCCCACATCTTCTACACTGATGATCCCCAAACAGGGGGCTTTGAAGCAAAATATTGGACAGTAGCTGGAAGCCAGCTTGGCTCGTTTCATCCATAAAAATACAGGGAGACATCGGTGAGGGCTGGCTGTCATCAGTGTGCTTGTCTGAATTGGGGATAAACTGCTGCTTCAGAAGCTCCTGTCTCTTTGGGGGCTCTCGGTGAGCTGGATCGCTTCAGGTGGATAGCTATGTTCAGATGAAAAATCCCTTAATCAAAGGGTAGGCTTTTAATGTAACCCGTCAGAATCTGTGTAAGCAGATTTTATTACTGACCAGGCATATATCTCAACTTGCATTAATATTCTCGGAGACAAGACGTGAGATGAGGGAACTACAGTAACAATTCTTCCTCTGACACTCATTTTAGTAATCAGGCTTTTTCAGATGAATATGTGTGTCGTCTGGCGGGTGCTCAGATTCAAGCCTGATTTGACGTTACATTGTGAACTTGTAGATTAGCTATTTTCAGCGAGTGACACCGTTGTACGATGGAGCATAATTGAAGCATCACTCCCTGCTACTGACACCAGCCACCTGGGCATGAACAAAGTCTGTGTTAATGGAAATCATTCAGGTGAGACACTTTCCAAATCCTACTGTGTGCTTAAATGCTCTGATGGGCTTTGTCTCATTGTGTGGCACTTTGTCTGTATGTCTGGCAATGGATCAGCTTTAGTTGTGTTTTATTATCACGTATCACGATGTGGCTATGCAAGAGGCTAGCCGTCTATGACAGGGTCTGTGTGTGTGTGTGTGTGTGTGTGTGTGTGTGTGTGTGTGTGTGTGTGTGTGTGTGTGTGTGTGTGTGTGTGTGTGTGTGTGTGTGTGTCTGTCCAGAACTAATCTCGCAAACCGCTGGACGGATCAGCGCCATACTTTGTATGCACGCTTCCAGTAGGCCATAGAAGTACCTACCCTTTTTCACATGTTTTCTACTCTTAGAAGTATTTAAATGTTATTTTATAATGGAAGTCAATGGGGCTGTGATCTCGCTGAATGTCATAGATGTCATATGTCATAGATACGTCATAGATGATTGACTTCATAGATTACTGATGTCACAAGGCAGTCACTTGAAGTCCGAGATCTGTGGATCCCAAGATCCACATAATGACCTAGTTATTGTCAAATAACATTTTGATCTGTTCAGAGAAGTTAATTTGCAGAAAGTAATGGAGTGCAGTGACTGTTATATGTGTAGAATTTGACTCTGTGTCTGTTCGGGTCTGGTCAACAGAGACAGTCATTGTGTCCACTGTCTGTCTGAAAATATTTCTCAAGTTACTGCGATGTGGCAAGTTCACCAATTATACCCACTAGTGCTCCTTTTCAACGTTGCACTCCTCGAAATCTGTATTGTTATTACGATCATTATGGCAAGCCCCGAGGCACTTGGGGGGGGACTAAAATACAGATACACTGCTGGCGACAAAATAAGCATGCAGGAAGACAACAATACAACATAGAGATGTACTGTAAACACGCAGCATGTCAATCGCAGCAGAGCTGGGTCGTCTCCGTGATCTGTGGCTCCTATAATTAACTGTCAGGGGTGTCAACGTTGGACAATACTTTGGACAGAGGTGAGTACTAAACTAACTGGCAGAAGTCACTCTCCACACACCGGAACATCCCGTGGATGTCAGTGCCAGGTCTGCACTGTCCCCCGCACAGGGTGTTGATTTACCAAAACGAAGCATTCACATTGTCTCTGGGACCTTTCACATTCTGCCATCATACCTTTTTTTTTGTTTACTCGTTATTTTGCAGATTATTAACCACATGAACCCTATAGCATCCCTATTCTGGGCTTGTCATAATAGGCGAACATTCAATGAAAATAGGAAACCGTTGAGATTTGGTATGGAAGGGGAAAAAGGAGGGGGCCCAAGGACAGACCCCTGGGGGACCCCCGGTCAAGTAAGTATACATATACTGTAGGGTTTAAGTGGTTTAGAACACAATTTACTACAGTTACAGGCTGGGTTGGCTTTTAACACACTTTTGTAAAATATTGTCGCTGTCGGCGGAAAACTCATACGGTAAGTCCAAAACTGTTACTTTTCAGGTTTAAAATTTAAAAATAGCTAAAGTCGCAGATCGGCTATTTATGCTACTTTTGTGTGACACTGTAGTATGACTGTATTACGACAAAGTTAATTTACGAAAACACATACAAAGTTAAAATATGGAGATAAGAGGTTTCCGTCCAATACCAACGATATGTGTAATATAACACATACAGGTAGTATGCCCTTGAAAAACAATCGTCCAGTGGTTCAGCTGCACCATTTACACATTTTATGAACTATACTGACCATCTGTGGGTGTCACAGAGACAATAGTAGTCGCTAATCTGAGCCGTGTTACTGAAACAATACGTTGACAGGTTCGAAACACTATACATACAGTAAATTAATGGTGGAAAATGCCAGATTGAGATAATTTAATTGTCCGTTACATTGTTAACGACCTCATTAACGAAAGAATGATGGGAAATCAGCATGGTCCGTGAGAGGAATTGCCTGTGTGACAGCCATCTGGCTAGTGTGGAGGACGGGCTGGATGGATGTTGGTGGGGGGGCGGGTAAGCTCACACCACCGTGGCCAACACAACTTTCAGCCAGTGGCTCCATAAGCGCATCTAGCTGGAGGTGCATATTATTGTGTATCAGTGAATGAGTTCACAGAATCCCTGACCTTAAATTTGATTAGTTTTGGTTTTCCATTACATCGTGGTCAATGTCGTTATCACACATTCCGGATCTCATCTGATTTACTGACATTCAAACCCTCAGCAAAAAGACAGATGTAGTTCAGACCTCGACTAGTAATGTGAGGATGGAGTTTATGATTGGGTCATTCTCTCTCTCTGTGTGTGTGTGTGTGTGTGTGTGTGTGTGTGTGTGTGTGTGTGTGTGTGTGTGTGTGTGTGTGTGTGTGTGTGTGTGTGTGTGTGTGTGTGTGTGTGTGTGTGTGTGTGTGTGTGTGTGTGTGTGTGTGTGTGTGTGTGTGTGTGTGTGTGTGTGTGCGTGCGTGCGTGCGTGCGTGCGTGCGTGCGTGCGTGCGTGCGTGCGTGCGTGCGTGCGTGCGTGCGTGTGTGTGTGTGTGTGTGCGTGCGTGTGCGTGTGTGTGTTACTATACTTGAGCCAGATGTCCCCAACAAGTATAGTAGAATTTGGCATTTATAGGTTAGGTTTAAGCCAAAGATGTCCTCAGATGTATACTAATATGCACAAATGTGCGTGTGCGTGCGTGTGTGTGTGTGTGTGTGTTGTTTCTAAACTATACTATTTAGAAACAACAGAGATGGGGCTACTACAATGTAAACATATGAACAGATACAAGTAAGCAACGTCTGTTCTATTTCCCTGATGAAATTACAAGTAACGCAACGTACCTGTGAATATAATTTTGCATGATTCTTTTGAGACGTCAGAAGAGTCATATCCATAATTGTCCATAATTTCACTTTCTTTTTCCCTGTGTCAGAGACGGCTTCTTCCATCCACTCCTGAGCTGTTCCAGATGTCAGCAGTTTCCTGCACTTCCCATTTACATTCCTCTGTTTTCTTGCGTTATTGAATCCCGTGGACATTTAAAGTGAAGTCAAAGAGACAGGGAAGAAGTTTTGTTTTGAAGATCTTGTACTTCCTTCAGTTTCAGTCAGTGGGTTGGTCATGTCAGCTGATCTCTGTGGTTTTTTAGGTTATTTTTTCCTTCCTTGTTCTCCAGGAAGCTGTAAACGCAGAAGGCCAATCACAGCTCAGCTGTACTCAGGAGCATGTCAGGACAGGAAGACAAATGAGCCAAAAAAGAAAGGAAAAGGAAAGCCTTCAGTGTGCACACTTTCTGTCAAGGCTGGTTCAACATACAGACTGAATGAATACTGTAGGCTATGATGCACTCGTTATGAGCAGGCAAATAGTGATGACATAATGTTTAGCTTTGAATGAAGGCAGACCAACCCAGAAAAATATTGCAATGGAGAAAAAAAACATATTTCACAATGAAGAAGAGGCATGTAATAGAGGAGTGATAAACATCACTTCTGGGAAGAACACTGTTCAACCACATCACTCGCGTATGGGAAATGAATCAGATAGATTTGAGAAGTTCCCCACACACGATTCTTGTCCCTCTTGCTGACCTAAGTATAATATGACTGGAAAGTGTGTCATGGAAAATTGAAGTTGTTGTCCTATATTTGCATACCAGTGAAATGAGGTATCTGCATTTAACCCATCCTAAGTAACAGGAGCAGTGGGCGCTACGAGGGCAACGCCTTGGGGAGCGGTTAGGGGTTAAGTGTCTTGCTCAGGGGCACTTCAACATATTGAAGGCCTGGAATCGAACCTAGAACAATCCGGCTCCCCAGGCGGCCAGGCAGCTATGGCCGCCCCATTTCCTGTGCTGGAATGTTGGCATTATTGTTTCAATATGCAACGTTGGGGAATTGGGCTCTTTGACTAACAAAACACTCTACCAAAATAAATAAAATAAAAAAATCATATCATAGTTAGAGATGCGCTGTACTGGATAATGGAATGAATGGCTGCAAGTCTACAACTGAAAAGTTACACTGTTATAAGATGGATTTGTGTTACACAAATACCTGGGTGTTTAACAAAGTGAGATGAGTCGTTATTATAAGTAATAAAGCTGTATTTTCATAATGGAAAATTACTGTTTTTTTTTCTTCTATGAATCTATTCATCTCTTAAAACAGACATTTTTGTTTTCCTGAACAGGTTCACAGGTTGTGTATCTACAGTATATATGTCCCTGCTTTTCTGCCAACTCATATACAGTATATACTTATTATTATGATTATTATTAGTTTCTTAAAGCATGAAGTCCTACAGTTTGTCCTCAGCCAAAAGAAAGTACTGTACCAAAGGTACAGGGTGGGTGTTCACTTTGTCTAATTAAAGAGTATGTCGCCTGCTATATTCACGAAGAGCACTTATTAAAACAAGCATCCACATCCATTCCACTAGATAAATGACTCGACACCAAGTGCCATGAAGCCCATTAAATGGCTTCTTTGAGATGGATCAGGTCCAAACTCACAATCAAAGGATTTGACTGGGATTATCTCAGATTAGAAACACTCAGAGACAAATGAGGAGATGACAGGAGATCATACATTGAAAGGATGAATTAGCAGTCACATACCAGACCAAATTTGCGATGGTTGTTAGAGAATAAAGAAACAGAAAAAGATTGAGTGCTAAAAAGCAAGGAACAGCTCTAGAGTTTTTAGTAACCCCAATGATACATTGCCAATGTAAACCATGGTAAAAGCTTTTCCCTCTCGCTCTAAAGTCTCCTGCCATGTAAATAAAGTCCACATCAGCAAGGGAATCAAGAACTAAAAGGAAAGGAATGAATAGAAATTGTCTTACGGGAGATATAGATATTGGTTTATGACCTGAGAGTGTTACGTGAAAAACCTTTCATTAGTCTGTGTCCCCCTACACAATACTATACTCCCCCCTCCCCATCACATCTTAAAGTTCAACCGCAAATACCATATAAAACACATTGCTGGGGATTTGGACTTTGACAGTACTTTTAGGATAATTAGACTTTGTTCTCAGCCCATTCCAATGAAGAATCATATACAGAAAATGCCATGGTGCATATACCGTAAGGCCTGATTTATACTTTGTTGGGCGCCTGTGATATGCACCAAAAACAACCGATCTACAGTACAAGCTCACAAAGCATCACTGTGCATAACTGTAGTGCCGGCTTTCCCGAAGTTGGCATACCTGTTTCCGGTTTCCGATACGATGTCCCATAGATTTGTTTGATTTGCTTGGCAGCAGATTTGATCCGAAAACACAGGACACCTTCACCTTCATGTTTCCGGTTCAAATCTGCTGCCGAGCCAATCAAATGAAGCTACATTATGAGTAAATGAACCGGAACAAGAAACAGGGATGCCACCTTCTGGAAACCTGTGTCGTTATGCAGAGAGCCTATTGTGAGCAAGAAGGCCTTTACCTTTCCACTTGGATTATGGTACTCCAGTGGTGGAAGAAGTACTGACATTTTTTTTACTAAAGTAAAAGTATCAATACCACAATGTAGAAACATCACAATTTAAACACACTGTTAAAATTAAAAGTCTGGATTTCAAAAGTATTGGAGTACAAAAGAATTGGCATCAAAATATACTCAAAGTAGGAAAAGTAAAAGTACTCATTATGCAGTATGTCCCATTTCACAAGTTCATCATGTATAAAAATCCTTTGAAAATAGCAGATCTACAAGCTCACAACTTGCAACGCATTGTGAGCTTGTACAGTAGTTTGGCTATTTTCAAATAGCCAAAGTACGTATAGGGCTGAAGTGGTTAATGTTTGTTTTGTACTAATATTAAAAATCTTCAAAGTAACTTAAGTTTTCAAATAATTGTAGTGGAGTAAAAGTACAATATTTGTCTCTGAGATGTAGTGGAGTAGAAGTAAAAGCATAGAAAATTGGAAATACTCCAGTAAGTAAAAAATACCTCAAAATTGTACTTAAGTACAGCACTAGAGTGCATGTACTTAGTTACTTTACACCACTGTGGTACTCTGCGGAGTCCACGCTGTCTCCTTATTATTAATCAAAGCTCATCAAATTTATGCAACACAGTGTTAAAATATAATGTATAGAGGCACTATACTCTCTTACAGGCTGCAGTTAAGATATTTCAGCTCTCATTTGAATATTTAAAAGTAAAGCAGTCCTAGTGCTGATAAAACACTTTTCAGGAGGATAAATAATGTAGGCAGTGGTTAATGTTAGCATGTGCTTCTTTGCATATTTTAAAAACGAATGAGGACCTTCGTTCTAGCGCATTAAAGTAAAGCTTTCACTCCCTTCCAGACAGCAATAAGAGGTGTTCAAGAGGGTTTGCATGCTTAGAAATGTGACCTGTGAACTCAACATAATCTTCTGTGTCTTATACTCACTTGTCAGACTACATTTTCAGTGTACTAGAGCAGTGGTGTTCAAAGCGGGGGCCACGGCCCCCAGCAGGGCCACCAGGTGGCACCAGGGGGGCAGAGAGAAAAATACAATCATAAAGAAATTATATATTAAAAAATATATTTAAATTAAAACTAATTTAATAAGATCGCTGTTTCAGATTAGCCAACCTGGCGTCCCTATTTGTGGCATGTCATAACATTTTCAAAATATGACAACATAGGAAAAAGTTTTCCTATGTTGTTTTTTCTATTTGCTCTACATTTTTACAAGTGTTGTAATATTGTTTCTAGTATGTGCAGAAATCAATAAACTAAATGTATTTAAAAAGAATAATAATTGAAAATAGATAAAACAGACGATCTACAAGCGATGCGTTGTGAGCTTGTATAACGGCTAGTTTAGATTTTATTTTTGTTTGTTTGTTTGTTTGTTTGTTTGTTTAAGCCATTGCACAATAGAGGGGGCCACAGCAGGGGCTATAGCTATTGGGGGTCCCTGGCATGGAAGAGTTTGGGAGCATTATAGACCAGTGGTTCTCAAACATGTTCATGTCAAGGACCCCCAAATTAACATGTATTTGGCTGTTTTTTTTAAACAGCGGATCTACAAGTTGAAAATTGTGAGCTTGTAGATATACTGATATGTTTATAGTTGTTAAACTGATTTTAATGCTATATTAACACATTTTTCTGGGGAGCCCTTCAAGGATCCCTGGGGGTCCCCGGACCCTACTTTGAGAACCACTGTTATAGACAGTGGAAAGTGACACAGTAACTTTACATTACCTTTAGATAACAGAAATACTTTACAAAGCTACCCTTTCATCTCCCAGACTGTGAATCACCAGACTGTCTTTGGACAGGAACGTTTGTAGTGAACTGACTATCTGTTAAGCTTTGGCTCTGATTTTTATATTTATCATGAAAAGACTAAAGAGTCATGCAGAGGATGATTTTCCCGGGATAACTTATCCCCCACTCTAAATAGTGTAGAGTTAGGGCTCAACATATATTAGAAAGCACCTAATTAATTGGCACATAAAATTCTAACATAAAGCAGCCTTCAGGATAAAACAAACCTCCTGGCAGTGAGGCAGAAGTCATCATGACACCCGACTCCCCTGCACGCACGCACGCACACGCGCACACGCACACGCACACGCACACACACACACACACACACACACACACACACACAGCCTCTCTCTCTCAACAGAAAACGGAGGGCCTTTGATCATGACACTTGACGGGGCTTTCAGATGTGAGCTGTTTTCGAGATGGAATATATTCATCGTTAGCTGTTCCTAACTTTCTCTCCATCATCCAGTTTGACTGCCTTGATTTGAATTGCGAAATCTGACAATTTGAGTGTGAATGAGGGTGTTCTTCAGATTGAAAGAACCCAACTGTTTCACTGACACTATAATTGCATTCCATATACTTACAGTAACATCCTCTCACAAACACTTGAGTGTGAAATTGATATTGGGCTCTCCTCATCCCAGTTTAACCACTTGATCCCTAGTGTCCCTATTCTGGAGCGAACATTCTGCAAAAATAGACAATTTACAAGCTCACAATGCGTTTGTAGATCAGCTATTTTCGACAAAGAGATTTGGCGCAGAGGGAAAAAAAGGAGGGGACCAACTATAGACCCCTTTGGGAAGTATATAGGGTTTAAGTGGTTTTAATAACAAAAGCACATTTCCATATTCAGCCTAATAATGTACTTTGACCTCTGTACAGCCACCCCCTCCCCAAAAGAACACAACAAATGGTTAGATCATTCAGTGCACTTTTACACACTCAACCCAAAGGAGAACTATCACTGTTGCCCTTTGTGCCAAATTCAAGGTCACAAGTTCCAGGATGCAACTCAGGTTTAAAGATTAACAACTGACTGCCTGAACCTTCAGGAGGCAGAGTTATGTTTTCAGTTCATTAGAGAAGGGACAAGTATAATTATGAAAATGGGGGGAAAACGAGAGAATCAAAATGACCTGATTGAAAAGAAGAAGAAAAAGAACGGGGGGAGTAAAAGTCCTCCAGTGCAGAACTTGGTTTGATTGATTTGGAGCAGATGAGCCCAGGGCTCCTCCGTTGGCAGTCCAGGGTCCACGCTGTAATGATAGCTTTATAATTAAGATTAAAGACCACAGAGCACAGACAAGACACTCGAGTGGTGTTGGGGGCTTCTCTGATGACACTGGGAATAATTGGAGAGAAGTATCTACATTCCCTACCTCCCCCAAGAGTACAGGAATATGGGTATGACTGTGAAAACAGCGGAAGTGACTGACGACTGAAGTGAGACAGAAACATCAGGGCCTCTGAATTGCTTTAGACTGGCAAATAATTCATGATACCAGGGTCATTCTGAGAGC
The DNA here is from genome assembly GCF_963454915.1 of Gymnoscopelus microlampas. Lineage (NCBI taxonomy): Eukaryota > Metazoa > Chordata > Actinopteri > Myctophiformes > Myctophidae > Gymnoscopelus > Gymnoscopelus microlampas. The sequence continues at coordinate 28,871,320 of NC_139946.1, forward strand.
TAAAGTAGGAATAGCTTGCTTTCTGAATCGCTGTGTTGTATAATGTTAGAAGTGAAGCAAAAGGCATGTGTCAAACAGCAGATTATGTGTGATTATGATGATTCACTCTTTACATGGTGCAGACTGGGGAACCATCTGTGCTCCAGTTAGAAGTGAGACATGATGGTAACGATGAGTCGGACATGCAGCATGAAAAGGACGACCACATTTTGGGGGTTTCTTTTGTATTTTACAGCAGCGTTCAAAGACCTAGAGCCCGACCGACCAACCATTGGGTACGATGCTGATCCCGATTTTACAGATGTTTTGACAGATATCTTAAAAAATAAAATAAAACATTTGACAAATAGTAATCTTGATCTCCAACAAGAACCATCGTTTTCAATGGAATGGGAAAGTGCAAAATAAATCATGATAGCATGGCGATGACAAGAAAATAAAAATCCACCCACATCCTTTTGTTCATCAAAAATGTAAAGGCAACTGCTGTTTACTGTAAATAACGGCCTGCTCTTCAGTGCTTCACAGCGCCTCATCCGAGGTCCACGTTCAAAGCGTTCATCATTCCTCACCTTCGCTGACATGTCCTATCTGATGAGGGTGAAGTCAAGTCGCTTAGATGACTAATAATCATATCAAAGGTGCCATGTCACGCAGCAGATTTAAATAAGAGGGTTTTCGCAGAGCATTTGCATGCATCTGTATGCCTGGGCTAAGAGGCTAATGTCATAAAGTACCGCGCAGACATGATTTAATGTAATCTGTCATGTCATATGCTAATCTTCAGTCTTCGCGGTAATGTACAGCGTGTTAGCGGGAATGGATTTCTAGGGGCACCGAGGCAACGGGGGTTACAGTGAAAAGTGTTCCCCTTTTCTTAGAGATAGAATTGTATGATCAAACGGTGTGGATTTTCGGCAATACATTCAGATTGGGAGTCATATTGATGTGCACCTCTATGATAATGTATAGGAGAGCTGCCATGGTATCGCTTCCTCACTCCTAGGATCCCTCTGAATCCATTTTCCTTCTCTCACTCTCTCTCTCATTCTCAGCTGTATAGTATAACATAGCATACCCCTACAAATGGGTAAGCCACAATTTAGGACTATAAATAGTTCTTAAAAGATGCAAAACTACATCTTAGTCTCCTTAAGTGGCCTTTTCGTATCAGAATTATGTTACTGCACAACACTTTCTCTCCAAAAAGTCAAACAGAGCTGCAGGAGATTTATTTTAAAGCCTACTAAGGGAAATAGAAGCTGTAACCCACCACCCAGCACCCCCCGCCGCCCCCCGGCCTCCATCCACCCTACACTTTCTCAGTGCCTGATGACAGTAAGAAGGTTGCATTTAGGCCTGGCTTTTCTGGAGGGGATAATGTAATGCTCATTAAATCCTTTGGAAGAAGAAAAAAAGAAAAGAGAAGAAGGCACGTGTGGAAAAGAGATACTTGATGTTGACTGATGTGAAGTGACCATACCCTAGGCTAATTGTCATCCGCCTTATCTTTGTTGTCATTATCATCAAGGACACTGCTCTGTGATTGACTAGTGTCAAGTAGTAACAAGGTGTACAGTTGTGAGGCACGTCTCAGCTCTGAACCTGTGGGTTCATCCACAATTTGAGTTATAAATAATGAGTATATTCAATGGCTTTGGTTAAAATATAAGCTATACAGGTTACAGCACAGATATTTTTCTTATATTTTTCCTATAGAGATGTTCAAAGATGAAAGAAGAATTTAATTGGAACTTGCATAACAAATATAACTTGTTTTGTTTTTTGCCACCTTATAGGAAAATGGCTGTATGGAGAGACATTATACTTTCAGAGAATGTGGGCAATGGTTCCTGGGTAAGGGAGTAACTGGATCAAGGTCAAAGGTAATGAAAAATCTGAAAATCCTTTTTCAGCAATAACTTCATAAATAAATAGTCAAAGTTAGTCTATTTCCGAGCTATAATTCAATTGCAGATCGTTAAAGGGGGGGGGGGGGGGGGGGTAAAACATGGATGAAAATGTCCACTATAAAGAGAGGGCAACAGATGTTAATTACTGTATCTTAAATCCTGATTGATTAATCCTGATTTGTCTCGCAGAATCTGGCAACACTGCTAGTGGCTCCCCATTGGCTTAGACCTGTTGCTTATTTCTCTCGCAGAATCTGGCAACACTGCTAGGCCGCCATAGCTTGGGAGGACGAGACCGACCGTTCAGAGCATGGGAAAGTATCCCCATTGGCTTAAAGGACAGCCAATGATCGAAAAAATGTCGAGAATCTGTTGAGAATCTGTCGAACACATGTTGACTAGTGGTCAGTCTCTTCTTAGACCAGCTTGCAAGCTGGTAATAAATGATATTGTTGTCTAGATATGAACTAGTTTGTCACGGTGTACATTATGTGTTACTCTCCCAAATGGACGGCCGCCAGCCATAGCTTAGTTGTTCAGCCGTCTGTTAATCAGTATGTGTAGTCTGTGCAGTATGTAACTTTTCTCTGTGAATACATTTTTATTTTGACCAATCTGTGTGGTAAAGTGTGTTAATACACTATAACAAACACGACTGTGGTGGTTGTATTTGGTGTACCTGCTCTTCTACTGAGATATTTAGACCCTGTGGTCTGTTTTGACCACAATTGGTTAACAGGTGGTGCTGACTGAAGGTCACAATGCTATATCTCCCCTGAGCAAACAGCTGCGCTCTATTGTCGTAAACATTTCAGCACTTGTGTTGGAGACCCGGGTTTGAATCCCCGGCAGTCACCCCCTCCCATATGATTAGTTGTGTATTAACACAACTAATAATATGGGATGTGGACTGATCACTTACAAAATAGAGTCTGCACACTGGACAATGCTCTTATGAACAATAACTCTATATTGTAACTTCAATGTACCTAATCTACTTTTGATAAATTACTGTCATTATTGCCTTTAGAAGTCTTCAAGGGCTGCACTGGCTCATCTGTTCGGTGTCTTGAAAAGGAGAGGCTGAAGGTCTTGCCAAGAAGAATTCCAGTTTTGAGATTAAAGGATTCGCTTGGGTAGCCTCGATGGTGTCATATGAGGCAGTTCCAGGTTTTAGGACCTTCTTTTTGACAGCACCCACCCATTGCTGAAGCATGGGCCAAACCTCAATCACTCTCTGCCATGGGGACATTCTCTACCCATATGTGGCCGCAGAAACGTGGCGGGAAGCAAGATGAGTCAGTGGTGAAGTACTCTCATCTTGCAGAGACATTGTGGAAAAGAAAATGCATGGCTCTAGAGATCTTTTCAGAGTGCACACTGGATCATGCTGTTGCTCCAAAAGTAATTTTAATGGATTACCAGCAAGGTGACGTTTTTAGCTTAAAATCACTGTTGGAGCATGATCCAGTGTGTGGACTTTATTTTCCTATTTTAGACTGTTCTTCTGTCCATCATCTGGGATTTTATCATTTGGATATGCGTGCTTGGTTAACTTAAAATGGTAAATGATACATTTATATAGCGCTTTTATCAAAAGCTCTTTACATAGATTGTGCATTACATGCACCCATTCACACACACATTCATGCACCGATGAAACCATGCAAGGCACCAACCTGCACATCGGGAGCAATAGGCTCTATGCACAGCAGCCATATTGGGAATGAATTGGGCCCCTTCCTTACTTCCTTCACAGGTGTCACCAATAATACTAATTAAGGCTCTGTTCCATTTAGTGTGGTATAGTGGTTGTCTTATTTTCAAGGACTTCCATAACTCTGAGAGTGTACAAATGGAACCAAATGGACCCGTAAGGGTCCATTTGGTTCCATTTGTACACTCACCATAAGGGGCCATTTGGAAACCAAAAAGAGTGTTTCTAGTTAGCCAACATGCACGATATCAGCACCCTGACCAGAATGGAACAGAGCCTTCATTAGTATCATTGGTAGCACCTGTGAAGGAAGTAAGAAGAGGCCCAATTTCTTTCCAATATGGCTGCTGTGCATAAAGCCTATTAGGGGTTCAGCGTCTTGCTCAAGGACACTTCAACACTAACTCTAGGGGAGCAACTTCATTGCTATTCTTTTCAATTTGCCACATTGAAAAGCCTGCCTTTTATGGACAGTGTGCAGTCCACCACTTCCTACAGTATGACCACGAACACCTCCATATTCTTTGCATGTTCTTTCTGGAGGAGATCCAAGAACATGAAGTTAACATTTGGTCCATCTCAGTGCCTCCAACAAGCCGAATATGTTTTCACCCCTGGTGTGTTGTTTCCACAGCTAATCTTGCAAACCACTTGTGCACACTGCCAGTAGGCCATTCTTTATTGTGAATTCCTAATCTCAGAGCCACCATCCCGCCAATTCACCGATCATCCATCCATCCATCCATCTTAAACAGCTTATCCGGAATCGGGTCGCGGGGGTAACAGTTCCAACAGAGAGCTCCAGACTTCTATTTCCAGAGCAACATTAACAACTTCCTCCTGGGGGATCCCGAGGCCTTCCAAGGCCAGTGTGGAGATATAATCCCCCCATCTGGTCCTTGGTCTGCCACAGGGTCTCCTCTCAGTGGGACGTGCAGTGAGGATCTCCCTAGGGAGACGTTTGGGAGGCATCCGTACTAAATGCCCGAACCGCCTAAGCTGGCTCCTTTCCAAGTGAAGGAGCAGTGGTTCTACTCGATCCGAGTCTCTCGCAGATGACTGAACTTCTCACCCTATCTCTAAGGGAGAGGCCGGCCAACTTATCAGTCTTGCCCAAATATGGAGTTCCACACTGATGTTATCAATATGATCAGAGACTCTCTGGCAGAGATAATACTGTACACTCCAATATTTCGTTAAATATTTGTATTACTACTGTAAAGTCAACTGTGATTAAAAAAGTATTACAGCTGCTGCATAGCAACAGGTTGGGGCCGGGCATTTAGAGGCAGAAGAGGAGGAAGAAATAGGTCGGAAGAATATATTTCCAACTGGTAATTCCAACTTTGAGAGGGGCATTCATGATCTGGCAACTCTTAAGGTCCTTACACACCGGGCCGATTTTTTCATGCGAATAATATGTTTTTTTTATAAAGTCAATGCAAGCTTCCACATCAGTTTCGCGGAACGAAAAAGCGTCTTTGATTTTTTTCGGACCAGTCCGAATTTTGCGTATATTCGCATAATCGACGGTGTGTAATGACCTTTACAGTAAATATGGTAAATACAATGTTTCTGAGGAGCACTTTAAGGCAGGGTCTAGCTAACACAGACTGTGTGGTACAGCACCAACCACTAGGTCTGGATAAATAGGGGTGCAACAGTTAATTACAGTTAATTGCTAATCAATACATTTAACGGATTAAATATATTTCTTTCAATTGATAATTTAATTATTATTATTTTGGGCCTGTCAAGAAAAAAAGAAAAATCCAAAGTAGACAAGGGGGAACGATGATCTACGATTCTGTCCCTATCAGGACATAACTCGGGTGGCGCTGAGTCACCTGAAGGTAACTTCACGACTCACTCGCCTAAGCTCACTCGGTGGTGCCTCTCGTGGCTCAAGTCCCCTTCAGACGGCACGCCTCCGTCGTGAAAAGAAGTGCACCTTTTCAATCTGACTGGTTTTCCGATCATGCTCTGTATACTGTATCTATACATATATATATGTATATATTAGGGATGCACCGATTAGACATTTCTGTCTGATATCAATATCCAATTATTGCTGTTATAACCGATATTTACCGATGTCGATATGATCTCATTCTGTATTAAAAACAAGTAAAAATGTTGTCCATTCTGAAAAAACACATGTAACAGGGTACCCCTCAGAATTATAGCACCCACCAACATGTAAGGAGCAGCAATATGTATTATGTAATATTTTTTTATAATTAAGAAAAACAATGATAACAGTGGGGTTTACAATTAACATAAAATGGTGAAAGTAGTCTTAAAAATGCATGGCCGGCCACCACTGAGGCTTCATGCAATAGTATGCTTCCCTACGGGTAAGCTCCATTCATATTCACTGAGCGTGTATCTTGATTGGTTCTCATATTTGTCCCTCATCTCCCAATCAATTAGCTACACCCCCACTACAGGAACAAAACAAAGGTGGCTAACCTTAATTAATACTTGGTTGCTTTGTTTCCAAATGTGGTGATTTGTAAAGGGGTTCAAGGTGGATTTACCACAAAAACAAATCTGAATTTTGAATAAAATAGCCCAAATGTATTCATTTGGATTATGTTCTTTTTTTTCTATCAAGTACGTACTACATGTGCAGTATTTTTGAAAGACTACTGATAATGCATTATATGAGCTAGACCTCAATCTCCTTAGATAATGAGAGGGCCTTTTATTAGAAAACTACATAGCATTTTGACATAATTTCTCACAGAAGCAAATGGCATGTGTAGTGCTGAAGTACAATACCACAAAGAGAGATATGTCCTTCTGGCCTTCAGATGGTAATATTAAATGGCCTCATTGTAAGTTTAACACTGTGTACAGTATGTCTCATTCCATCCACTGCATGAATCAGAATCCTTGCTAAATTCAATTTCTGCTAAAAGTGTTTCAGTGAAGCACACATAAACCCATACACACCACAACAATCCACACATTGTGGCTTGCAACCAAGCGATGTGTTTGCCAGTTCATCACAGCAGCTTGATGTGACCTTTACTAGATATGGATAATGTTCTGTTGTTATGCCAACTTACATTTTCTCACACCTCTATCATGGACGTCCAATACATACAGTGTGTGTGTGTGTGTGTGTGTGTGTGTGTGTGTGTGTGTGTGTGTGTGTGTGTGTGCGTGCGTGCGTGCGTGCGTGCGTGCGTGCGTGCGTGCGTGCGTGCGTGCGTGCGTGCGTGCGTGGGTGTGTGTGTGTGTGTTTTGGGTGGCGGGGGTTGGGGGAAAAGTGTCACTGGTGCCGCCATTGCCAAAATACCACAGAATGAAAAATAAATTCAGTGGAGTAAAATGTCAGGTGCGAAGCTGTGCCAGGGACTTTGGAGGTCTGACAAGACACAATTACAGGCTGGCCCCCCACTGTGAACTGGGATGTGGTATTTTCAAGTTGGTGGTCTCTCAAGTAAGCCCACAGCAACATGGCACGCCCTTCTTTGATCTGCTTGGAGAGTCTAATGCACCCCCTCCTTCTTCTGTTGATAGTGGAACTGAATGTCAGGACAAAGTCACTAGAGGGACAACCCTTTCCAAACAGCATCCCATTTCACAAACACTAAAATGTGTAAAACCATGCAAAATGGAGAGCCTTCTGGTTACACCTTAAAATAATGAGTGCTAATTTAACTCTCCGAGTTACAAATGGATAAATTAATGCTGAGGATTTTACAGTGTACCACCGATGATCCCTGACAGTATCATTTTATCTAAATAATCTGGTTAGACTAGTGATGGGATTAACATAAATACAAAATGGCCGCGGTTCAGAACTCAATACTGCAGACTTGGAGCAGTGTGGTGCCTGACACAAACATCAGCAATACTTTTTTCTCTGAGAATGTGTGGACTTGTGTACAAGTATTCATATTCTGGTTCTACTGAGACTATCCACACTTCAAAGGTTCCTGAATTAAGTCCAAAAAATATATATATGATACATCCTTTCAACTAATAACCCAACCAATTATTCATACCCTGAGGATAGCCTGATAAATTGCCTGTTGTAATTAAAATGATTAAGTGAGAAATGCAAAATAGTAATTCATCCTTATTTGACAGAGTTAAGCAAACCTAGTTATAAAACCTGTTTAATTAGCTGTCAGAAAATGTTATGTCTGAATTGAATAGCAAAGGATTCCAGACCCAGCTAGAATCGACCATACGCGTACCTTTGTAAAATGTAGTTAGAGGGTCTAAGTGGCATACTTATACTACTGTAGGCTTGCCAGACGATCATCTTTCTACCTTATCCATTTTCACCTGTAATTGACTAAACTGCTATACATGTTTTTCTTTTATAATGTGACCTTTAGGAATGTCACAGACAAGAAAAAAATCCAACTGTTCTATACTCACAGAGCTGTAATTGTTCAAAGTACTGTAAGCTCAGTCATCACATAAATAAGGTGTTTTCAGAACATCATAATCTATAAAGATATTTCCACTCAATTTCTCTCTCATACCGGCTTGTGTTTAGAGCACAACCAAAGGGTAGATGCCCTGTATTTCTATAGCACCTTTAGCTAAAGCACTTTACAATGTGTTCACCCATTTACACACATTCACACACCAACGGCAGAGGCGACGATGCAAGGCACCAACCTGCTCACCGGGAGCATGTAGGGGTTCCGCGTGTACAGCTCAGGGCCAGGAGGAGCCGGGGATCAAACTGGGTACGGCCACTCTACCTCCTGAGCCACTGCCACCCCATAGCATGAATTAGGGTATAAAAGGTATATAAAATACCTCACAATAGTCTCTCATTTTCAGTAGATGGAAATTTCAAAAGAGTCTTGACTGGTGCCCAGTACATCAACAATCATATCTGAACTCTGAAGGAGAAAGATGAGTACAGCTGTTCCAAAGCACTTATCTTGAGCACTACACTTGGCTCTCATTTAATTCCTCTGAAGGAGATCATCCACTTGCACCCCATCCACCACTTGTACTTGACTCATCCCATCTCAATCAATTTAGCGGGCCTCTCGTCTGTTGAGGCATGCCTCTCATCGTTGCCCTGTCCTGTCTCTGACATCAAGTAACATCATGATTCTGACAAACCAGATGTCACAAGCAATGTGAAGGCCAAAGAGCCACGCAGAATAAAAGCCCTGTTGTACTTTTTTGCGCGCCGGTGTCGCACGCTGAAAATAGCCGATCTACAAGCTCACAACGCGTTGGGCTATGGCGCGTTGTGAGCTTGCAGATTGGCTAGTTTTGGTGCGCAGGCAAGCACAACCTTTCCCAACATCGCCTGTCTCGGCACAAGGCTGTCACATGGTCAATAGCATCTCATCTGATGCTACACTCGGGGGCAGATCTCTTCCAAATATGATTTGAGATGATTGAAAGCTTTTTGATTTGGAAGTGTATTCTCTTAAGCTAAGTGCTCTCAGAGACCATCAAGGAAATTTAATTGCCTCACTCAGAGAAAAAAAAGGCAGGTTTTCTGACCCAAATTATATCAGATCTTAATGTCTCAATAGAAACACATGGAATTGGATGGTCGAGTGGGCGCCTAATGTCATTGGGAAATGCAATTTTCTGATGGCATTTCCTAACTCTGTCTCACCGAAAGCACAAGATTGATCAAAATCTTAATGAGTCATTTTCAGAAGTGGACTTTGGCTTCTCCTTTATGGTAGATTATGGAACCGAAACAACCGTGGATGTTGACCTTATGAAAGGAACGTTTCTATATCTGATAAACGGTCTCTCTGACATTACTGCCCAGACCAATGCTGTGCCACAAGGAATAAAAAAAAAGATTGTTATATGAACAAAGACTGAAAGACATGACCTACAATATAGTATACACAGAACCTTGCACCACCTATGCCATAAGAGCATGAAAAAATAACACACACACACTGAACCACAAACCAACTCTAATGCAATTATTATCTCCGCCAGGCTAAAAGCAAGGGGGAGATTATGTTTGTATTATGTATCCAAGGCTAATCTCCAAACCACTGGACTGATCAGTGCCAAACTATGGCCAAATAGGCCAAGGAAGTAACTCCATACATTTATTTTCACATGTGAATATTGTTTGTTACTTTTTCCATATGGGCATATACTGGCATATACTACCTATGGCATGTATGCCCATATGGGTATCTGATGACGTCACAGATCTCCATATGCTCATAAAAGCGACACAGACAGACAGACAGACGCGTACACTGACAATGGGTACAATGGGTACAACGCGTATTGCATAAACGCGTGGGGCATGCATTCCCAACTTGTATCACTCCCGACTTGCATCGTAGGTCGGTGCCCAAGCGGCCCAACGGCCACCAGTCTAGTCTATGTAAGTCTATGGAGAAGACATCTCAGTGTGTGCGTACGTATGCCCATGCCATGCCCATATGGGGGTGCCTCAACTCTCCCAAGCTGATTGGTTGAAACACCAAATGGTACTTCCTTCTTGTACTCTTGTGCTATTTGGCCATGTTTTCAGCCAAATATGACTCCCTGACTCACTTTACTCAGATGGGATACAAAGTAGAGCACATGTGCTCAGTGATACCCACCAGGAACTAAGCATAAGCAGCATCATACAGAACAGAGACAACAGACAAGTTGTTCTCAAAGTGGGGTTTATACTAGTTACCTTATCATCTGATTTCCACAAATCCCTGTTTGTGAGCATCTGCTTGCTCTTTCCCAAATATGAAGGTTCCACACAGACATAATCAATGAGATAATCAATATGAGATCATCAATATGAGATCATCAATATGACGCCAGTCTTGTCCAAATATGGAGTTCCACAAGGCCCCACACTGGGGATCCAAGCACTCTGATAATGGCTACTGCATTAGGCTCCCTAATATGGCAAATTGATCGCCATAGCAACCCCAGCCCAGGCAGGTCTGAAGTCTGTTCAGATGGTCACTGTGAAAGACAGGCTTTGTTAATCATGCTGATTTAACTCTGACAGCGGGTCCATTTGGTTCCAATAGTACACTCTCAGAGTTACAGACCCGTAAGTGTCCTTTTTAAGGCCCTGGTCCCTAGAACCGAAGTATTAGTATTATCTCTGCCAGGCGGAAGGCAAAAAGGGGATTATGTATTTATTATGTACCCAGCCCTGTCTGTCTGTCTGTCTGTCTGTCTGTCTTGGGCTATCGCGCAAAGTACAGGGCTGAATTACATTGTTCTTTTGGGGGGTGGGGTGTATTTTTTCACATTTTGTGATTTCATAATAAAAGCATTGTGATGCGTTGTGAGCTTTTTTTGTGGCTATTTTCTTGTAGATTGGCTATTTTTGTAATAATTAACAAAGTGTAAAAAACTCTTAATAGATTCTTTGATATAGAGATATATTTATAATATATTTTAAAAAAGTGCTTCTCGATTATTTGATTAACCAAAGAAGTAATCGATAGAATAATCGCTAAGAAAATAATCAATAGTTGCAGCCCTAGAACCGTGCACACTAACAACCCACAGGAGCATTTTACTCCCAGCAAGGACAGGATGGACAGACTGACAGAGAGCCTTTCGACGTAATACAGTCAAAGCCGAGCAGAGGAGGGTCTGTGCTGACGAGATGGAGGTATACTATCTTAACCACAGACATAATATACGTAGACGCCGCAATTCCCCACTGGGTTGTACAGTACGTCAACGTCACCGCCATACTAGTCCGGGCAACTTGCCATAACTCCACTGCAAGAAATATGCCTGAGTCGTGTACAAGTACCTGGAGACTAAAACTTTTCTGTCTTTATAACCATTACTGTTACTATCTGATATGGTATTTTGTTATAAACCCCCCTTTTTTTATTTAATTCCAAGTATCCTGTATCATAACATAACTACATATCTGACATTTGTAACAAACCAAACCGCTTGATAACTGGTTGAAAATTCAGCAGGTTATGATGATAATGATGATGATAATGATGATGATGATGATGATGATGATGTGGAGAGACCTCCTGCTAGGAGGCGCAGCCTGCCTGGACCAATATGATGGCCGTGTTGATGCATCGCTCCAACGAACAGCAGTGGCCAGTGCCATATCTATGTGTATGTTGGGCATGTCAAAATATTTCAAAATATATTTTTCAAATATAGCGAATAACCGATATACAAGCTCGCGACATGTTGTGAGCTTGTAGATCAGCTATTTTACACTGTCATATGATGAAGTATAAAATAGGGCTAAGTGGCTAGGTTGACTGTCCACCAGGCCTTTAGATGGAATCAACAGTCCAAGAGAAATTTGTCAGGAGCTGAAAGATTTGCGTGTAAACAAGGGCAGGGAAATTGTCAAGCAGGGGGCCATCAAGTTGTTGATATTCAACTAAAAGCAAACAGTCCCTCTCATTCCAACAAACCACTCAACACTCTCTGAGCCATTAAAGCATCTCAATCCTGGCTTAGCGCCAGTAAAGAGGGAATAATATTGGTATGCACTATGCAAGTTATCCAATGCCGTCATCAAAGATGCACTCCGGCACCATTTACAGAAGTCCAATAGCTCATTAGATTTACTTTTATTTATGTTCTTGCCATTGCCTTTTCACTCAACATAATTTTCAGGTTAGGTGGTGAAAATGTTTACTGGAGTTGGCGTAATTGTTTGCACCTGTGCCTGTCCAATCGACAGGGACTGTGGAATTGATGAAAGACTTTTGCCGGAAAAAAACAGGCATGTGCAAGTGGGAGCAAGTGCGTTCAGCATGGCAACAGAGCCCCCGCACACACACTATGGTTATGTCTTAACCACATTAATCCAGGCATCCTCTGTGGTCATGCGTCAAGAGTCAATACTAAAAAGAGTTGCTCCCCAAGGCAGCTGTATCTTTTGGGCTCACGTTTGTGCCCTGTTGGAAAAAGTCAAACACAACAGATCCTAGGGTGACATTTAGGCACATCTAAATCAGTGGCTTTCAGAGTGATCCTTTTATTACCCCGGGTCTTCTTGGCGTTTGCTCAACTGCTTGCACATCTTGAGGAAAAGTTTTCACAGTCCCAAAAAAGAGCACACAAGGCACCGTGAAAGGAAAGGTCAAACCCACTTACAGCAGGCAACTGAACATTGATGTGTGTGAAGTCTAGTTAAATGTATTTTTAAAAGAAGGAAAATAGCCAACAACACGTGGCATTGTTGTGAGCTTGTAGCTATTCTATTTTCACTATTTCTGAGAAGAGAAAAAAAAGAAGAAAAAAGATGTTGACATTCCCAAAATAGAGAAAATGGTTACGGGCTATTTGCATTTCATTACAACATTCACCATGTTTCTATATGCAAGATACAGTACAGTATTTACACTGTAAGGTATATATGAATGAAAATGTGTTTAAATATGAATTGCACGTCATAACAACTTTGAAAATATATATATGTATGCTTTGTCTGTTTACAGACTTCCTTGTGGATGTACAGTAGATAAATAAGGGAAGTTCAATCTAGCAGACTCATCACAAGACTTTCCTTTAAGGCTTTGAAATGAGATCCATTTAGATTGTATGGCGGAGTAAAGGAATAAGGCCTATAATATCTATAACAGCTTTGTAGATAATGATCAACCGAAGAGGTCTCATGGAAATAGCTTGAATCGAAATGCTGATTAGGATAAAAAATTGGGGGCAAATAATCTTAAATTAATTTCAGGATGGCTTGTTTCATACACCTGCCCCATTTATCTTTTAATGCTGTGTGATGACTTAAAAGTGTAATTTATTTCAATGTCAGACCAAATATACAGTACAAAAGAATACTAACACAAATAGTTGAAGAAAAAAAAAAATATATATATATATATAACTAAAGAAATATACAAAAAGCGACAATTTGAGATTTTCCATAATATTACAAAAGAAATATATTAGCCGTAATATATATTTTTCTCTTACTGTTATGGGTACGGTAAACATTTAGATTAAAAATAAGATGTAGCACCATTGGCTAAGCAATAAAAATCTTCCCAACACAACTATACTGTAGCTCACCAAGTGGCATATAATATTCAACTTTAATTAAGGGAAGCGAGACAAAGCCTCACACCTTTATTGATTTCCAGCAGACCACGGCTCTCTGATTGTGCTTACACCTAAGCAATGAAGACACAGCACTTCCAGCCACTGTTAATATGTCTTTAAACTACTGTAGCACTACAAGCATGTGGTGTCCCTGTCAAATGGAAAGCAATAACAGGACCTTGACAATAACACTTTAGAGCTCTGTGTGAAACAACGAAGATTAACCAATTTCAACCTGGCGTCCCCATTTTGTGTTTTCTTATTTTAATCAATTGTTTTGAAAAATAGCCAAAATAGTGCTGCATCGTGTTGCGTTTTCAGCTTGTAGGTCTGCTATTTTCACAGAATGTCTATTTTCGTGGAATGTTTGCCTTTTATGACCAGAACAGGGATGCTATGGTTCATGGGGTAACAAAATACAAGGGAAACACCCTAGAATTCTAAATGGAAGTGCAACCAAAGAGTGAACAACAGTGCTACAGTATGTTGTAGTGAGTTACCACAGGACTGCAAGGACTGCTACAGTGTTTGTTTGCCTTGAAATAATGAACCTGAGTGATTCACTAAAGCTGAGCCGCTGCCGTCACACTGTGACAACAGAGCTCACAGCTGACTGGGAAATCAGACAAACTATTAGCAGATGAAACAGAGCTATCAGTTCCGTCTCGCTTGAATCAGGAACTTGTTTGCCTCCGCACAACCTTCAGGAAGCTACACAAGGGCTCGGTTGGTACCATGAAATGAGGCCCAGACACCAAGCGCAATTAAGCCCTGCGTGGCATGGGCAGCCATTATGTGTGAAATCAAATTACCTTCATTAACCTGCCAAGTTGGCTGAAGGCGTCACTACACACTGGTTCTTTCTCCTCCCTCCCTGAGCAAGATGAATGACAAACCAGAAGAGGTGTAGCATGCTGATGTCCCTGTGGAGTTGTAATGCAATATCCCCTTCCAAAATTTTCTAATGCATTCATACTCATGGAAACCATTCCTTTTCCTGACTTGTCCATGTATGTTTTAATGTTGCAAAATGAAATGCATTGGCTGAAAACAATATTGCATGGCATGAGATAATTAGCTCTCCTGGCTTGACAAATGGCCCAATACCTATGTGCAAACATGCTTTAGACTTCAGGGCGCTGCATATGGTGCCTTCATTAATAGGCATTGTGCTGCATCCTAACTTGTAATACGTATAAATATGTATTGCCATAATCCCCATTCCCTTAATATTCAAACAATAGTCATACAGAATAAAAATTAATACAGCTAAATTACACCATACAGATGAATAAGGCCAGTAAAAAAATATTATAACAGAAGGCAGGCAAGGCCACTTCCCAGTCACAGAAGAAGCATGAGAGATTTTTTATATTTTTAAGAAATATAAGCTCAAAACAGATTGCTTTTAAAATCTACTGACTTTTGTCTTTTCTTGTTTTTCTTCCCACCATGGACATGGACATTTAGAGCTAAACTCTAAACGAGATGGTTATTGCTATTACTAAGAAGACAAATCAAGCCGGAGTTATACTTGGTTGCGTGCCGTGTCGGTGTCGCGCAACCAAGAATAAATCACCCTTAGGTTGACAACAAGATGCAAACCTGTCTGGTTGTGTGTATAATCATTTTGCCTTGTGTAAAAGGGCCAGTGGATGCACCATGGGGAACTGATATTTGTGGCGACTGGCTATCAGACCCAGAATCAGAGGTAAGTGATTCTATTTAGATAGATAATAAATATGCGGTCATGGGGAACCTTATCCAAAACCCACATAATGACTTTCTGTTGAGGCTGGAAGAGCTTACAGATCCTTCTTACTTTGTGTATTACAATATTTACAGCAATTTAGTTCCCTTTGTGTTTCTCAGCACTGTTTCTCTTTCCACTTTGGTCATGGACACCGTATTTTTCATAAGACAAAGGCCCCGTTTCAGCGCAAGTGTCTCCCCAATTCCCGTTATTATCAATCACACAGACCCTTTTACGCTGGAAGCACGGAGACATCACATCGTGAAATTATTCCAGAGTTTCATTTAGCTGCTGCGCTGACAGAGTAGGGAATTAGCATGAATCCTGCTTTAAGTGATAGTCACTCAATAGCTCTGCAGACATTATGTAGCAATGGAGTTTGTTGTCTTAGAAATTGCCTGCCATGCGAGAATGAGATGGTTAAAGTTACAAGAAAATTGAACGCCGGATGCATCGTAACCTTGAGCCTTGTATCCTGCGTCAGCTGGATGGGAAGACATCAACCAGTGGAACAAGAAAGACTGGATGAGTACACAGTAAAGTCCTGATTGTTCATTTAGCTCTGACGGGCCATTTTTACACTGTCAGAGTTAAATTAACTGGATTTGTCTGTGTAGAGAAGTTACCACAAGATAGATACTTCACAATTGAGCCATAAGAGTCAACTTTTGGCTGGACCAGCGGGCCAGCCCCATAGACATGCATGTCTTTGACTGACTGAGTGAGTGATGAAGTTATAGGCTTGGTCGGCTGGTTGGCCTAACAATTTACGAGCCAATCACAAAGCAATGGTCCCTCCAGGCTATGGGATGTAGTCTATGCTCAGTTGGCCTAACAACCAACTAGCCAGTTGTAGATCAATCTCCCTCCAGGCTATGGCATGTAGTGTGTGGAGGACAAGTATATGCTGGGCTCTATCTTGTGAACGTGCAGGTTGGTTGTCTGCCTGTAGTACAGATGTGTTTACGTTGGCCATGGTTAGCTCTCACTCAGTGCTGATCACAAAAGGGATAAATAGTGCTGACAAGAAAGTTGTTGCACAATAGCTCAGGTTTGCACCAGACAAATGGTTTTGTGTTAAATACAGATGTGGATCAGCACTCAGCAAAGCACCTACATTCCAATGCAAAAGTAGAGATCTGGTCTAAGGCACATTTAAATTTTGATCAGTAATGGCTATTAAGCCCCATTGATTTGCAATAATTTGTAAATTGTAACCTATTGCGCTCTGTCTGTCACATAGGTCACACTGACATTATCCACAACTTGCAACAGTAAGGCAGAAATGTGTTTACTGCAAACAAAATAATGAAGTGCTTGTTGTCCTTGCATTTCTAGTGTGTAGTTTGTAATCAAACACAGCTTAACCATGGCATGTGATATGCTACATCAGTACACTTTAACAAATATTATTAGGACCACTACAAATAATTGCAGATGAAAATGACATATCCAGGAATTCATGTTGTACTGTAGATACTCATACGGACTATTCTTCTAACAATCGCCCACAATTTCACACATTGCCCATACACAATATGCTGGATTTCACATAGCGTTGTTACACTCAGAGTTAAATTAACTCTTCGGATTGCTGTACACATAAATTACAAAACACATTTTAATAAGCTTGAAATACTCTTGCCACAGAATTTTGAATGGGTGGAACTAGCTCAAAATGTTCATGACACCAACAGAAAAACGTATTCCGGAGCTCTGAATTCCCTGTTTGTCATGTGGTAGCCTTCTGCTGCAGGTGGGAGCAGAATGTCTTTCTGCCTGTGTCAGAAATGCCATCCACTGATGGCGTTTTAAAGGTTTTGTGAAGAGGAGCAGTGTGCTTAAAATATGCTCTCTCTTCCTCATATGCCATGTTGTTGTTCTCTGGCATCAGGTGGGGTGTAGCTGCTGTCTTCGCATGTAGCACCCACAGTAAGGATTTGTTACTTTCAATGTGCTTAGTGGATTCACACTCAACAACGAAGACTCAACAAAAGGAGAAGTTCATCATAGTTCTTCTGATTTTCTCCACTTGTAACCGATATGGTATCTAAGCACACAGGAGCAGGACGCCATAATCAGATATGTGCTGTCTTTAGAATGAAGTAAATACAATAAATATAGCAGTGGCAGAATCACAGTTTCTTCATGGAGACATGGGAATCGAGATGAATTAATAACTGTGTGAGATTGTGAAGTCCTACAAGTATACACGGACGCTCAACTGGACGACAAACTGGAATGGTTCAACAACACCAAGGCTATCTACAAGAAGGGCCTGAGATGACTTTACTTCCTGAGAAGTCTCAGATCTTTCAATGTCTGCAACTAGATGCTTTACATGTTCTATCAGGCTGCTTTGGCGAGTACCATTTTTTTTAATGCTGTGGTATGCTGGGGTGAAGGCATCAAAGCAAAAGGAAGCCAACAGACTGAATAAACTGTCTGTTGGCAGCTGGATCATTATAATTTGCTTTTGGTAAATAAAACATCTTTGACCTTTGACCCTTTGATCTGTCAATGGATCCACACTGTAGAAGGTTGCAGAGGACAGAATGCTCGGAAAACTGCTGGTGATTCTGGATAACGCCTCCCACCTCTACACAGCATGTCTGCCAAGCTAAAGAGCACCTTTTTCAACAGAATCATTCAATCCCTGTGACACAGGGCGTCATTCCTACCGGGTGCTGTCAGACTCTACAATTCATCGGCCAGGCCTGTTGACATTGATTGTGGACTAAACATGCCTTTATAATTCATTTTAACACTGCTCTTTGCACATCAAGACCACCAGAACACTTGACTGATCTCGTAATCTAGATCCTTCTTTATTTACTTATTGTCTCCGCCAGGCCGAAGGCATGGCAAGAGAGTATGTTTTGCACCCTGTCCGTCTGTCCTTCTGTCTGTGAACAGCTAATCTCCGGCACCGTTGGCCTGAGATCGCAGCGAAACTTTGCACACACACTCCCTGGATGCCAATTCCAAAAAAAAGATCCAAACTAGAAAAGTGCTCCTCGGAGCACATGCAGGTCTCTACCAGGTCAGGTAGGTTATTGTGGGCCAGCAATGTTCGGAATTTGCCAATCAGGATGAAATCGTTTTTGAGCCTTCCTTTTTTGTCTCCGCCAGGCCTTCAAAAAAGGAACACTCAAAAAGGAATGCTGGAGGGTCATAGCACCAAGGATATTTTGGAACGCAACAAGTTATAATAATTAGTATTTATTAACTGTAAAATACATAAATAAATACATTTCTGGTACATCATTTTGGTTATTTTGTTTATAAAATTTCTCAAAAACACATTTATGTGAATGGTTATTGTTGAAAATATACCAGTGAAAGATTATTACAAAAATAAAATGTTTAATTGAAAAAATTACACAGTATGACTTTTTCTATATTTGTATGTATGTACAGTACCATGTATCTAACCATCTATCTATTGGATTTACAGTAATTAGCACAATCCCTACTCCTACCATGTGTACACATGTGAACGTGACCATAATATGGTCAGAAACCCACATAATGTATGTGGGTGTGACCACAATATGGTCACGCATATATTACAGTATGTGGGTGTGTCACAGGGTCTAAAATGCTAAAAACTAAACGTCTACCATCTCACCACACGAATCAATAAGAAAAAATATTCACAGACAGTAAAGCATGCCTGGGAGTGTGTCACCGAGTTCCTCTAATAGAGAGGTGTATCACCATTCGCCTCATTTTCTCTTCATCACTCGCTCTCATTTATTTAGTGGGCCTATAATTCCATTTATAAACTAACATCTTATTAAAAAAGGTGAGAAAATTAGCCAGTATGCACTGGTTTGTTGGAAAAGAAACAAAATGAGGCATCTAACCTAAAGCGACATTTACAAATTACCTGTTAATTTCAACTGGGTTGAGGGATGACAGGACTGAATTACACTGACAGAAGGGCAACCGAGGAATGACAGCCAGGCCTGTAGTGGCCAAACAACTCCTGCAGCACCCCCTCCCATGGAGAAAGTGGGATTAAGCCTATAATTTATACTTCATATGACCACATTGCCCGATGAAAAGAACTGATTTCCAACTGTGTAAAAATCGTGCCTCGACACAACAGTTTCTACGTTTCGAGGTGGCGGACGGTTATGCCTTATTTACTATCCATTACTCCTACCATGCTTTGGTCCTTTAATAATGGCTGATCTTGCTTCAACTATCTGTAACCGGCCCGGGGCGTGGTCCACACACCCACTTCGGAGGCTGCACTGCCCTGCAGTGTAGCTTTTACCCACAGTGAGTTGGAGTGGGATGATGAATAGTCACAATCAGTCTTGTTTTAGCGGCCTGTGCTCAGGAGGATACTGACCATCCACAGAGAATGGGTGGGAACTCGCCAGTGTCAAAAGTGCAAGGTAAAGCGTGGACACGTGCAGCCGGGTCACCTTGTGTCCGTTCTTGCCTTGTGCCTACATCTGTTAAAAAAAAGTACACCTCCCCAGTCGTGACAAAAATGCACCAAACTCGGTATCCCTCACCATGCAACCCCCACCCTGCCGAGCCCCAAGCAAACATTAGGGACGAGAAAGCAGTGCCAAGCGGAAACGGGTGACATTTGAATTGAATGCCTCGGTAATGGATGCCATCTCCCTGTAACCTCCATTTAGCTGGCAGAGCCATAGCCGCACAAAATCAAGACAGGATCCCTCAGGTCGATGCAAACAGAGGACGATGGTTAATGACGCCTACGGCTCTACAAAGCATCACGCCAGATAGAAGGGAAGAGATACAACGCATATGTCTCTATAAGCGGCAGAGGTGAGTTTCCAAGGGTTTTCCTTGTAACCGAGGCTTAAACTGCAATATGCCATGCAGGAAATCCCTATTCATCTCTTTCTTTACTGTCATCTGCAGTACCCCTTCCACAGATTTGCTTCCATATCGTCACTGTTGGGTGGAAACCTTGTATGTCCAAAACCGTTACTTTTCAGGAAATGGAAAACAATTACTGTGTTCCAATGGATCCAAGAACCAAGTTCTTGTTAATATTTGTCATTAGTTAAATATTAGTACAATTCACAGACGTAACCACTTTCAGTTGACATTTCTACAGATCTACAAGCTCACAACACGTGATGTCATGCGTTGCGTGGCTATCGGCTGTTTTCCCTACTTTTGTGTATGACGAAGTACTGTAGGGCATTAATACAAATTTAAAAAACATAAAAAGTTGAAATATGGAGAGGAGATACAAGGTTTCTGCCCGACAGCAACAATATATTTCTACATGGACAGAGGATAAGAGAGGAGGGGAAAGAAAGGAAGAGAGGATGGGAGAGAGATGGTCAATTAGGGCTCTGTGCTGATTTGCCCTAAAGGTCACACAAGTCTTCTCAGCGATCTCACCATTGTACACCAGCTGGGATACAGTGGGGCTGGCAAGACAAGTCCTTAACAATCTCCCCTCTCATGGCACAGAGCTCCAGCTCCACTGACTCCACCCTGACCTCTTTACAAAGACATGCCCGGTTTCTCCCTCACTCTTGTCTAACTGGGGAAACTAATGAGTGCGAAGCTGTGGGTAAAACCTAATGGGGCTCAGTAGTTTTCGCTCCAGGCAGCCTGCTGAAAATGAGCATTTAACCACAGCCAAAGTAATTGAAAAAATGACAGGCTGTACATACAGTCCATTGCCCCACGCAAACGTTCAGGCTTCAAATTATTCTGATTATTGCCACCTCTGGACTGTTAGACCCTCTACTGTGTCACTTACAGCAGCGACCAGTCGCGTTCTTGGGATACAATGGGACTGTGGTAGTACTGTGCCATCAATTAAAATGAGACGGTTATGCCTAATTTATAATTCATCATACTATACTGTCTAGACTTGGTCGACAAAGTATACGTTAGGCTTTAGTCTCTGGTAATACCAGCTGCAACGCACACAGCCACAATGCATTATTGTAGCGTGGACATTAGCAAGGAGCAAGGTTAACTAGGGCTCAGATCTGAGCTACGGTCTCAAGTAAAGCACCCCGCACACTACCTCCTTATCTGTATCTTACAACTACATGTAAGGCTGCTGGGAGTTTGGTTTTCCTGGAAGCTTAAACTTTGCTCACAGCTCCACCTGCTTGTCATTTATTGATACTGTCACTAGTGACTTTTGAGAGAATTAATTGCGGTTCATATGTTATCATATGGCCTTTGACCCCTTTACCCATGCCCAATCGATGTCATATTTTCCCACTTTGATGTAAAATAGAAAAAAGGAGGAAAAAAAGAGCAGAGTGTACTCTGAAAAAGAAAACAGCTCACCAAAGGGCAAACTAATTCAAGGTACAGAGGACACTTTTAAAATGTACTAGGAGCTTTCATTCCTCATTAAGTATTCTGTTGCTAGGCACTGGTACATAATATAGCAAAGACAAATGTAAACAAACAATGGATGGCATATAAAATGCAGAATATTATTCTTTTGTTTTGGTCTGTGCGTGAGTGCGTGTGTGAGAGCGTGCATAAGCAGGGAGGTTAAGCTCTTCCCCCAATAAATACCCCCATAAAAATATAACAAAATACAATAGTATATTGTAGTGTTCTAAACATGTTTTTCAGTGCCTATAGTAGTGTAGTCTCTTAACAGCTCATAAATGGGGTAGATTGAACATGAGGACTGAAATCATGATCTATCATCATGGTTAAACATTATCCAAAATATCCAATGGTTTCCACATTTATGGGCGTTAAGCTTGATGGATGATGGCAATTAGCAAAATGTAATCTCTGAAGGGTCCTTCGAATACAGCACCCCCACACCAAAACACTTTAGCTTTTTAGAGTAATGGAGTAAATGTAGGTAATTTGAAGCAAATATTATTTAGTGTAACTATGCAGAAATTGTTATTGTTCTCCCACAGTCATTTTGAAAAAATGTTCTATGACCTAAATGAAGCAGATTTGTCTTCTAAACTCAGATATTAGTCATTCAGAGTTTCCTTTAAGGGTGTTTGCACAGAACTAGAGCAGCAATTACCAGCAGTTAATGGAGCGGCCTCACATTTTACACCTTGCTCCAGTGAAAATAATATTTCAGCTGAACACTTTTTCCCCTTCAGACAAAAGGTTCTTGTTCTTCTCGTTGCCAGATTGAAAGCTGAGCATGTATTTAGGTCTCAAGTGCAGTTTTCGGCCTTTTCCTGTGAATACGATTTTTACACCCATCCCACTCACTAAACAAACCCAAATGAGAGCTAATCCGAAGCTACCCTGCCTAATGTCACAGAGACTGTACTGTACATTCATTTGCACCTAACCCTAATCCTCCCCCATCAAAAGAACATTGAAACACAGTATCCAAAAGTTTGTTTCAAAATGTTATAATTTAGGTAAACTCTGGATAGGAATAATATCACTGACGTTAGGGAGATGGGGAGAAACAGTAACATTGCATAAGGTACATTAAGGAAGTGTTAGTCAGTAACATTACGTTTGGCTCCATTGAGTTCTGTTACCTGGCGACCTAAAATGACCTTGCTGGTTTGAAATCGGTCAATACTATGTTTTTTTTGTTGCTATGATGACACGAATAGTGCCAAAAAGACAAGAAAGCAATACTAAATGTGATAAATAAAAATGGCAAGTATGAATGAACAACGGGGCTACAGAAGAATGAAACAGGCAAATATAAGTGAAATTGGCAAAAAATTGGTTTCAAAGCTTAGGGACATGATCATCTTGAGTCTTTAGCTTAAACTTGAAACTAGCCAGAAGGGCCCCTCCTGACTTTTGGGCTGCACTTCAGCTCATAAGAGCTGTGACATATTGGTACTTAGTCATGTCTTCAAATCTGTAAAAACTTTGAATCACCCCTATAACCAAACGCTAACTGGTGTGGAGAAGCTATACAATGTGGGTAATATGGTCTCTTGCGCATTTACTGTGGTCTACAAGATGAAATTCTACTAAATCTGACATGGCTTGTCTATAGAGATACGATAACAGAATTACAATAGTCAAGACGATGTGTCAAAACACGTTTTGAGTGTAGTTATTCTTAGTCCTTGATATTCTAATGACGATGCCTTCATAATTTTGAAGTGCAGATATTCAGCAAAATGATTTGGTCTGAACAAAAGTGGGCAAAATTGTGTGTCTTACAAATAACCTGGGTTAATTTTAACTAAGAGATACAGCTGAGTATCATCAGCGTATCAGTGAGAGATAGTCTGACGTCAAAAACCATGGCCCTCTGTGTGGAGTTCGCATGTTCTCCCCATGTCTCCTAGGGTAGTTAATACCCTCACAAAAACATGTAGTAATGCTGGTCGCTATACCCCCTCCCCCATGACAGCAAGGGCGCCTGATGGAGGGGAAGGGAACTGGTTGGAATAAAGTGTTCCTTCCACGCGCTACGTCCTACCGGGAAACTCCCCCCTGTCAGGTGACAAGAAGGTCAGTTAGCTCTCATGCATTGAAGGAGGCATGAGCTCGGCCCTGGGCTCCATAGGCTGGTGGGGGGAGTGTAGCGCCCAGGATCACATCAAAACAAAATAAATAAAAAACACGCCCCCTAGATGGTGAAGATATTTTCCCATTCACAAATGCTATAGGTTTTTAAATCACGTAATATGTTTTCCAAAGATTGAAAAAAAAAAGTCTGAGCATTCTGTCAGGGAGGTAGAGAAAAATGTATACATTCTGCAGTAGTACCCGGTAGTAGTGAAAACTACATTACCCAGGAGGAAATCACTGTAACCACTGAAGCATGCCACGCTCCATAAAAAAAATACCTGAGATCCCTTAGATTCAGCGATGTGTTATTATCAGAATGTGTTAATATTTAGTTTGTTTGATGAAACAACTGAGAACTGATGCTACTCTCCTACAGAAAGAAGGAAATCCAATGCATCATGATGTGACTCTGCTTATGTGCAGCGGTGGTGCTGCTCACTTCCAGGGAAAGGCGCGCTCAACTCAAAGGGCGGGTGGTGCCGGGCAGCGGGCGGCCGCATGTGTAATGGGAGATGTAGCCATTAGGCTGATTTGTGTAGGTGGCCCTTTATTTTTTTATTCTTTGGATACATTTGTCAGTTCATGCTTTGTGACAATATCAGTAACATGCCTGTGACATATTTGTCTTATTTTTTTAACACAGTTCAGGTATTTTTCCCTCCAATGTTTTTTGTTGTTGCAAATTCCCCCCATATTTGTATAGTCCCCATCACTGCCAATGCTTGATGTTTTGTCTGGGGAGGGTGTAGACAACCACGTCTCCTCCGATTCACAAGGAGTCGGCACATGACACACCCACTGTAAGAAACAGTATGCTAGAATGCAGAATAGGGTTTATATGTATTTTCTATTTAATTATCATTATATATTTTTTATAATAAATGTGGCGAATATGCATCAATCTACTGATGTGAATTTTAACTGTTTGAGGTGAGTAAGTAATAACCAAGGGAATATATATCACGTCTAGTTGCTCCAACAATACTGACTTCCTGTCCCATGCTCCTCATTACCAGGGTCCTCATTACCATGGAATCTATATGTTGCCAGCCTAGTGTCCGTGCTGTAATGAGAGAGGGGCCCAGTTCACTGCCTACAGTACTGCTCACGTGCATACAGTATTGCAAAAACGCACAAACATCCTCGCGTTCTGGTAGAATTCTGTGGGGGCAGAGTTGCCAACGTAATGACGGGGTCACATGGCCCGCTGGCTGCAGCCCCATGGCGTATATCTGATGATGATTTATTCAAACACAGTTTGGAGTCTGTGCACTGGCTCCGCCTTCTGTCACTGCCTTAATGCAGTAAGGCACTCATTCATAACTGTCAAGAAGCTACTCGTCTGTACCCCGGCTTATTTGCTTGAAAATCACACGTAAAATGCATTTTCTACTGAGAGAGGAAAGACGGGGGCACTAATCTCATTTCTTTTGACACCTCCTTATAATGATTTTTTGGGAAGGGAGGCGGCAGAGGATAATCCTTGGATGGATATGAGCCCATTCCTTGTCCCCAAGTCTGTTAAAGAAGCTGCAGCAGGTTGACTTTCAGATGTACCCCAGAGCCCCTGCATCCCGAGCGCTGAACGAGGAAGAGGGGTGGAGAGATGAGGGATAGGAGACAGTAACAAGACCATGCAATATTAATGAGGTGCTGAGACATGGGACATGCAAGACAAATCCACTACTGCACACGTGTTCACAGTAACTTTTTACATGAGGATGAGGGGTTAGTTGATATTTTACCACTTAGAACCCGGCATCCATATTTTTGGCATGTCATTATAGGACAACATGTTCACAAATGTTCCAACATTTTGCCCCCAAAAAAAGAAAAAAGAAAAAAAAGAAAAGAAAAATAGCCTATCTACAGTACAAGGTCACGATGTGCCACAATGCCACGCGTTGTGAGCTTTCTCAGCTATTCGTTGTACAACAAAATACATACAGTAGGTCTTAAAAAATAATCCATTCCGCCACTCATTTGCCAAAGTACTGTAAGTAATTAACTAATTAGAGTGCAAAATGGAAGTGTACAGAAGTGGTATGTACTATTAGCTAGCAGTTGTTGGATTTCAGTGAGATGCCAAAGTCTTTCAGATTTAATATACAAATAGTACCTGGGATAAAAAAGTGTGGCTTGATAAGCAGATTATGATAAAATTGCAGAACAGTGATCATTGAGATGGAGGTGTGTGTAGTATGTGTATGATATATATTAAAATTGGCTTATGGGAGGGCCAGCCGGCTGACCGACGTGCAGACCTCTGATGTCAGGCTCATGTCTACGTCGTCATGCTCATGTCACCATGACTCACCCATAACCATATAAGGAGTCCCCAATGCAGCTACGCCCAAATATGGAGTGTGTTGTCTAACCTTAATGTGTCGTCATGACATCAGGTGCAAACAAATCAGTCAGCCCCATATATGGGTACCATTGGGGTCATGCCCAAATATGGGCATATACTGATGACATCAGGGATCTCCATATATGGGCAAAAAAGGGACATGGACTGACAGATACAGAGATCTCCTTATGGGCATACCAGTCGGATCGGTGGTGCAATGTAGGCGTGAGGGCCGGAACTCTACTGTAGATGTGAGAGCCGCGTATCGGTCCGACCCTCTAGTATATATGGGTTCAAAAATATACCGTTCTTGAATGACACAACATTATTGGTGTTAGAATTCTCTGATACTTCTAGGTGCTGGGGGAAACATTGAAAGAGGGTATATAGCAGTCAAGGAGAAATTAGCACTAAAATAATTGCTCAATTTATGAATAACTTTTTCACATCCTTTCAATTCAATAAAGATAATCACACTGTATAGATAACCTTGGTGTTGATTTATTTGAATGCAGTCAATTAAGATCCAAAAGAAATGATGCATTATTTGTTAACAGACAAAACGCAGAAAACACTATGAATATTTGTAGAAGGACACAATGAGAAAGTACGGCCAGGTTTGCAAGTTATGTGCTCCCATGGGGACAAATGGAGCCATCTGTCCCTCTGCAGGTGACAGTACCAGGGAGTAGGATGGTGTTGTGTTGAGCTGAGCAGCAGAGTCAACTGTCTATCCATGAGACTACAGCGCCGGGCAAAGCTGCTCTAGAGACAGAACTCAAATATGTTCTCAAACATTTTCATGTCAAAGACCACCATTTGGCATCTGAAAACATTTTGTGCTAGGAACCCCCATAAGAGAAGATTTGTGTTAAAAATAAATACATTTATAAGTAATAAAATAAAAAATAGAAGATCTACAAGCTAGGACGCATTGTGAGCTTGTAACTCGACAATGTTTTAATAGCCGAAGTATATAATAGGTTTAAAGTGGTTAAAATGATTTAGATGCTATTAACATATTTTTCTGGACACCCCCTGGAACCCACTCAAGGACCCATGGGGGTCCCTTGACCCCACTTTGAGAACCACAGCTATAGACCCACTGCCACATAATGGTATCATTTCTGATCTACAACATTGATATATTTCAGTTATAGCTGACTGCTTCCTTAACCACAGAGGCTTTTATTGATCGTTTTGTACGTTGTCTGTGTGTCCGCAGCTAATCTCACAAACCACTGGACTGATCAGTGCCAAATGTCTTGTGTACACTGCCAGCACTGTAGGCCACAGAAGTACCCCCACCATTTTTAGCGGTGCCAACCGCTCTACACTTGACTTTGTCCGTATGTCCGTCCGTCCGTATCAGCACGGGATGAGCATGGCAAAGAAGCAACACATACAAACACACGCACACACACACACACACACACACACACACACACACACACACACACACACACACACACACACTTGGAGCTTGCCTCTGCCATCTCTCCTCTTATTGGCCACACGTGCCACTGCTTATCAAAGAGGGGCCCAGGGACCCCCAGCGTATGTTCTGTCCGTGTAAGCACGGGATGAGCACGGGATTTTACACAGCTATAACTCAAGTTTGCAGCATGCCACCAAGTTCAAATATGCTATGTGGACTTAGACCACCAATAGGGACGAGCCTGAATTGCTGAAGTTATCAAAGAGGAGTCCAGGGACCCCCAGCGTATGTTATGTCCGTCCGTCCGTGTAAGCACGGGAAGAGCACGGGATTTTAAACAGCTATAACTCCAGTTTGCAGCATGCCACCAAGTCCAAATTTGGTATGTGGACTTAGACCACCAATAGGCACCAGCATGAATTGATGAAGTTATCAAAGAGGGGTCCAGGGACCCCCAGCGCCCGTATGAGCATGGGATGAGCACGGGATTTTAAACAGCTATAACTCCAGTTTGCAGCATGCCACCAAGTCCACATTTGGTATGTGGACTTAGACCACCAATAGGGACCAGCATGAATTGCTGAAGCCCCCTGTCTTCCCATTGGCTGGCCTTCAAACAGCCATAACTCAAGTTCGCAGCATGCTATGGAGTACAAATTTTGTACATGGACTAAAGCCAGCAATAGGGACTAACTGTCATTACTTAAGCCCCGCCCCCTCTGTCTGCCCATTGGCTGGCCTTTAAACAGCCATCATTCCAGTTTGCAGCATGCTACCAAGTACAAATTTGGTAAGTGGACTCAGACCACCAATAGGGACGAACTGAAATGAGTTAAGGCCCGCCCCAAAGGCACCGCTTCCTTCACACAGGGTGTGATTTTTTTTTTTACATGGACCGTAGCTTTATCACTAGGGGCTGTTACACAATATGCTGCTTGAAAATCTGTCATTTTCGGTGCGTGACACAGTCACGTACGACAAAGTATAAATAATATGAAAAACGTGCCCTGTAAACCTGCATGAAAACCCACAACTACAGTACCAATGCCCCCGCCCCTCCCCCCCAAAAGACGTTTTTGTTATGGTGATGTGAATAATGTGGTTTTTGTTTTTCATACCATCACCACATTTAACACTGTCAAAATGGTTCCCTGAGATACAGCGTATCACTAATAGGCCCAGATTAAAAATGTCCTGTGAAAATCGCTGCAAGTTGTTCATGCTTGATATTGTTCCTGCCAGCGCCCGCTGACCCCTTTTCACCCCTCTTACATATCACTCCATGCACACATTTACCCTGCTCTGCTACACCCTGCCTAATGTCTGCTGTTGATGGGTGGGTGTCCATCTCTGTCTCCAGCCATCCTACTGTACATGTAGGGATGGAACGATATGAAAATTTCATGTCAAAACTATTGTGACCAAAATGATTGCGATTTACGATATTATCGCGATAATCAAAATATGCTTTTAAAATGCTATTAAAATGCCACCTTTGTTAACCACTTGAACCCCAGAATCTATAGTCTGGGGTGGAACATTTGCCAAAAATACCAGCTCACAGAGCGTTGCAACGCGACGCGTTGTGAGCTTGTAAGGCAATTTTTGGTAAATAGATTTAGAGAGTGAAAAAAAGACTGTATCAAGTATGTAAGTGGTACCGGATATGCAACAATGTCCCGATAAATGAAAATCTCTGCGATACGATTATTGTGAGCGTTTTTTATCACTATAAACGATTATAACGATTGTATAACGATGTATTTTATACATATTTTTTGATGATATTAATAAGGCTCGTTGAACCTGATGCTTTATACTCCGTTGTGTGCCGGTGTCATGCGACAAAACAATATTGCGACTCGTAGTGTGTTTGTAGTAGGGATGGGACGATAATCGTTATGATCGTTTATCGTGATAAAAAACAGCTCACAATAATCGAATTGCAGAGATTTTAATTCATCGTGAAATTGTCCTCCATCATACACTAGGATGAATTAGGTTTTGTTGAGCTGCAAATTCAGTACCACTTAAACCCTCTACACTTGATAAAACAGACCTGTAAAGAGCGCATTTCTTACGCTGACACAAATCGCTTCGGCAAAAATAGCAGATCTATAAGCTCACAACGAGTTGCAACGTTGTGAGCTTGTAGATCGGCTATCTTTGGTGAAAGTTCCCCCCAAAATAGGGATGCTGAGGGTTCAAATGGTTAAACAAAAGTGGCATTTTAAGTTTTAAGCATATTTTGATTATCGTGATGAATAATATCGTTAATCACGATTATTTTTGCCAAAATAATCGTGACATGTAATTTTCATATCGTCCCATCCCTAGTTTGTAGATCAGCTATTTTCGGCACGCGACAACGGCACGCAACCGAGTATAAATCAGGCTTTACTGTTGTAGTGTTTCAGCTGTATGTTCTCCACAGTGGTCTCCTGGCTCTG
The DNA here is from genome assembly GCF_963454915.1 of Gymnoscopelus microlampas. Classification (NCBI taxonomy): domain Eukaryota; kingdom Metazoa; phylum Chordata; class Actinopteri; order Myctophiformes; family Myctophidae; genus Gymnoscopelus; species Gymnoscopelus microlampas. Next base: position 28,901,493 of record NC_139946.1, read on the forward strand.
AGCCACAAGCCGATGACTCACTTCTCCTCAAATATAATTGTGTTATCTGGCCATAAAGGTGGCGAGTGCTCAAAAAATGAGAATCAATCTCGTAATAAAAAAATAAATGTAATGGGAGTTTAGTGCTAATTGAAATGGAATTCAGAAGGCCACTACAATGAAGCCTTCTTTAGACTCAATATAATGTATGAAGTAAGAGAATAGAGAATATTATAGGCTTTTGTTCATGTTCAAGTTAGTTATGCCACCCCCCTTAAATAAGAGGGGAATTATAACAATAGCAGCTATTGCCAGATTTGTGCCATGAAATACATGTTATTACTGTATGTATAATGTACATGATTAAACTGTAAAGAAGGGAGCAGTCTTGCAATGACCTCTGGCTACATGGAGCACATTATTAAATAAACATAGTGACGTCTTGTATTTTTGAAACTGACCTGCAGCATAATACAAAGAGCACAAATGGCATGACTTGTATTAATTACATTTGCAACCCATAACCTGCCATATCAAAAGTATCACTACAGTATAAACCCTCCCATCGTAGAGCACAAAACAAAATGCTACGGTAGATCTACACAGGAAGAACGTGTGTCCCTTGCTCAAATCATCACACACTGTACACATGCATGCATATCGGCCATTTTCAAGTTTAGCCTTCTTGCTCTGTTTGATATATAGGTTTACAATGGCATGGGTTTGGGAATACATGATTATGCATAAGAGAATTGGAACCAGAAGTACAATGGAACACTGTTAACCTAATTTAGAATCTGGAACTGAAATGCTGTGCCTGTTTGCATCAGTTTGTAGAATGTTCTTTTGATCATGCAGTATGTTCACTGGTTGCATTCAGTTACTAAGACACTCTCTATGTATGGAACCACTCGACCTGTGGGAAGCCACACACATTTCTGACTCAAGACAAGGCAAAGTAAGCAGTATAATTATTCACCAACTGTAAATGTATATCTGGCAGGTGTTAATATCAAGCCTTGTACGACAACGATTTTTTGTTCGTTTTTTTTGTTGCATAGTGTACTGTACACTGAGTTTGGAAAACTGGCATCTTTACAGCAGATGCAGCAGCACTAATTTTGTCCGAAATCAGTACTTCTCATGATGCAAAAAATCTAAGTAGAGTTAATTAGTAGAGAAGTAAACACTTCCTGATATCCTAGGTTATGTGACTAAAGCAATGTTTGGCACTGCAGCGGCTCTTGTTGGCAGTGAGCGGTACTTCCTCTGTGCTTTCAATCAGCTTTATAACTATTTCCCATAAATCTCTGTCTTCTGTTACAACAGCATGGGAATCCAAAATCAACTCAACTCCATTTGGAATAGCATAGCAGTCAGACCAGAATTGGTGGGGCAAATTTTACAAAAATAGGACCCAAAGCTTTGCTTGGCAGAGCTGATCATTTTGAATTTGGCAAGAAGAAGCTTCGGTGAGTGACATCATCTCGCAGGTCAAAGTTGATCTGGATGGAACTCTGTGCGAGGCGAAGGAGGGGAATCTTTTGGCAAAAGGAAGTGAATGCATTTTGTGTCCTCCTTTGTTCAAATGAATGAGTTATTTGGGGTCTGGTTTGACTGCAACTTAAGGTGATGTACATATGCTGCCACAGAATTGGCAAGAAGGCTGCAGAGGAGACTATTGCCCAGAGGTAACACAGGCAACACTTCCTCTCAGGCTGGAACAAACCGCAAATCTCTAAACTAACCATAAACCTAACCATTTTGATTGGTGGCTACTATTTTGTTATACCGTTATTGTTGTTATAAGAAAAAATAAAACACAAAAGCTGTTGCACACAGAATTTTCATCGCTTTAGTTGGGGGCACACCTGCAGTAGATAGACTGTGTCCAATATCACACAAACCTATACGCAGTATGCATGCATGTTATGCTCAAGCTTTACGTTTCAGTATGTTTTTATGCGTTCTAACACACAGGTTGTAATAGTAAAATGCTTATATCCAACAAAACCATTTTGCATCTTGACACATGGAGAATAATGAAGTTATACAGTATATCAATATAGGTTTCTCCTTCATAAAAGGATCACTGATTGGTCAATTAGATAGATTATTACACATTCTGCCAGGTTCTGTTTGGCTCATCGCCGGACATCATTGAACCGCTTTTCTTTTTTTTTTTTACACTGAGAAATGCTTCTTATAGGACCAGTGCCAGACCATTAACTGCATTTGTTATTTCCTCCCAATCATCTGCTCTTGGCAGTCAGTTTGAGGCGCTGTAGATTTGTTGTTGATGACTCTGCACCTCCCACACAAGGACATTAGTTTGATCTTGGGAGAAATTACGTCTTAGTCTTTTCTTCCATGACAATGGGGGAATTACCAGTACACCTTTGCACTAAGCACGGTGCACTGCTCCTAAAGGTAATGAAAACCAGTCATTTAATAGGCTATGATTGAATCCACCTGCAACACACCCACTGATGTATTCAGCCTAATCCAAACAATTTTGCCACTGCATGATGGGCACTCCGCCCCGTCTCCAGTCTGGAAAATGGCGGAGGTCCACCACCACACCCCATCTGCCACGCTGATGACTGGGCTTTGTGCCGGTTCACCTTTTTCCATAAACTGGGGCCCGGCTTAAGCCTGACTTATAGATATACTGCACCTGTGTCGCGGAGCGAAAGTAGCAAATCTACAAGCTCTGTGATGCGTTGTGAGCTTATAGATTGGTTATTTTAGGTGCGCCACACCTGCATGCAACTAAGTATAAAGGATCGTCCACACCAAGCACTGTAACTGTAAGTAGAACAAAAATATATTGTTTAAAAAACACAAGTGGATGACAGGGACTAGAGTCCAGTCCACACCACAACTATAACAATGAAAGTGGTGAATGATATAGTTATAGTGCTTGGTGAAGACAGCCCTTAATGGGGCTTTTAGTCTTGTTGAACTACAGTATACCTCATACTTAACAACATAATGGCTTTTAAACATATGGCACAACTGTAATGACACAATGATAAATGAGTGCTTTTGGGTTTTTTGGTGACACTGGCAGTGATGAGGTTAATCAATTTCAATTCAAAGTTTCTATTATGGCAATATGAGCTCAAGTTCTTTACGAGTATACTGTAGGAAGTCATTGCTAGCTTCTGGAGCGAGAGAAACCTTGATGATACGGCTATTATCTTTTAAATCAGTCAGGTTTTCAAACAGTTTAGGAGTTCACACATACAGTAGGGCAAATAAGAAAGTAGCATCTCCTTGCCCTATTACCTCACGTTATTCCACTTTAGACAAAATTTAGCAGGCAATTCAAAAAGAATCCACAAGAATATAAACTTCACCTGTCATATTTCATAAATAATTGGCCCTGTTATAAAGGATGTCAAAACTAAGAGTTGTAGTTTAATGACAAAGTAAATGTGTATCAGTTTCTATACACTGCTGATTCGAGGGCATGGCTGATTCTGCTTTCTAATCAAAACTGTCTTTTCTGAATATTGCATAATAGATTAGCTCATTAAAGCCTTGACTCTGATAACATTTAAAATGCTGCTGTTGTCGAGCCATATCAATACACGTACAATACAGTATGGTATACATACAGTACAAGTGTTTTCATAGGTTACATCGACATCACTTAAATGATGACTCTTCATCATCCATGGATAAATGCATGAAGCTTTATGCTTGGATTACTTCTGATCATTTATCTTCCTCATCAACCCTAACCTCTACTGTACACATGTAATGCAAGATCCAGTTCAAATCATTCATCATAAGACTTGATCAGATTCAAAATGATGCAAACAATAAAAACTATAAAGCTGATTGTACATTACAGTACCAAATATTCTGCGAAACTAGCTGAAGTAAAAGCTCACAACGCATCGTGTTATTTTCAGGGAAGATATTTAGTGTACAGCAAAAACAGGAGGGGGCCTAGTACAGTATATAGCCCTGGGGGACTCCAGTCAACTAATAGGGTTTAAGGGGTTTTAATACTGACATTCTGTCAAATCTAATAACCAATCCATAAGTGTTTTCTATATCCACCAAATGAATTGTTATGCTCAATCCAAGAACAGAACTCCTGTGTCATCTTGATTTACAGAGGATTCCCTCCCCTCCTACTATAAGCACACCATATGAAGCTCTATGCAGGCTTGTCTGTTAGACACTTGTGGAATTATGCACTCCTTTTTGTCAAATGCCGTTCTTGACAAAGGGTTAAGGTGCTGTGAATCCAGGAAATGGGGCCCAGATGAAAAAGTGATTAGATACACAAATTAAATTAAGAACACTGGAAGGCTAATGTTTAATATTCATTAATGTCCCCCAGTTATCTAAGCAAAAGAATGTTTTAATTTTGAGAAGCTCTTTAATTAAACAAGTTTTATCTGCAACCTACTATATGGAGCCCCATTTCCTGAGAGTTTCATACTTCAATTATTCATGCCATTATTTGATTTATTTGCATGGCATGCAAACTTTTTTCTGATTTAATATATTCTGATATTGTATCGCTTTAAGTTTAGATATGTGATTATAATACTGAATATTGTGGGCCAGCTGTCTTCTGGTTGCTTTACTGAACTGGTTGTCTCCTGCATGGGCCAATGACATTTTAAACTTAAGCTTAGATGATTCTTTACCAATCACGGCATCAAGGACATAAATCAGTCCGACCAACATTTTGCTGCTTGTACATAAGTGCTTGGCATAAGTGTCAAATAAAACCCTTGATTCTTGTTCCTCATTCAAAGGTATAAATGTAAAAACAGAGTAACAGTATCCATCCGGCAAGTCTAGTTAGAGCACTGGTTCTCAAAGTGGGGACCCCCAGGGGTCCTTGAGGGGGTATCAGGGGGTCCCCAGCAAAATGAGGAACAGTTTAACCACTTAGGCATTACAGTACTTAAAAAATAGACAACCGCAATGTGATATGTTGTGAGCTTTTTTGAAAGTTGAAAGTGGCTAATCTCACTATAATTTCTCCAGCTATAAGGTAATCCAATGCGATAATGTACTGCATAAGAATGACTATTCAGATCATAGGTTTCTGTCTCCTCACCTACAGTATACTGTAGACCGTTGTAGAATTCTGTACTTGGTGCTGTGATAATGTTTGGTTAAAACAAAAAGGTTTTAAAACGTTAAAGCTCTATATTCTGATAGATAGCGATCATTTTTATAGTGTTTTGTCGGTAACAGGGGTCTCCTCCTCTCTCCAACTCTTTATTAATCCAAAAATGCATTTTCAGATGGTTCACCAACTTCATTAAATCAAGAGAGAACCCATTTGTTCCAATTCAATGCTCTTTTTAGGTTTTTTTTTTATCACCTCCAACTTCACTCCTTTATCCTGTATCCTGTATGAGTTCTCTCTCCTTCTGATTGGATGAAATTGGTATCCAGACCTGAAAATTGATGTTCTGTTTACTAAAGAGCTCAATAGCTCTTTAACACTTATTTTAACAAGAAAACACCATTTACAGCACCTTTAATCTATTCTCTTAACTTATTCCCTGCCAAGAACGTAGATGGTCCCTGGCACCAAATCTTTTCAAATTGACTTTTCGCAACTTAATACAGTAACAGTACGTATTAATTTGGGGGTCATAAAAATGTGTGAGAAACACTGAGTGAGAGGACCCGATGCTTGAATTATCTCCCCATTCAAAATCCCATTTATACCATCAATTGCTAAATTCAAGGTTACATCAGTAACTTGGTCCAGATATCTAATGAGCGGCTGATCTAAAAAGGTGCAAACAGTGTTATTAGGAAGTCATGCATTGGCTGGTCGGGACAGCGAGTAACTGCAAAGAAATATTAAGTTGGACTCTTTTCATAATGTTAATTATGCAAATAAGTGGCTTTAGGTAATGCAAAATTTCAAAAAGCCCTTAGCAAATTAGGCAATACAATTATGAAGAGGAAAGACGCAGTAATTAACATCTTAACTTAAAAGGAAAAGCACAGGTATTTCAGATCAAAGCATTTGGGGCTGAGAGATAACCATTTTTTTTTGCTTTCATATTTAGACACGCAGTGTGAATGCATGAGTCTGAATTCAGCCTTGGGCGAATAACTTACCTAGCATCTGTTTCATAGCTAACTTTGCTGATAAGTAGAATATCAGCAATCTGACACGGTGCTATTATAACCCCAAGACATTATCATCAACATGAACGAGAGGAAACGTGGGCAAACTCATAAAAGCACAGAAAATAATTCTTCCGTCCGTGTGGTAAATCAATCTCACCAAATAGCTGGGAAAAATAAATGAAGTAACAATTAAAAGGAAATTAACAGCAATAAAAGACCATTTTGAAATCAATGAAAGACCTACAGTATGAATGAATTTAGGGCCTCTGGAATTCCTCTTTACACTGTGTTTATCCACTTTCAACCTGGCGTCACTATTTTGGTCATGTCATTTTCTGTGAATCAATAAAAAATATATATATTGTGAAAATAGCAGCTCTACAAGCTTATAGAGTAGAGTAGTAGCCTTTTTTTAATATAGTTTTGGGATGGTAATATATCTTAGATCAGAAACGGTTTAATTCATGACAATTATTATAGTAAAACTACTGCACAACATACTATGTTGGTTGGTAAGAGAATGCATTGTGGTAATGCTGCCTGGTCTTTCTCCATTTTTGATCAATAGTCAGGTAAAGTGTTTACAAATTACTATGGGCAAATGTCTCCTTTGGCAAACCGTGGACAACCCCCCACCCCCACCCTCCATCCTCCCATGCTTTATACCTCAGAAACCACCGGAAAAAATCCATCTACTAAAAGGCTGTTATAACCTCCAAGTGCACTGCGTTTGATCTTGTATTAATGACAACAAATTTTATTCTAATGTGATGTTTTTTCAAAAGTATTACACCAGACTACACTGATCAACAATCAAACATATTTCTGTTGAAAATAATAATAATAATGTCTTGATGGCATCATGATGCTATCAGGAGATGAGTGTACTTCTGGTTAAGTGGAACTGGAATGCACAAAACGACAAACAAAAATGTTATAATACTGTATCATATCATACTCCACTGATGACAACATCTGTGAATCATCATGCAAACATGAGCTAATTCTTTGGAGTTCTATTCATTAAGGGGCATTGTGAGCTGCACTGGCTGAGCTCTTATCATCATGCATTTAGGAAATGAGGCAAATAGAAAAGGCATAAGAGCCCAATCAATAGCTCTTTTCATTTTGCCTTAATGGCTCCTTCGTGTCCCCCTCATGGACTAAAACAGAGAACACAGGGGAGATTGGTGTTACAACCATAAAATGTAATTTCTCTGCAGAACAAAAAAAAAAAAACGGAAAGAAAAACACAACATGTCTACTGACCCCCTCTGCATATTCTTGTGGCATTTTGCAAAATTGAGTATGGATTTAACATCAAAAGCTTTCATGAATTTTTCAAATGAGATATTAAAGTCAATATTTCAAGGAGAGGATATTTCAATTCCGGGTTTTACATGATAGGGGCCAGGCAGTAAGATGAGCACACTTGCAGACAAGTGTCGCCAGAAAATTAGCCGGAAGATTAGCCTGTTGGAAAATAAATGAAAGAATAAATAAATAAATAAGAGAGATGTTGATATAAATCAGCATGACATATAGAAGTGCCTAAAGCCATTGAACCCTTGAAAGTACAATGCCACGCTCCCTATGAAAAGGGCAACAAGCTCTCTTAACTCAAATTTGCTGTAAACTATATGGTACAGTACCATGTTACAACACTGTTTCATCAGCCGTTTAAAACTAACATCGATTGGGTCCATTTCTTATTCAAAGAAACATAAATAGTCAGCTATAATACAATTTTTATATAATATATATTCATATATGGTACATAATGACAGTCCTCCACACTTGGTCAATTCCACTGGAACAATTAAGAGTTGCCTTGCTCAATGGTAAGCCTACACCTGCATTCGTTAGGGCCAATCGATTCTTAACTTTATAAAGCTGCCTTTGCACCTCAAGCTAAGGTTAGGTGGCTGACCTCTGTTTCGAGATAGTTTCAAGGTCATATTTCTGACAGTCCCAATGTGAGCTAATCTACTGAATCCAGTTTGGACTGTCAAGTCGTTCAGGACAGGAGCTTTTTGTTCATCAAAAACCTGCGATGGATTGAAGTCAAGTCACAGGAATGAAATGTTCAATAATTCTGGACCTAAAATCTGGCAATAATGTCTATAGTTATATTAGAAACTGTGAAATACTCACAGCTAAAAATGCCAATTTTATGATTTGCAAGCATCGCCGCATGAAATAAGTACAGACTGAGTTGAGCAGTATAATATACTGTATACATCAATCGACCCGTCAGGTCTGGAATCAGCACTTTGGATAATCAACCAACTATATCTTCTATCATAGGATTGGTTTTCTCCGTCTGCAGACAACATGGTGCCAAGATTGGCCTGAGTCATGGACCTGCCTCTCCTGACAAACATGGTTGACTAACTGGGGCACAATGGTAATGTACACTGTGCATGTAATCAACTTCCGAGATCAAGTCTTTAACCACTTAAACATTAAAAGTATATGCTTCATTGTATGTCAAGTAGCCTAGCAAAAATAGCCGATCTACAAGCGTAGATTGGCTATTTCCGCCGAATGTTCACCTATTTTTGTCAAATGTCCGCCTATTATGACATGCCCAGAATAGGGACATTAGGGTTCTTGTTAACCACTTAAACCCTATTTCTTTTTCAAGACAATCGACAGTAAAATAGCCAATCCATAAGCCCACAACTTAGTTTGTAGATCTGATATTTTTGAAAATCTTTGAACATAGGGATGCCAGGGTGAAAGTAAAAGCCTGGGTACCGAGGCTATAGCGTGAAAGTGGTTCAAAGAAAAACACTTGTGCCAATTTTTCCCAATGTTATGTGACTCACTACAGCCAAAGCGCATTGATCTGATAGACTCATTATGGATTACAACACCTTTTGTCCACAGAGGCATGAATTAATCTTGTGGAGCTTAGCACAATGAGAGCACTATTCTTCCAAATGAACAGCTGCTTATTCAATATGGCTTTAACATGCTAATTAAGAGATAGGAGCTGATTCCAGCAAGAAGTGATTCAAAAGAAAAGTTCTTTTTTTCCGCCTCCTTTAGTTCAGTGTGGGGGTATTCTTCAGGGAGCAGGTCGCAGGGTGCCCCTCTCCCCAAAAATCTACACGCCTCATCCTTCATCTGCGGCCTCTCGTCATGTCCCATCACCGGCACAGTTTCACCTGAACACTCTGCTGCTGCCAAACACCTGGCTCCATCTCCCACTGTCCAAATGAAAAATAAGCATAATCTGCCTTTCTGAGTATCCAGCAAATGAGGGATTTCATGACAAATTGGGTGGGGGCACATTATGCAAAGGAAGAGGTAGAACACAGAGCGCTAGGAGCTAAAAGTAGAGGGAGGTATAGTTAGGAATGGGCATAATTGTGCTAATGAGTTGTACAATTTTGGCTTGGTTGCTAACCGCTGTTGGTACATTGGAGGCGCTCATTGTTTGCGTGGGAAGGATGGAGGAGGGTTATATTCTTGCCCTATTTCATTTGGATGATAATGAGAACATTATGATTTTTTTCTTTCTTGGAAACTTCTACTGCATATTGTTTTGTACTGAAAATACTTGGAACGATGCCGCTCGCAAGACAAGTTGTGCATGGCTTTATTTCTTATTAAATGCTGCATTTACAGCATGTGCTGTAAATATCTGCAGTGCAGTTTACATTTTGGTCAATAATGTCTACAGTATGTCATAGTTGAATTACAAAGGAAGATACTTAACAACGATCATGCAGTGCCATCTGTAATCCAATCAGGGGACAGAAGTGATGGGAATGTACACTCCCATCACTTCTGTTATGAGTATCATGCGTGCCATTCTGAGGAGAAATTCTCATCCAGACTGCAATAGTAAATTAACTGCCTCAATAGCTTGATGGATGTGTTTCTCTAAACCCAATTAGTGTGAAGTTCACTCAAGATAAGTGGGCATTTCATAAACGTCTGCAAGTTCAACGTACAGTCAGCGTTCAGGAACATTTCAAATCGTGTGCAATTCATCGGCACCTTTTATATTATGTTGCTACACAGTGGATAAACAGAGAATGCATCGGATTAACCACATGAACCCCAACGTCCCTATTCTGGGCATGTCATAATAGGTGAACAATCAGCAGCTCAAAACGCGAAACAAAGCAAAGTGTTGAGAGCTTGTAGATCGGCTATTTTTGGGAAGAGATTTGGTGTAGAGGGAAAAGGGAGGGGACAAAAGTATAGACCCCTGAGGTAACCCGGTCAACAAAGTAGGGCTTAAGTGGTTAAGAGACTGCAGGGATGGAGAGGTGAGAGCGTTGACTAGCGGTAGAAACTGGTTCCAGTGTTGATCACGTTAGTGTTTAGACTATGGATAACAATCCTGGCCTGTAAATTGGGTGACTGCTTGGCTACACAACAATGTTTTTGTTCCGCTAATTTGCCACAAGAGAAATAGTTGTAAGCTAAGTGCAAAAAAGAAAAAAAGAGAAAAAGACAGGCCTTGTGGTTGTGTTCTGTGCTGCAAGTTAACTTCAGAGAGAATGTAAGAGATCCTTTGTTCTAAGCGGCCAAAGCAGATATCAAGACAGCTCTAATGAAGTTAAACAAAGCAGTGGTGCTGAAGCTGAACATAGTATGTGACTCCTATTGAAAAGCCAAACACAACTGGAGACTGGAGATGAATAAATATCAACTTAAGGAAGACTGGAGACAGAAAAACAAACAGGGGGAAAATGGGCTTTAGTTGGAAAATGGGACATTTAAAAACTGCTGACAACCTAAAAGGAATTGCATTTGCATACCACAAACTTCCATCTGGGGATGTGAGGAAAGACTCCACCACAGGAATCATTTAATATTTAATAAATTAGAAACAGTAGCTATGGCTAATTAGAAGTTGCGCATTTACAAATCAGCCCTGATAGCAAAACAAATTATGAAATATAACGGTGCTCTGTGGAGTACCAAGGGAAAATAGGATGATAGACAAAGCAAATGGAGTATCACTAACAACATACTGTCAGAACACATCACACAGCTAATCCCGTTAGTGGGGCGACGCTGTAGAAGCCTTGCTTAAAATATTGATATGCTATTCTGTAAAAGGTTTTTTTTTCTTCTTTTTTTCAAGCGTACATTTACTCAAACTCTTGCTTATTGCTCATGGGTCATTAGACTCTCATCCACGGCTGCTCAGCCAGTTTGCTTTGAAAGAAAGGATTGTGATTAAATGAATGGAAGTGTTTGCACTGCTGCTCCATTAGAGGAAGTCTGAATGCTTGTACTGCCATTGTTTGTATTACGGACACAAAGGCAGACAGTGTGTAAACTGTTGTTGTATTCATTATTAGATTACTTCCTGGTGCGATAGCTTTTGGTAATAGCCATGGAATTCTTGTAAGGGGACTAGACGTGCACTCAGAGGAAAATCATTTATCAAGTGATAAAGGCCAAGGCACATTCAGACATAGGCAGTTATGTAGGAGATGCCATGCAAAGTCCATGTTAATAAAGTCAAATAAAGCGACAAGCATTTGCACACGGTATGCTATAGCGATGCTTTGTGTCAGGCTCCGGCTTTTAACGTGACAAAGTGACAGCATATTCATCATAATGTAACCTCTTAAACAAACAAATTGAACTCCATTTCACTCCAATTTTAAGAAATGTTCTGTTCTGGAGTGAGGTTCTTCTCTAACCCCTTCAAATAACTCATATTCTAAGTAACTAATGCAGCCAAATGAAATATTTTACAATTAAACACACTAAAACTGATCTGTGGTTGATTAATTTAATAAAAAACACTCCATCAGGCTTCTGCTGAGAAATTAAAGGAATTTCAGACAAATACAAATACATTGCATTAATGTAATATGATATGAACGATAATCTATCATGAAATTCAGAATTAGAAAATAAACATTTTGCGATAAAATACATTGGACTAAGACATTCGATAGTTCCCTTCTATACTAAATGCATTATCAAAATAATGGACTGACAAGTGAGGCCTATATACAAATATCCAAACAAATTTTGGTTTGGCACAAACGTTCAAAATGTCACCATGTTGTCATGCTCTCAATGTGACAAAGTGCCTATTCTGATGAGGAAAGCAACTAATCATAACAACTGTAGCTTGGGTCCTTGTTATACAGTAAAGGACGTAAAAAAAAAACCTCATAAGCTACGTGCTATACAGCTGTTTTTTTTTTCCTTCTTGAAAATCTATGAAAAATGCTAACGTCATCATATTGTAAGGCTTCCATACAGGTCCCTAACATTATGATGACACAAACCTATTATACATTTCACATTCTGTGGCTTTCCCAGAGGTGCAATAAATAACACAATGGTTTGAGTGACAAATAAGAGAGGTGCTGTAAGGTAATGGTTCTCAAACTTTTTTCATGTCAAGGACCCCCAAATGAATACATATTTGGCTGTGGACCCCCATCTGAAAATGATTTGTGCCAGGGAACCCCATAGATGATTTGTGTTGTTAACCCCTGTGGGTCCTGAAGGGATTAGGAGATCCCCAGCTTAATTTGTTGATATAGCATCACAATGAGTTTAACCACTTTAACCCTATTTTATAGTACGAATATTTAAAAAATAGCATATCTACAAGCTCACAGTGTGTCGTGATGCAACGCGTTGTGAGCTTGTAGATCTTCTATTTTTTGAAAGATTAAAAAAAAATCTTGGGAGAAAAAAAGGTGGAAAAAGACACACAAATCTTCTCTTCTGGGGGTTCCCGGCACAAAATCTATTCAGATGGGTGAGTACACATCAATTTGGCTTGGGGTTCCTTCACATGAAAAGGTACAAGCTTGTAGATCTGCTGTTTTTTGAGAAAACGTGAAAATGTGTGCACATTTTTGAATATATATGTATTTTTTAAAGTGAACATTTGTAACTCATATTGAACCACTGATATAGAAACATAAGCTTTTCAAAAACTGTTAGGATTTAGAAGACATTTTGAAGAATCCCCAGAAGCAAAGATTTGAGTTACAAATGTTTGCTTTACAAAATATACATTCAAAGATTTGTACACATTTTCAAAAATAGCAGATCTACAAGCTCTACAAGCTAGCGTGGCACTCTCGCGCTATGAGCTTGTATATCTGCTATTTTTTTAATAGCCAAATAAATTCAAAATGATTTGGAGGGGTCCCCAGATGCTTTTCTGAATGTACTCAAAGAAATGAAAGTCTGAATAAAAAAAATAGTATTCATCTTTTTCTGTCTTAGTTAATATTTCAGTAAAAGCACAGTTAAGAATATTAATTAGTAGGTAACATTTTTCAGAGGAAGATAGGGAGTGAGGAAGTGTGTATAGTAGGGTCATTTTTGGCACTTCCGTGACCGCGGAGAGCAAAGGTCCGTTTCTCAATGGATTTGTCATCTAGGAGGGTTATTAAACAAATTTGGCCGGGGTGTATTTTTAAAAGGGGCGGGGAAACTTTGTGAGAGACCAAAATCCAAAATGGCTGCCATGAAAATGAACTTTTTAATGGTTTGACGTACAATGATGCACAATACATGGTTCCAGACCTTATTTTGGTGAAGGAATACATATTTGGTGTTTACATAATGATTTGACCTATTGTTGACCTTCAAATACAAGATGGCTGCCAATTATGAGCTCCAAAAGGCTTTTTTTCAAAATCGTCACAGAGCCTTCTTATTAGGCTCTAATGAAAGCTCTGCTCATGATGAGTTGAATAATATACAGTATAAGTACACAGAAGTAATCTCTGAGGTCAATAAAGTCAATGTTTGTGTGTAAACAACAGTTACTGATTTGCGGTTTCCCATTAAATAGGGTCTCAGTAGCCTACTGAGAATATGTTCATCCCATCACATTTTCATGATGAACCAAAATTAAATCAGCACTATAGCCTAACATAAAAGAGTATTCTGTATGCAAAGCTAGAAAGGTTAGTTGCTTGAGGTGAATTTAAAGGTCAACTCATTTGTCACCCTTATTTTGTAGTATTGCTCCCAGTGTTTCCTGTCTACCTACTTACTTTTACCTGCCTTGTCTAACCAGTCTTGTGATTGTGTCAGTGTTTCCACCTGTGTCCTCTTAGCCCCCCAGCCTATCCCAGTGTTGATTGTCTGTTGAGTTCACCTGTGTCCTGTTAATCGCTGTCTATTTAAGCCCTGTGTTTGCACTGAGTTATTGTTGATCTGTAGACCTTTGTCATGTGAGGTAGTTAGTCCTTGTTCTTTGTGCTCAAGAATCTTGTACAGTAGATTTTGGATAAGAATCTCTCTCCAGAGCAGGATGCACTGCCGCACGTCCCGTCTGTAATGCTTGGTCTACCAACCCCTCCACTACTACCCCAGCTGTAACCAGAGTGTCTGCCATTCCAGAGCCCTTGAATCGCTTGTAGATGGCATATATGTAGGACATCAGCTGGTGGAAAGGTACGAGGATTGGGAGGATGTCCTTGAACATTTCTGGATTCTCCGCCTTGAGCTGAGTGAGCCAACAAGAAAGGAGAATGGAATATTCTTCTGCCACATGGCCTCCACACCATGATGTCATTCACCACTGACTTGCTTGGAGGTTCATTGTATGTTGTGTGGTAATAAGGCTTGTACCATGATTGTCTACACGAGACAGTGCATGTATCAGAGCGAGCACGCTGCGGAGCTGACCCATCTACTCTTGCTACTAGTGGGGCATCTGTACTGGCAAAACTTTGTCAGTTCTGCACACTTCTGCTTTAGCTGTGCAGAGATGTCCTTCTTCTTGGTGAGTGTTTCACCAGTCTCTTCATCTGGTTTCTTTTCATAGCTCTCTAGCTGCACATACTGTACATGACATTTGTTCGATGGACTCCTGTAGAGTCACCTGTCATAGTGTCGATCTTGAAGTCGTCATTGTCGATGATCACGATAGCTGGCTTGCTGTCTGCGATCTCATGTGGGCAGGTTGCTTATGACTCCACATCCATCAGAGCCCAATGGTCATAGAGGAGCAGTGTATCTGCATAGCTGATGCAGACACCGCTCCTGTGCAGAGTGTCTACCAGATCTTTACTCCTTGTCATGCCATGGACGTTTACGCCCAGGTTGATAGCGGAGCTCTGCAGCGTGCTCGCTCTGTGATACATGCACTGTCTCGTGTAGACAATCATGGTACAAGACCACCATCTAAAGAGCAGCGAGTTCCAGGATACAGTGGTGCCCAGTCCTGCTGTCATCGACCACCCAATAAGAGCAAGCCTTAATATCACACAACATGAACCTCCAAGCAAGTCAGTGGTGAATGACATCATGGTGTGGAGGCCATGTGGCAGAAGAATATTCCATTCTCCTTTCTTGTTGGCTCACTCAGTTCAAGGCGGAGAATCCAGAAATGTTCAAGGACATCCTCCCAATCCTCGTACCTTTCCACCAGCTGATGTCCTACATATATGCCATCTACAAGCGATTCAAGGGCTCTGGAATGGCAGACACTCTGGTTACAGCAGGCAGCAGGGGTAGTAGTGGAGGGGTTGGTAGACCAAGCATTACAGACGGGACGTGCGGCAGTGCATCCTGCTCTGGAGAGAGATTCTTATCCAAAATCTACTGTGCAGGATTCTTGAGCACAAAGAACAAGGACTAACTACCTCACATGACAAAGGTCTACAGACCAACAAGGATACAGTGCAAACACAGGGCTTAAATAGACAGCGATTAACAGGACACAGGTGAACTCAACAGACATTATACAACAGGTAGTTCCGACCAAGCAATCTGATTGGTTGAAATAGCTTTCTAGCCGTGCTTCAAACCAGCATCATAGCACGGGCCGAATCACATTAATAAATCACTCCGCACTGCAGTCAGCGCCTGCTTAGACCATATATGGCACAGCTGTGCTGTGACGTCACGCTGTCCCACGGTACGAAAACAAACAGAGAGTATCCTGACCCACCGGAGAACAAACAGCTACGCAAAATGGACTATGTTTATGTATGTTGTAGCCTAAATCGCCTAAAATCCTATAATAAAAGGAATAACTGGGAAAAAAGTGTGCTTTATTTCAATGGTAACATCCATACTGTATAAATATCCTCCTGTGTTAAAGTAAAATTACTCCCATTTCGTTAACAGTCCAATGTATGTTATAAAATAGCCGATCTACAAGTTCACAACGTGACGCGTTGTGAGCTTGTAGATCGGCTATTTTCGCCGCGCGATACCTTCGTACGACGGAGCATATAGCCTACTGGAATCAGTGGTGTTGTGCCTCAGCTGCGCGCTCTGAGTGCCTCAGAGCGCTGCTACAGGGACTATTTTGTCTCAGTCAAATAAACTCTTCTCTTTACAGGGAAACATAATAGCGAAACATTTTTATTATGAATTGCCCCACAATATGAATACATTTGGATGTGTTTTGTTGGTAACTGTTGTATAATCGCAATATTACACTCGAGGGAGTGCTTTACCTTACATTATTGGCACTTCAGTGATGCTGGCGGAACTCGGCTGCGCCTCGTTCCTGACCGCATCACTGGCGTGCCAATAATGACGGTAAAGCACACCCTCTCGTGTAATATTGCTTAAATCAACACTGGGGTAGGCTGGGGGGCTAAGAGGACACAGGTGGAAACACTGACACAATCACAAGACTGGTTAGACAAGGCAGGTAAAAGTAAGTAGGCAGACAGGAAACACTGGGAGCAATACTACAAAATAAGGGTGACATATGAGTTGACCTTTAAATTCACCTTAAGCAACTAACCTTTCTAGCTTTGCATACAGAATACTCTTTTATGTTAGGCTATAGCGCTAATTTAATTTTGGTTCATCATGAAAATGTGATGGGATGAACATATTCTCAGTAGGCTACTGAGACCCTATTTAATGGGAAACCGCAAATCAGTAACTGTTGTTTACACACAAACATTGACTTTATTGACCTCAGAGATTACTTCTGTGTACTTATACTGTATATTATTCAACTCATCATGAGCAGAGCTTTCATTAGAGCCTAATAAGAAGGCTCTGTGACGATTTTGAAAAAAAGCCTTTTGGAGCTCATAATTGGCAGCCATCTTGTATTTGAAGGTCAACAATAGGTCAAATCATTATGTAAACACCAAATATGTATTCCTTCACCAAAATAAGGTCTGGAACCATGTATTGTGCATCATTGTAGGTCAAACCATTAAAAAGTTCATTTTCACGGCAGCCATTTTGGATTTTGGTCTCTCACAAAGTTTCCGCGCCCCTTTTAAAAATACACCCCGGCCAAATTTGTTTAATAACCCTCCTAGATGACAAATCCATTGAGAAACGGACCTTTGCTCTCCGCGGTCACGGAAGTGCCAAAAATGACCCTACTAGTATGTGCACAGATCTGTGTGTGTGTGTGTGTGTGTGTGTGTGTGTGTGTGTGTGTGTGTGTGTGTGTGTGTGTGTGTGTGTGTGTGTGTGTGTGTGTGTGTGTGTGTGTGTGTGTGTGTGTGTGTGTGGCCACACTAAGACACTGGCTCTGCTCACTACAGCAAAGGGGAGATGTAATCCTCCCTTTGCCACATATTGTAAGCTTGCTCCATGAAAGTAAAAAAAATGTAATATGACAACAGCAAATGGTTAATCTATGTAAAGAAATCACAATTATTTCTGCTGTTTGGCGCCTAAAAAACCTATAAAAAACCTTTGGAGCATTCAACAAGTGAGTTGCGAGCCCCGCTTTGTTCTTATGATTCTGTTCTTACAGTTTGGCTCAGCACCAAGGAACGGAGGATGTGCGTTATTTGTTCTTTGAAGGAAATAATCACAATACATGGCTCTCAACAGCCTATGGACGGTGGATGGAACGGTGTGATGAAAAAATATCACCCACAAGTATTGTCGACTTTGACCTGCCAGTCAGAAACTCAAAGTGGGCAAGTTGAGGCACAGCTGTTTACAAAGTGCCCTGAAGTGTACCCCCTCTACCCGCCTCAGAAGCTCCATAGCCCTGTTACACTCGTTCACCACCCCTTCCTATAGACAACTGGTAGACACTTAGATTCTGGCAGTTCTGCACTGATCTCCACACCCTCCAGGCCGATAAGGGGCCATGTCTCTCCTATATCCCCACTGAGGAGTCCATCTTCCCCATACACCTGATGGCCCAGCTCAGTCTCCAACTCTGGAGCTTTTCAAATCCATATACTGTATGACATTACTTATTTATTAATTTATTTGCTAAATTAGACCTGCTAGTGGCACTATAACAGGCCAATGTGAAAAGGGGGGCATTTCTTCCTCGGCCTAGTGGGAATGTGCGTGCAAGATCTCACAGAACTGCGCGCTGCGTTCATGATTTGAGGCATTTTGTTCAAAATGAACCAATCCTGCAGACTTTGGAAGCCAATGTAAGCCAATTAGGATGGAATATGAAATATCGGACAGATCCGTCAGGATCACAAATAGAGATACTGTGTACCGATTTGCGTGATTTTTGGACAGAATCTGAAGGACTAATATCCAAAAATGTGTTTTACAAAAATCTGCCTCCTGGTGGCGCTATAAAAAGCCGATGTGAAAAATGCAGGGCAGATGTTTTTCCTTGGCCTCTAGGGAGTGTGCGTGCAAAAGTAAAAAAAATGTGTTTAGCAAAAATCTGCCTCATGGTGGCGCTATGACAGGCTGATCTCAAAATTTAGAGATTAGCTGGTCACAGACAGAAGGAGTCAAGGACACACGGACGGATGGCCATGGTGCAAAACATACTTTCTCGCCATGCCTTTCAGCCTGGCGGAAACAATAAGTTACAATTTCCACAATATGAGTTTGACGCATTTCCTTGCATTTGATCTCAAATCAGAATATGTCATTGGATTCCCCATGAAAACCTAAACAAGCAAAATGCAATCAAGTTTCTACCTTGTTTAGTCATAATACCTGTTTGTTTTGTTTTTTTGCATATCTTGCAATCTTTAAATTGTCCATTTTGAGGCATTAGCACTCATTTTTGAGCTGGACATACAGATTTGGATTCAGCACCCCTTACCGCACGATTTGCCCTCAGGGTTAGGATTTTTGGAGATCTGCAGTGGTTGGAGGCGGTCTGTCGACTCCTCCATTGAGTCCGAGGACCCCCAGGGGTCCTTGAGCAGTTATGGGTCTGTAACTCCAAGAGTATACAAATGACACCACATGGACCTGTTCCATTTCGTCGCCTTGCTAAACTAATGGCCTAAGTCATGTTTTTAAGTTTTTCAGGAAAAATAAAAAACTGATTCAAAACAGAACTATATGATATTTCTTGATAATTTCACCCAAAATGTTTATAACAAATTATGACTATTTAAATAGAAATAACACTGTCTGTCAGTTATGTAACATAAGAGATTTAAATAGGTTTAAATAGGATTACATCTGACTTAGGCCAAAAAAAAAAGCAAAAACAAATACAAAATGGCCTAAATCAGTAAATAATTTGGCTTAAGTCACAAAACCATGTGACTTAAGCAAAAAAAGAAGGCATATTTTTTTCTAAGTCACAAAAAGGGGAGTGAACAGCATGATCCTTTTCAATTAGGATATGGGCGATTTTACCAGAGGTGGCAAGTGTCATGAGGAGCTGACTTAGGCAAAAATATCATTTTCCTCAAAAAATGAATTAGGCCATTAGTTTAGCAAGATGACGATTTGTAACTCTCAGAGTTATGATTTTAAAGTGTAGATTGGTGTTTCAGAGATAAGAAATTGGACCAAATGGGGGGGCCCATGGCCTAATGCATATTAAACTGGGGGTCCTTGAAATGAAAAAGTTTGAGAATCACTGGGGTAGGACACCTTTAACTCATCAGAACTATTGACCACATTCACATGGTGGCCTTTTTGTTTTTCCTTGATATGCTGACAGTCTGAATATGGTCACTGAGTGGGAGAAAATCCAAAAGTTGAGGTTATCCTCCTACCTTCCTACATCTGTCTGTTCCCAAGTGCATCCAAACAACAGCAAAAACAACTTTCCACTCAACTACGCACAATGTTGTGCTGCCATTGTGGCATAAATTAATGCAAAAAACCTGCCCATCATGGGGGATTGACAGCTAACCACGCTACGTACATGATCATGTAAACCTCTGTAAATTAACAGCTCATTACAATGTTGACATAATAAGCATACTGTATTTAATGCATGCATGTTCAAAGACTATCATAACATATCTAACATATTTATTGAAAACAATATTTGTGCACATAATATAAAGTAAACTGACAATGAAAGGAAATTGAACATATGTTTTGTTGCGAACGCGGAAGGAGGCCTCCGCCCAAGTGGAGCCTACTATGAAACTCGGCTCGGCTTGTGTCTCTGTCTGTCTGTGTGTGTGCAGTATGTGTGCAGCCGCGCCCCCATGTGACTCACGCTCTCATTGGCTCGCGCTGGCTGAAATATAGCCAGAGTGCACTACTACAGTGTGGCTGAAATAGTACAGTCAAGCTGCGTTCGCTTCCAGCGTTCGCGCGTCTTACTTGTCTTCATAAATCACAAATGGAATCATAACAAGCATAATTATAATACAGTTACAATACCATCACATTCATTCGTTTTGACTTTATCAATTTCCATTATTTTTTATTCGTTTGTGAATGTGCATGTTTAGTTTTTCTTTAAGGCTTAGTTTTAGTTTTAGATTTAGTTTTTTTATTGTATTATGGGGTATTTGTCAGGTTTGAGATTCAGAAAGTTCAGAAAACAAATTCTATGATTTTAGTTTGTATTGTAAACACAGTTTATTTTATTTTATTTCAGTTAACTAAAATGTTTTGTCAATCTTTTTTTTCGTTATTCTGTTATTTTTACTTATCTATAATAACCTTGCAAATCACCTCTGTATGCAGATGGGGTCAAGAGGTGCTAGACCAAAAGTTTGCCCAGGACACCAAATCCTGAGCCGCCCTGTGCCTCACCCAGCACCTCTCATCACCCGGGCATCGGGCAGGGCAGATATTGTATTGTCTGTCTCAGTTCAGCAGTCTCTTGCTTTGGATTCCTCAGTGTCCTGTGACCCTCTCTCCTCCACACACACAGATAAATCTGTCACAGCAGAGAGACACAGAGGGAGGAAAACGAGTCTGGCCAGTGGAATACTTTATATCCTGGGTGAGCGCAGCCATCATCGTCCCGTGCTGAGCTTTTACCGGTTCACTCAGCTCTAGATAGAGGAAGTATCTCTTACAGTCAGATCCCATTTCAAGCTAAGAGCTTGATATCTCAACAGCAGGCACAATGTTACTGTATAAAGCCTGACAGCCATAGTCAACATTGACCCCCGTGACCATAGATACAGTACACACCCCACCGCAAGGCTGTGAGGCCTAAGTGGGGTTTTAGGATTCCATACTGACATCCAGTTCAAGCAGATCTAATACTGTCAACCACATGAACCCTAGCGTCCCCATTCTGGGCTTGTCATAGTAGGCGAACATCCTGCAAAAATAGCAGATCGACAAGCTTACTGTACAACGCGTCGCAAGAGATTTGGTGTGTAGGGGGAAAAGGAGAGGACCATGGATAAACCCCCAGGGTGACCCTGGTTAATGGAAGTATATATGGTTTAGGCGGTCCATATCTTTTACATAATCACAAATTGGAATTACTGTATTGATATAATTAAGTCCCTCAAGAACCTGGAATATTACAGTACTGTACCAGATACCCTTAGCGATGAAATTAGCCCCAACAATGGTCATACATTAAATGCAGTTCCCATTTTGGGCAAACATTGTGAATCAGCATGGTGGTGACAATTATTGATATAGTTACATGTTTAACAAGAAGCTTCTACTTCTCTATGGATGAGCTTTTAGAAGCTATAGGGAGACTGGTTAAACAAAAAAATACAGTAAAAGAGGCATTTAATAACGCATCAGAACACAAAATGTAAACTGGTGAGGTTGCACGATGTCTATACTGTAAGCAATGCTTTGGCTTCACATTCAACAGCCAAGCTTTGTAAGGAATACACTTAAGGTGCATCGTTTGTATATTCGTAGATAAAATATTCCTATTTCCATATACCTCTCAGTATCAATGTGCAGTCTTGATCTTTTTGCACATGGGTGCACGGAGCACACACCCGCCAGGGCTGAAACATTTTTAGTGAGCCATTTATGCTCTGTGCTGGATCCCCCACTGAGTTCCGTAGCCCTGGGCTGTGACTGAAGGTTTAGCAACTCCAGGAATATATAATAGCTCATTTTTCTTCTCAGAAAGTTCTAATGTGTCAACCCAGAGGCAGCGGTATGTTTAAAAGTATATTTTTTAACACTGTTGGTTCAGTAATGTTATTCCTGGCTTGGCCTGACCCTGTAATCAACATATTGTTAGGCCAAAGCTATTGGAACCAGATGGATAATTCCATGTGTTCTGAAAAATATAATTTGTGTGAGAATGAGAAGGAAAATAAGTAAGGTAACGTTGGCGTGAGAGTCCGAGCAGGAAAAAATGGGATGTATTCACTAGATTTATACCAAGTTAAATAAACAGTGGTGACTGGCTGTTGGCTCCAGAGCAGAAATAGATGTACTTTAGTGAAACATCCATTGAATCAGGCTGGATGATGGCAACTGATCTGCCATCATGCAGTAACAAATATCAATATGTCCTTACGTTATGTCATTTCCCGTAAGGAATGCATATTTGACATTGTACATAGCAAATATGTGGAACTTAAAAACTTAAGAACTTAAGAACTTCAAAGGATGTGTGATTGCCATGAAATTTTGCACGCAAGCTCCAAGACCTATCTTGCACGTCTCATTACCCACTTATCCCTAAACGTTTTTGCCATTTTTGCTATTTTGAAAAATATAAAAAAATAGTTCAAACAGCCAATCTACAAGCTAATTTTTAGAGTTTTCTTCAAAACACACTTTACAGATGTACAGAACTCCTATACAGATGTTGTCTAAAACTCACGCAAATTGGTATACATTATCTCTGGAGTCATGTGATCAAGATGTATCAGTCAGATCTTTCAGATTACCACACCATTGGCTTCCAAAGTGTGCAGACTCTGGGTAGGCAACCTGTCCTGGCGGAGAACGGTGCTAAGAGGAGCGCACTTTTCTAGTCTATTATTGTATCTTCCCAAACACACCATAAGATCTTGTGCCCTTATCTGCCAGCGCCGAGAATCACCATCAAGGTGATGTTCCCCGACATCTTAGCTCTTACTCATTTACACTCAATGTCCTCAGACAGGCACATTACCAATCGTAACCAGCTACTTTTACTAAGTAACTTGTAATGTAGCTCCGAGTCTGTACTTATTTTGAAAGAAAGCTTTGTGTACAACAATGGACAGCAGGCAACTCGTCTTGATGAGAGCACCAGCTGTTCTTGTGTGAATACGCACAAAACAGTCTGGCAAATCCAATATCACGATAATGAGAGATGTTATTTTATAGTGAGCAACAAATGTTAATGTAATGGGATAAAAACATTATTTTCATATTTCAAATGTATAAGTAAAAGTGAAAGTCATGATTAAAAAATAAGTGTAGATCCTCCCCAAAACAACTTAAGCACTGTAAGTATTTGTACTTTGTTACAGTACTTAACACCACTGTGTACTCTACCATACAGATTGGTTTAAATTAATTAAGTGTCTATCCATAGTTTTTGGTGACACAAAATATGTATTTTCAAAATAAACACGTTATAAAATAGATACTTTTTGTCTGCCAACACTGTGGACAGACACTTGTAACTACTGTATATAAAACAGACTTCATTATACCCAGCTTAAGCACAATGTTGTTAAGACGGAAATGGTGTGGGGCCTATTATCCAAAAAAAAATTGAAAAAGTGCTCCTCGGAGCACAAGTCTCCGCCAGGTCAGGTAGGTTATTATGGCCTCCTGGTGGCGCTATAATAGGCCAATGTGAAAAGGGTGCCATTTCTTCCTCGGCCTAGTGGGAATGTGTGTGCAAAATTTCACGGAAATCGCACACTGCGTTCATGATTTGAGGAATTTTGTTAAAAACGGACCTATCCTGCAAACTTTAGAAGCCAATGTTAGCAAAGTAGGATATAATGTGAAATATCGGACACATCCATCTTGATCACATGACTATAGAGATAATGTGTACCGATTTGCGTGATCTTTGAACAGAATCTGAAGGAGTAAGAGCAAAAAAATTGTTTTACAAAACTCAGCCTCCTGGTGGCGCTCTAAAAGGCATATGTGAAAAATGCAGGGCAAAGGTTTTTCCTTGGCCTCTAAGGAGTGTGCATGCAAAGTTGCACGCAGATCGGTGCAGTTATAGCTAAAAACGTGAATCGGCCTGTTATAGCTCCACCATGAGGCTGATTTGAAAGTTTTCAATCGGTATCCTGGTGGCGCTATAATAGGGCAATGTTGAAAGGGTGGCATTTGTTCCTCAACGTAGTGTGAATGTGTGTGCAAAGTTTCACGGCAATCAGACACTGCGTTCATGATTTGCGGCATTTAGTTCAATACGGGCCATTCCTGCAAATGTTAATCGTAGCCAATCAGGATGGAATATGAAAAATCAAACAGATCCGTCTTGATCTCATGACTATAGAGACCATGTGTACATTTATTTTGGATACAATCTGAAGGAGTAATATACAAAAATGTGTTTTACATAAGTCGGCCTCCTGGTGGCGCTATAAAAGGCAGATGTGAAAAATGCAGGGCAAAGGTTTTTCCTTGACCTGTTGGGAGTGTAAACAGATCGGTGCAGTTACAG
Source organism: Gymnoscopelus microlampas (assembly GCF_963454915.1). Classification (NCBI taxonomy): domain Eukaryota; kingdom Metazoa; phylum Chordata; class Actinopteri; order Myctophiformes; family Myctophidae; genus Gymnoscopelus; species Gymnoscopelus microlampas. The sequence continues at coordinate 28,926,316 of NC_139946.1, forward strand.
GTAAAAACACAAATCGGCCTGTTATAGCGCCAACATAAGGCTGATTTAAAAATTTTGAAGTGGCATTTCTTCCTCGGCCTAGTGGGAATGTACGTGCAAAATTGCATGCTGTGTTCATGATTTGAGGCATTTTGTTCAACACGGACCACTTCTGCAAACTTTGGAAGCCATTTTGAGCCAATCAGGATGGAATATGAAAAATCTGAAAAACCTGTTTTGTTTAATGACTATAGAGATACTGTGTACCGATTTGCGTGACGTTTGGACAAAATCTGTAGGAGTACTGTCAAAAAATGTGTTTTGCAAAAAGCGGCCTCCTGGTGGCGCTATAACAGGCCCATGTGAAAGATTTGGAGCAGAGGTTCTGATTTGGCATCCAGGGAGTGTGTGTGCACAGTTTCGCTGCGATCAAGCCAACGGTGCCGGAGATTAGCTGTTCACAGACGGACACACACACGGACACTCTCTCTCTCGCCATGCCTTTCGGCCTGGCGGAGACAATAATAGTTCAAGAGACCATTGTTGCTCATAACCACTTAAGCCCTATTTTTACTATAATGACATGCCCAAAATATGGATGCCAGGTTGAAAGCACTTTGAAAGCATAGTAATTGGTCCTGACTAATTATATTTATAGAATGTTTATTATAAGATAATCTACTGGTCTTTTTAATTAATGGTTATTTTAGTGGGTATAGTAAGTTATCGCCTATTACTTGTTAGCCACATTCATAACAACCATATTATGTACTGTAATGTGTGGTTCCAAGCACTATTTGTGCATTTTTGTTAGATCAATAGCATCCTCCTTTCAGATTTGGCAGTGGCAGTCTGCTTGGTCAGTAAAGAATGTCACCACCACTGCATTAGAAAACATGTTTAAGTTTTCCGTTGGTTCTTCAAACAGCATGTGATCAGACCGCTCTCTGTGGGGTAAGGATTCTGTCCAGATCAAATATTCTCTTATGTCAAGTGACATGTTTGATGGTGTGAAATTAAAAGGTCCATACTGTTGTTTTTGCATGTTTCAACCCATTGAATACCAGTCATGTATACTTTACATTTTAAACTGCAAAAACATTTTTATAAAATTGGTTTGTTTTTTAATGAAACAGATTTTTTGTATTTTTATTTTTTATTTTTTTTGTATTACCCATCTCAAACACATTTCAAGCGTCCGCAAGTAGACCTTACTGAAATGAATGGTAACCAATGGCTTCCTGGAAAATCTAAAAAGCTATGACATAATTTGGAAAATTACAGTATTGTATGCGATTTGTATGGGTTGCGCTACATCATGCCAAAACAAAAAGGTACTGTCCTTTAAGCTTCATATATTCTTCAAAAGCTGTTGAAGGAGCCAAGTCTGAGATGGACCATACATTTAAAAGCCGAGGAGCCAGCCAGGCACTGGGACCTCTCTCTCAAATGGGAGCAGGCAGGCTGAAATCACATACAACATCCATTTAAAAGGGCACATTTATTTGATTAGGAGCCATGACGTGAAGCTCCAGAGAGGCCGCAGCATCCTTGATCAAAAGGGGGGTGGACTGGCTGAAATCACAACATGAAGATCCACCACCACCCAGTGCCACTGGGCCAAGCATGGAAGCAGGGTTACTAATTAAGCACTGGACCAGATGAAACCTGCTACTTGGTCAGTACAGTAGGAATCATTTCTGTGGGCTTGTTTTTTAAGCTACTGTAGGATCTTAACTACTTTCAACCTGGCATCCCTATTTTGGGCATGTCATTATAGGGAAAAGTGTTCAACGCGATGCGTTGTGTGCTTGTAGATCGGCTATTTTCTCCATTCGTAGTACGACAAAGAATATACTGTAGGGCTTAAACGGTTAACGTGACTAAAAGCAAAGTTACAAGTGGCAAACGACCTTGGATGTCAGCAACTAACTATATCTAACTATCTCTCTTTGATTATTTTAGTGTCAGAACTAGTTTGCGTTGACGTGCAGTGAATTAGGCTACACATTTTGACATCTCAACGCAGATCAGTCATTGGATGCCAATGACATGGGTGGTAATTTGTTAAGGTCTGGTTTACAGATTTATATTTTACCCTTCACGTGCCCCCCCCTTCCCTCTGCAGGCGTGAGCTACAGGCCCCACCCCTCCAACCCCATGTGCCAACGTGTCAATCAGCTGTAATTGCCATCCTGGAGGAACAATATGAGGCCGTGGAGCTCGAACCACACAGATTCATTGCAACACCTAATCTGCTAATGAGCTCAGCATGGCTATTTTCAGCGTTGCCGCAGACTTCATGGCCATCGCTGAGGAGACCTGGCCCGGCTTCCAGTGACAGCAGAGGACAGTTGGTCTGCTGGAGGAAGTACAAAGCAGACCTCAGCCGGCTCGCTGCAGGACTGTGCGCCGTCTCTCCAGACAGTTCCCGTTTGGAAGGATAAGTCCCCCTGATCCCAGCACACTAGTCTCTGCTTAATATTCCACTTGACAAAGTCAGTGTCTCCATTTGATCTGCGCTCTGTGTAATCTAGAATGAATCTAGGAATGCCTGACTTGGTTTAGCCACAAAAGATGGTTTTGTGCAATGAAAATAGTCAATCTCTAAGCTTGCGACACAACGTGTTGTGAGCTTGTAGATCTGCTATTCTCAAAACATCTATTGCGTATTTCCGCCTTTGATGACATGCCCAAAACAGGGACGCCAGGTTAAAAGTGGTTGATATATCATCACTGCATAATCACCAGTGATGTAAAAAATGTGCAATCGTCCTGATTATATGATGATTTATGATAGGCCTACTATGACATAATAGGGCAAAGTACCTATGATTCAAGCTACCAATAGCACTCAGGAGCTCCAAGTTTTGCTGTTCAAGAACAAGAACAATGGGGGGAAAAGCAACACAAACAATCCTTAATGGAACTGATACAAGAGGCTTTTTAATTATCTAACTCAATCAGCAAAAGACCAGTGGATCAATGAATCCCCATTACACTCCCCAGCCATGTGCCCGGGCAGCAGCAGTTTACATCAGTTCAAACAGCAAGGCATGCTACAGCTAAGTGACAGATTACGGCTTGTGGCTAATCTAATGCGGCCACAGCGTTTGTACAGAGCACATCTTTAATTCAGACTGCAAGCTTCTCTCATTGTGACCATGTCACTTAGCTGACGCAACCCCTCTGAAATATTTATTGTCCCCTGCAGTAGACGTGACTTTAAATTTGGAGGGCATTTGAGAAAAAACAGCATTTTTTGCTGGGTAAGCTGCATTATGTGAATTGTGGGAGAAAACATATTTCATTTGTGAGCTCCTTTGACCTCCAGGTCTAATCTGGCATAACATCCATAATGACTATAATCAAAAGTCATCCATAAATGCATGGGTTAAATGGCAAGCACCAGCCACACTGCTGGAGCACCTAAACCATAGTCCAAATTGGCTTTGCGTTGGGAAATATTGGAGAAACTAATACATTATTATTTTATTAATTATTATTACTTACAATGTGTCGTTGCATCATATTTTACACTTAAAGATCCATTTAATTGAAAAGTCTTATTTGGTTGCGATGCCATTTACACACTGATGATGTTGAAATGGCGTTAATGGCGTTTAACTGCCTCCTGGCACCCATTATTACCTATTTTGAAAATAGTACATCTGTTTCAACCTGATCCAGGTGGCAACAGCATCATTATACCGGGTGCGTATTAATATACTCTTATATTCTCATTAAGTCTACAGAACTGTGTTATCTGCACACAAAAAAGGCATTGTAGTTAATGGCTCACTTCTCACCTCAGTTCATAGACTATATGAGAATTTATGCGACCTAAAATAATGTACCTTTTAACCCATTTAGAGCGGGAACCCTTATTTCTAAATATACCTTTCAAGACGGGAACCCCTTTTGGGGTTGTTGTTGCTATGTACAGTAAATAGCAAAATATATTTTTTGTAATTTTTGAATAAATATTTGTTTTTTAGAAAACTTTATAGGATTTAGAAGGCGTTTTTAGAATCAGCCACAAGTCTAAATGGGTTAAAGAAGTGATTTTGGACAGAGTCCATAAACATTACATCCGTTGGAGGCATCCAAGGTCACTTTAGATTCAGCCAGTGTTCAAAAGGCTAGTATGTGTTTGCACCCTCGCTCTGTTGTTTAATTGCTGGCAATGCACCCGCTGGATCATATTAGGCTAGAATTTCAGCATGTCGATCTTGAATGGGAGAATATTTTCAGCGGAGGATTGCAGAGTCCAAACATGTCGATCATGTTTGGATTGCACCGAGTTCAATATTTCTCCAGGAAAAAAAAAGAAATCCTTGCGATTTAGACACACGCACGACTTTCAAAGTGACACTAAGACTGAGCACACAGAAGCATTATGTAGAACCAACACTTTTTCCTCAGCTACATTTCCCCTTGGATTGGAAAACAGAGGTACAGCACTAAGATGACTGAGAAAGTAATTTAAATGGAAGATTAAATCATGCTTAGATGTTGCTAGTGTTTTATTAAGATGACAAAGCAGCATGCGTTATTGAAAAGGCAGCTTTTTGCTCGAGTCTTGATGAGGCCCTGGCGTGGAAGTTATTTCTCATTTGTAAGCATCCACATAATTATTTTGGGTAGCGCCAATTGAATATCTGATTTGGTTTATGAATTCAGAGGATTAATTTCACTGCAACAATGCATCAATTGTTTCCAGTAAGGGCTGCGGAGGCGGTGTTGTTGTTCAGTAAACTGATCATACATAGACTGTACTAATGCCTCTGTGCAGGAATCCATTGATCTGCTGTCCCCCTGTATGGTACTCTCCTAATGATATCTGAGACGACGGCGTTAGAGAAGCGGAGAGGAGCATTTCCCCAGTCCTCTGGAGCAATTTATTGTGGGAAGGTAATAATAAGTCCGCATCAGAAAAAGTGGACTCCATGAGCCGCTGTCTGAATGTGGGCTCTGAGCCCGAAACCACAGTGGCTCATGGTAGCACTGGGAGTCATTTTCAATCTATCTCTGCAGAGGGAGCCATCATTGACTGCAACACTGGCGGGTTAGGAGGAAAAGTTCACTGCATGAATTCCCGTGCATGAGTTCTATATGCATTCCTGATTGTATGGATGGAGAGCAACCTTCAAGATGGCGGATCCAACCATTCTGTTCCAAATGTTTTTGTATTTTTAAACCCTATACTGCATGTTTACATTTTTAACTAATAAAGTATTCAATCAATCAATCAATCAGTGTTGATCGGGGTCCCCCAGGGGTCTATACTAAGCCACCTCCTTTTTCCCTCAACATCAAAAATCTTGGGTGAAAATAGCATCTACAGGCTCTCAGCATGTAGATCTGCTATTTTCTGTGAATGATCGCCCATTATGACATGCCCAGAATAGGGACTCTAGGGTTCATGTTGTTAAACACACTTACAAAGCAATCTTGATATTGTACTGTAGTAGTTTTAAAAAAAAATTCAAAGCAGAGAATTATTTTAACACCAGTATGAAAAATTGACTTCTCTTAGCGTTGGCGAAGACCGAAGCAAGAAATAAGGGAGCAAAATCTGACACCAAGGAGGTTTTATTTGACACTTGTACAACCGATAAGCCTCCTTGTCGCACTAATGTAATCAGTGATTCGTCATGTCACTGGAAAATTGAAAGTAAGAAACCAAAACCACTAACAGCCAAATGTATGGTCAGAGGTTGGTTTGTGTCCCCGGGGTAAAGTGTGTCAGTGGCGGGGCGTCAGACACTGTATGGTAAACATAACACCGAAACAAACCGCAGTCAGGTTACCAGCCATCGATCTCCAGTCATTAGCCATGAGCTCATGGCGCCACACGATGACTAGGAAGGACTTGCAAGGTAACCCAAGCACCCAACTCCACTATTGATTCACATACACCTCTTTTTTTGTGTCACATGCTGTTAGGAGAGGGTGTCGTGAAACACTGCGACTGTCTGCTACACCCAGTAAGCAGTGCTACAGTATGGTACCTTACTGTGGCCTGTTGTTTACAATGGGATTCTAGGTAACTTGCTTGTGTTGACCCACTAAATGTGATATAAAGCACAATATAAAAGCTCTAAAACAATTGCAGAAGCTTGTCAAAGGGATATATCACTTTTTTTCTCATCATATATCATGAACCTAATTTATGATTTAAGCTGCCCCAGTAACTCACAGTTGCCAGTTTGCCACCGTTTGCCACATACAAATCCAGATGAAATGGTGAGAGTATCTAACTTCCATATCGTACCTTTCTTTCCTAGTGAAACCATAGACTGTAAAAATGAATGGACAAAGCGACGTCATTGGTTTCTACAGACCGTAAATGAAGCCGATTGTTCAGGAATTTCAAATCCACCATCTTTCTATATCGCGTCATATCACGTCATAGCTAATGCAACCGGAAATGCATGCTATTGGTTGGGTAGCTTGTCAATCAAATCATTCCGCCCCTCCTAGAGCATACCCTACTACTTTATAGTCAAATTTAAAATAAATGAGAACGTAATTTACCAAAACGCATATCGTGATGATTGAAAGAAAATACTTTAAACTAGAAAAAGTGCTCCTCGGAGCACAGGTCTCCGCCAGGTCAGGTAAGTTATTGTGGGCTCCTGGTGGCGCTATAATAGGCCAATGTGAAAAGGGTGGCATTTCTTCCTCGGCCTAGTGGGAATGTGCGTGCAAATTTTCACGGAAATCGCACGCCACGTTCATGATTTGAGACATTTTGCAATACTGCAAACTTTGGAAGTCAACCTTGGCCAATCAGGATGGAATATGAAATATCGGACAGATGCGTCTTGATCACATGACTATAGAGATACTGTGTACTGATTTGCGTGATGTTTGGATAAAATCTGAAGGATTAATATCCAAAAATGTATTGTACATAAGTCGGCCTCCTGGTGGCGCTGTAAAAAGCATTTGTGAAAAATGCAGTGCAGATGTTTTTCCTGGGCCTCTAGGGAGTGTGCGTGCAAAGTTTCACGCAGATCGGTGCAGTTATAGTTAAAAATGCAAATCGGCCTGTTATAGCGCCACCATGAGGCTGATTTGAAACATTTCAATTGCCATTTCTTCCTGGCCTAATGGGAATGTGTGTGTGCAATTTTATGGAAATGGCAAGCTGCGTTCATGATTTGAGGCAGTTTATTCAAAACGGACCAATCCTGCAAACTTTGGATGGCAACCTTATCCAATGAGGATGGAATATGGGAAATCGGACAGATCAGGGTTGATCACATGACAATAGAGATACTGTGTACCGATTTGCATGAGGTTTGGTTAAAAACGGTAGGAGTAATGGGAAAAATGGGTTTTGCACAAATCGGCCTCCTGGTGGCGCTATAACAGGTCCATGTAAAAATTTGAGGCAGAGGTTCTGAATTGGCATCCAGGGAGTGTGTGTGCACAGTTTCGCAGCGACCGGGCCAACGGTGCGGGAGATTAGCTGTTCACAGACAGATGGACACACACACGGACGGACACACGGGGTGCAAAACATACTCTCTCGCAATGCCTTTGGCCTGGCGGAGACAACTAGCGACTGGAATAATAAGTATTTATGACAATGTTTATTAAGGTAAGAAAATCAAGTCTAAAGTTCGTCAAAAACCGACCCACTTGCACTGAGAAAGATTCTTTCTGACACCAGCAGGGGTAAAACAGCAAAACTACAGGCCATTCATATGAACTGTCACTTCCTATATAGACTCAATGTCAAAGGCCAATGCTGGGCCCTTGAGTGAAACAGGATAAGGTAAGACATAACTTTGGGAGGAATTTGATTTGAACACTGAAAAGTGGGCATGTCTTAACAGATATGGATTACAGTTGAAGATTGTTTGATGGGTGGAGGTCATGATATTTGTTGAAATTGGTTACTTCAAGCTAATGTAAACAGAAAGAAAAAATGACTGGATTTCATATAACTTATGATATAAGAACGTTTTTTTTGTTTGAATTTGTTAAATGTGACACAATATGACCGAGCATGTGATCTAGACTTACGGGGGTTCAAAATGCATTTTTCCTTTAATCTAGACTTCACCTCTGTTCTAATAAATAATAGTTGCATACATACAGATAAAATGAAAAATGCTTAGATGTCAAGCACAAAGTTATATTTGGGAGAAACTTTGACGCTCTATAACAACAGCAGATATCTTGTAGCAGAAAGGGCAGGCTTAACAGAGGGCCTGGGAATCAGAAGGTTCCCAGTTCGACCCAAACTACAGCAAGACACTAACAATCCCTCACTGCTCCCCAGGAACTGTTCAATATAGCTGTTCCTAATAGTTGGGGTGGGTTGAATGCAAAATTCCAGGAACTGTATGTGTGAATGTATTTGGCAATGAAACTTTTGCTTAGTAGCATTTTTACCCAAATGGAGATACAGTATTTGAAATGGAGTGGGGAGCTGTTAGAGGCACTGGTTACCCAACACCAGTTACATTAGAAGTTGAACATCAAGTAAGACAAATAGAAACATGTTCTTAGAATTTGTGGTTTCAATAAAAAGCTATGTTTCAAGCAGAGCATAATAATTAGAGAATTCCCTTAGATACTGAGCTGTATTGACATTACTTCCAAGTTCTCATTTTACGAAAAGTGAAATTGGAAGGGAGAACATTTCGACCGCTGCACAGTAAACTGAACTCCTCTGTGTTAATTTATCCATTTGTAACTCTGAGCGTCTACAGATGTAACCAAATGGACCGGCAAGGGTCCATTTGGTTACATTTGTACAGCTCAGAGTTAAATTACAGTGCGGGCTAATCGCTGGGCTTTTCATCCGTAGCGTAGTGGAGAGAGTGGCTTTTCGAGAAGAGCACCCAGGAGTCGGGGAGTGAGAAGGAGGGGAGAGTTCTGGGCATTGTCTCTCTAGAGGACACTAATGGCTTTTGGTGTCGTGTGTTTGTCACTCAGCACTTGACACATGGAGCCATTCACCCTTCACCCCGCCCCGCTTTTATGTCCATTATGACAAGGTACACGCTAAAATCCTCAGTGTTCATTTGACTCAGATAGACCATCTGAAAATGAGATTGCATCTGAAAGGCTTTTTAAGACTTACATTTATGTCTTTCCCTTGTTTTATGAAAAAAATCAGTGGTTTGCATCCTTGTAATTCAGTCGTTTCGTTTTACTTTTTTAAATAAAAATAAAATATACCGACTACATTTTGTGTGTGTTTGTGTGCGAGCGTGCATGTACGTAAGTCCCCGTCTGTCAGTCCGTCTCTGTCAGTGACCATCTGTAACCAAGACCTGGGGAACTATTTATTGTGGAGGGTTATATCTCTCACTGTGAGATGGTGTACACTGCTCCCACTGTCTAATGAACCCATGAATGGCAATGAGGGTGGGGGAGGGGAGGGGGCGGCTGCTACAGTATTTGGGACAGTAAAAGATTACCGTATCTAAAGCAAATACATTCTGCCTGAAACACAACTTCTCCTTGTCCTCACCTGGCCCAATTTATTTCATTGCTCCATCCCGGGGAAAAAGTAGGACGCTCTCCATACCTCCTAATCCATTAGGCAATTAATTTGGGAACTTAAAACATGGCTGCAGATATTCTCGCGGAGCAGTCGTTGTAGTTACAGTCGACAGAGCACTCGGGGGCAGTTCCTGAAACTGGAGTAGATGATTAAGTGCACTTCTGCTCCTGAGAAGAGATTATGTCTTGTACCGGTGCCCAAGTCAGAGGATGGAGCATGGCTGTGTAACTAGGCTATGGTAGAGGTACATTGAGATAATGATGTACCTGTCCTCAACAATAACGCTAATCATATCTCACCTCTAGGGCATTGCTTTAAGGTCAGAACAAATTCACTACCATACATTAAGTCCGTGTATTGTTTTAATGAAGGTGCATGAATGCCTGCCGCTCTCGATTGCACTTGCACCTCAAATGTCCTCGGTGTGTGTGTGTGTGTGTGTGTGTGTGTGTGTGTGTGTGTGTGTGTGTGTGTGTGTGTGTGTGTGTGTGTGTGTGTGTGTGTGTGCCCGTGCGCGTGTTTGAGTGAATGTGCAAATGCTTCCAACTCCTAACTCTCTTCGCACACTTCTCACTTAACAGGAAAAATACACTCGGGTGAAATACTGTACACCTCTGAACACCAAACATTATGAGTTAAGGAGACTGTGACATACAGGACCGCAGGCCGTTTTTAATGAACGTGAAACCTGGCCCAGGTCTGGATTGAGCCGCGCCACACAACAGGCCGGCGGATGGCTCTCTTTCGTGCGCCGGTGCACCGTGCTGCACGCCAAAAATAGCTGATCTACAAGTTCCACAACTGATCTACAAGTTCTACAACGTTTCGCATTACCGACCATCAACGAAGTATATAAATCAGGCTTCACCAAAATGTATGGAGGCACTCAAACGAACATCTGCGTCGACGCCAGGCTCTGATGGGGATTTTTCACAAAGGGGGCCATAGAGATATATTTATGTTTCTCTTCCCATTACCAGAGCTTTAAATAATAAAGTAAAATAAATAACATCCATTAAACTGATCACATTGTGCTAACTCAAATTGTGTTTATTATGCTAATGGTACATGAAATTAAGAAAAAGACCTTGATGCCAGTGGATTTAATTAATGGGCTTTGGGAAAGGCACCGAGACATAATTCATTTCTGAGTAAGTAAGTCTCATTTGCAGTTCCATGGGTCCTCACGCTGCTGATTGCCTGAGTTATTCCTGCAGATGTGCTGCTCACAGCATGTCCCTCCATTAGAAATGAACACCTCATTATATAAACTACCTAATTAAACATAATACGGCTCTGCATTGACTCATTAATACAAGGGCTTATTTTTTTCTTAAGGAGAGAATGGGAAAGAGAGAGAGAGAACAAGGTAGAGTAGAGATCAGGAGAGAAAGGGGAGGGGAGATAGAGAGAGAGAGAGAGAGAGAGAAAGAGAGAGAGAGTATTCTGGCCACTGCAGACAAGGCCAGCCCAATCCCATGATACAAAACACTGCAAACGATGTCCTCACCCATTGTTTCCAAATTCTAACTCCATGTAACAAACACAATAAAACAACACTAAAAGCATTGGTCATATAGGAGAGACAGAACAACTGGAAAGTACCTTTTCTTTTGTGAAGCAGCACAAATAACAAGGAGAGCAGCAATCACACAATATTAACACACATAGTGCACAGCATGTATCTTGTCATTAAACATTTAATTTGTCATAAAAGCCCTAATTTGTAATTCGTTGCTACAATGCTATCCCACAGCAAAACAAATGTAGATCTACAAGGTTTCAACACATTGTGAGCTTGTAGATCTGATTTCTGATTTCTGCATTCCTACAATGACATGCCCAAAATAGGAACGACAGATTGAAAGTGGAATACAACGAAATACACTCATAGGGTTAAGTCGACACTCAGAATTTTACAGTGTAGTAGACCTAAACAATAGAAATCCAATCTCAATTACAAGTTATGTGAAATAAGTAGAGCAAGAGGACAAAGGGGGGGAGGGGGGGGTAGCAGAAAGAGGGATCAACGAGTAAAAATTGAGGCCACCCCCAAGACCTAAACCAAACAAACACCCACCGTGCATGCCTCAATAATTCAACACTAATTAAAAAGACACTAGGATATACAACAGCTTTTGAGTGTGGCACAGTAATCAATCCTTGACATGAATGCAGGCCTCTCTCCCTTTTACTACGAATGAGGTGTGTGCACACGCACGTGCGTGCACGTCTGTGTGTGCTGCTACAGCACACTTGTTATGGTCTTGTATCAATACTGTATGTGTTAGGGGTTTCCCCTACCATTCTCAAGCTGGGACAGTTTATTTGAACTCCTGCCAAGCTTTCGATGCTGTGATTTCTCCTGTTTGCCTCCATATTTAAGTAATTGTCATTCATTTTTAATTTGTCTTTTTCGCCAATACATCTGTACTGGTAAAATGACACGTCACTTATTATCTTTCATCACATAGTTTGTTACTGTATTTCTGTGTTCTTTTGCATGTTCAACTAAAGGAGTAATATACACATTTCTATGTTCTTTTGCATGTTCAACTAAAGGAGCAATATACAAGACTATGACAAGCTCTATGAGAACCTGAACAGCCACCACTGTGTTATGTTTTTCAACAGAAATGTGGATGTGTGGATTAAACAAGTGATGTCATGTGAACATGACAATCTATAAGTAATTTGTCCTTCTACACTGTAATTTAACTCTGTGAGTGTAGCAGAGCATGGCTACTTTGCACACTGGCAGATTTACAATGGATACATGAACACTGAGGAGTTTACTGTGTATGAGCACCAGTGGTGGAAAGTACTCAAATTCTCTTTTTGCATTAGTAAAAGTATTAATAATGCAATATAGAAATACTCTGTTACAAGTAAAAGTCCAGAATTCTAAATTGACTTGATTAAAAGTACAAAAATATTGGCATCAAAATGTACTTGAAGTACCAAAAGTAAAAGTACTAAAATGTTTGAAAATAGCAGATCTACAAGCTCACGTGTCGCAATGCGCAATGACTAAAGTGGTTAATGTATGTTTCTTAACTATGTCAGTGCCAATGAAATAAAAAAATATGTTCATACTGTGCCAGCAATTTTTTTAAAGTAAAAAAATAAAATAATAATAAGTTAAACAAGAAGTGAATGGAGCAGCAAATCTTCGGATCACGATATCTTGGGTTCTGAAAATTCTTTTAAATGTTTTTGTTGTTTTTTTAAACTCGGGATAACTCGTTCTTGGCACTGAGGGCATTCAGAAAAAACTCGGGATAACTCGTTTTTGGCAGCGAGAGGGTTAATATCATAATGTATATCCGAAAAGTAACTAGCAACTGAAGTTTTCAAATAATTGTGTAGTAAAAGTACAATATTTGCCTCTGAGATGTAGTGGAGTAGAAGTAAAAGTACAAATACCTCAAAATTGTACTTAAGTACAGTACTTAAATATACTTAGTTACTTTCCACCACTGATGAGCACCTAATGCAATCAATGAGTGTAACACTGCATCTATGCATTCAGAGATCAGCATCATATCTTCTCTGATCAAAATAAAATAAGAACAATATGAGTTAACTTTACACTGTAAGGGATATTGGGATTTGGTCTCATATTTGACAGTTTCTGCCCCACATTGTCAAGGAGAAAACTAAACCGTGAACTCACTTGTTCCTTTGCCTACTATAATTTGCAGAGCCTGGGAGATTAGTTGGCACGATGGTGGAAGCAAACAATACAAAATAGTGTAATGAATGAGAGGGAAGTGAACTTTAATAAATCCTGATGCTGAAAAGTTACACAATATAATACTTCTACGCTACTAAATTAATTAGTTAGGCTGAGTTCTGTTCTTGAGCTTGTATATTACAAATTGCACCCACTGGCATTAAAAGTAGTTTCGCTGCAAGACCATCAACTAGTCTGGTGCTACCAGCCTTGTCGGTTAAGGCAGGGGGTTCCAAACTTTTCAGCTCAAGACCCAACAGATACATTGTGTGTCTCCCCAGGATCCAAACATACAAAACTACATTATGAATGAACCACTTATGCCCTTTTTCAAAAATAGTTTAAAAAATCTAGATCTACAAGATTATCTCATCTCAAGCTCATCTGTGAGCTTATACATCTGCTATTTTCAATATTTCTTAAAAGTTTCCTAAATGTATTGAAGTTTTTTAATAATCTTTTTAGATAATAATTATCTAATAAAGGTGACATTTACTCACAACCCTATGTGTCTGTGACACATTTAGGGAAACCTTAAGGGACGTTCTTGTCCACCAACACCCACGCTATGTGCCGCCCCTAACAAGCTGCTACACCAATCAACGAGTGATGTTTAGTTTTAGGTTAGAGGTGGTTATGGTCAGGACCATGTTAGGATCTGCCAATCCTACCGGATTTAGTACCTTCATCTCAGCCTGAGAGTAAGAGTTGTCTCAGGGCAAAAAGGCCCCTGTGTATACTGCTTTTAAAGTCTGTGTTCTCACATGGTGGACTTGACTTTGGTTTCTTGTACTGGTGTGACAGAGGAAGTACAGCTTGTTGCCAGCAAGAGTCACTACAGTAACAAAGTTGCAAACATATTGCCTGAAAATATGTTGCATGTCTTGATAATAGATACAACGTTGGCTTAACGTTAATTACTAGTGTTCTACCAGAAAATGATAAACAGCTCTGGACAGTTCTGTTGTGAACAGTATCGCTTCGAGCTCACCAAAAAAGCATCTGCTAAGTGCGCACGCACTTTATTGCGCGTGTGGGTTTGTGCGTGACTGTTCTCACCAAACCTGGCCATAGCGGGGACGTCTCGTCAATGCATTTCACTGAAAATGCACGTGGACAAACGTTTCTGCCAAGAGCGGACATACATCTTCACAGAACGCGAGCCGAGAACGCGAGCCGAGCGTCCATGCACGGCAGGTGAGAACCACTGGCCGTGCATGGATGCTCGGCTCGCGTTCTGGCTGCATTCATTAACATGGAGCTGAAGAAAATTGTCCATGCACTCATGCATGTGTTCAGTATGTGTGTAGAACTAAGCTTATTGTAGATGTGAGTAAGTACTCAGCATGGTAACACAAAATGGTTTTATACCTATGAATGAAATTGTTTTGTTCTAGTGAATGTCTTGAGCACAAGACAGATATAGCAACAATCTTTGGAATTTATTTAGTTTGGGGCATCCCATGAAACCCTAAGGATACCTCTGGTATCATTTCACACTTGGCTCATGGTCACACATGTATTGACAAACTCGTAATTGAAACTAACCCGTTTGTTTTGGCACCCTCGCCTTCCAGGCCCAATGGAGTCTTCCAGTTCTCTGTCAAAACAAAGTACACAGACACTTATTCTCATTTACGAGGCGTAATCTATCACTGTCAAAACCGCGAATATGAGAAACATACAAAATATTTGTTTTACAGATTACATTAAAAGGAAATTCTGTTCATTTTTGATTATCACAGAAACAAATATTTCCGATGCATGCAAGCCAGACAAAAATTCCAATTTCTGTCTATGCTATGACAGCTTATACTGGACGGCGTGTCACACCATTTCCTCTGAAAAAAATATTCCACTCTTGCATTCACAGCCGCCACAGAATAAGCAACAGTAAACCTTATTTACTCTATTATGTAAAGCATCAAACATGTCTTGCTTCCAGCCTAGCATAAACATAGAATACAAACAAACAAAGATCTGCAACTATATTTCCTTTGCCCAAAAGGAAGTCTGGCTGGAGCCTAAAACCGGGGAATGTCTTTGTTGTTTTTCTTTATCTTTTGGTGAGAAACATTCATTGTTGACCGTTACATTAAACTACACCATGTAAATACATTGCTTTCACTATTCAAAATCATATGCTGTAGCTTTCATACTCTAAAAATGTATCTCGGACTTCAGGCGGCAGCCTGTGACGTCAGTCATCTATGATGACATATCTACAGTATGACGGGTGGCAGGTTTTCAGCCCAATCTGAGACCTATTGACTTCCTTTATAAAAATGTATGTTAAATATTTAGGATTTAACATATATGAAATGTGTGAAAAGTTGAGGTACTTCTGTGGCCTGCTGACAGTGTGCTTACATGGTTTGCTGCCAATTGGTCCAGTGGTTTGCCAGATTAGCCACGCACGCACGCACGCACGCAGGCTAGCCTCCTGCAGAGCCACGCCGTAAAAACAACTGTTGACCAAACAAGGACTATCCTATGCTAATCAATGAATCATCACTACATTCCTCTAGCAATGTAGTACAATGTAGCTGGATTGTTAACAAGTGGAACCCAGTGTGAAGATAATCCCCAGGAGTTATGTTTCAA
The DNA here is from genome assembly GCF_963454915.1 of Gymnoscopelus microlampas. NCBI lineage: Eukaryota > Metazoa > Chordata > Actinopteri > Myctophiformes > Myctophidae > Gymnoscopelus > Gymnoscopelus microlampas. The sequence continues at coordinate 28,942,167 of NC_139946.1, forward strand.
ACAATCTAATTTAAAGTAAAATTGGCTGCTCAAATTGAACCTTTTCAACTATGACAACAAAGGGTTATGTTGAAAATCATGGCAGTGTCCCTTTAAAGGGAAATGCCACCAAGTCTCTCTTGGTCAGTCCAGAGGCAGAGACATACTGTAGGCCTATTCCTACTGACCATGCTCCAGGATAGAGCCCTAACCCTACTGACCATACTCTAGGATAGAGCCTAACCCTATTGACCATGCTCCATGCTCCAGCATAGAGCCCTAACCCTACTGACCATGACCCTCTGACCATGCTCCAGGATAGAGCCTAACCCTACTGACCATGCTCCAGCATAGAGCCCTAACCCTACTGACCATGCTCCAGCATAGAGCCCTAACCCTACTGACCATGACCCTCTGACCATGCTCCAGGATAGAGCCCTAACCCTACTGACCATGCTCCAGCATAGAGCCCTAACCCTACTGACCATGCTCCAGCATAGAGCCCTAACCCTACTGACCCTGCTCCAGCTTCCAGCTGCCACTATTTATGTACACAGATCACTATAGTCATCCACATAAGGAGACTTAATCAGTTAAGCCTCAATCTGTCCAAATTATTTGAATGTTGCTTTGCAGTGGAATTTCCCTTGAACACAGCAAAATGGGAACTATTTGTTGCTGTGCAGTGATATATTTCCAGACATATTTAAAGCCACACATGCATTCAATAACTTCAAAAGTCATCACATTTTAACGACAGTTTATAACGTCCGAGCAAAAGGCTTTCGCTTGTGCATAGTGGAATATGTGATAGATGTTTTATGACCATGCCACATAATTGTGGATGGCATTCTTTTTTTGTTCAGTTTTATTGAATCTGATTACTCTCCATGTAAAGGCAGACTGTTCCCAGGCAGGCCTCTGGTCATTGCATGCCAGCCTTTTTAGTGTAACACAAGACCTTAGCGAAACTCTTGAAAGCTGACAGTGCTTGACATGAGCTGTGTTAATTACTGTAATGGCACGCATTCTCATTAAGTCATTGTTTATGTATCCCGGGGCCTTATGGAGCAGAGCGCGAGTGGTGCTCTGGTCCGCTCGTTCAACACCGCCTCGCTGGTCTGTGTGGTTACGGCCTCGTTAGTGTAGACAGCTGTTCCTCCCAGCCATGGCCGCGGCCAACATGACGAGTACGGCGGCGCCGGACATGCCGGTGAATGCCCCCACCACGGGAGCAACTGTCAGAAATGCAAGCATGCCACGAGGCAGGGAAATGTCAATGAGTAATCAGAGAGAAAGTAGTCCTCGGGTTATTCCCCCCCCCAACCCCTTATGAAGCAAGCCACTCCCCTCACAGTGAGTCTGTCTCGCAGCCCTGTCGTATGCCTTTTCATAGGCCTGGACTCTGTATGAGCCAATTCTTTAATCTGCAGTGTGTGTGTCACTGATAGAGCCCAAGTTTATAAAACGTTACTGGTTGTGGGAGTAAAGATGTGGGCATATGATAAACGCTCTCTCAGGAGTCCTGCAGAACCTGTGGAAAAGGAGTGTCGTACAGTTTAGACCTCTTATTCCCCTGTGGTGCAGCAAAATGGCAAGGGCAGCGGATATGCTGCAAAGTGCACAAAGGAGCACTGAATTCCCATGCAGGTCTTCAAATGCCACTACGTTGCAATATTTTCCAATATTTTATCTTCACCATACAAACTACTGCATAGTATATATTTCGTTAGACAAGATGTTCTGTAAAATGACACTAAGGATTTTGTACATTTCTCCAAAACTATGCAATCGAAAAGGATATGAGCATAGCCACACCTTTTAACTATGAAATGCATGCTCAATGAGACTCTGTAAATTGATTAACACCGTCTCAGAAGCTGGCCCTAGTCAAATTGCATCACTTATCATGTCAGAGGAGGCAAGGCAATGACGGCTACAAGAACAGTGGATGGAACTGTCTAACAAGGGTACATTCATTTCCCTCTGAACCAGTCGACTACAAAAGCTTTAATTTCACTATCATCCCTAGGATCTAACACCAATCTGTATTCTTTATTCAGCCCCGACTGTGTTGCTGCCAGACAAAGCCTTTGAAAAACAAATTCCCAGGAATTAAAGAAAAGAGATTAAAATATCATTAGGCACAGCCCAACTTAAGTCAATTTGGAGCAAACTTGAATTCAATTCCAGTTGGTTAAAATGAACGCACCCCGCCTTCCTCCAGTCACAGTTTTGAGAACAAGGGGGTCTAACTTCAAAATCATTAAATTGAGGTGAGTTTGTTTGGCCTTGGCACGGCAGCCTGCTTTGATTCTGGCTCAGAGCGGAGAGACGAGCAGCTGCACGAGGGATCAAATTGAAACAAAGCCCCCGAAAATTGAAGGAAACATGAGCATAATAATATTTAATAATTAAATTCTCACCGACAATGGCACGCGAATGAAGTAATCTGCAAAAGTGTGCAACATCATTTGCATAATTGACACAGTCCCCCTTCCCCCCTCCTGTAAATGAATGATGAAGACAATAAAAGATGTTGCTAAAATTGGGAACAATAACAGCAAAATTTCATCAAGGCCCCCATGCTCTGATTAATCTGTGCTTGCAAATCAGTGCAGGGGGAAGAGCGAAGGAAAATGAGAGGTAGAGAGAGAGAGAGAGAGAGCGGGAGAGAGAGAGAGAGAGAGAGTGAGAGCAGGAGAGAAGAGAGGGGTGTGGGGGTGATTAACAACACTAGGGATTGCTGCCGCGGACAGCATGCCCTGTTTCGCTCAGTTCTCGGGGCACCGCGCAAGCACCCCTTCCACGCAGCTGGTGCTGCAGGCACTATCTAGTGGGATCATCCCCTTGAACACTGCTGGATGAGTGCAATAAAACCTCCACATGCATTTCTATTGTCGCTAACCCCTACAGCGGTGCTTCCATGCCTGAGCGCTCATGAGCCATGGGTTTTGGATCCTCAACCACAAAAAGAGATTAAGTCAAGTTTGCAAAAGACGTTGGGACAAAAGTCAGGCCTGAGAAGAGAGGAGTCAAATGTTTGTTGATTTAACTGAATTCTAACTAAATTGTACTCTTCTTCTAAAACAATTAAGCTATGCTCCAAACTTCAATGACCTTTCCCAGTTAACCACTTACCTAACCTTATTTCAAAAACAGCAAAGTTATCAGATCTACAAGCTCACAACGTGTTGCGATGCAATGCATTGTGAACATGTAGATCTGATATTTCTTTACATTTTAGAAATCTTTTGACATTTCACACCTCTAATGACGTGCCCAAAATAGGGACAGCTGGTTGAAAGTGTTTATAAGTGATTAGTAACAGAGTACATGCTGAGCACATGACAAAGTCATGTCACGCATGTCAACATTTCTCATTAAAGGATTCTCTCCTAACACGCCTTCCATTTCTTTGATCATTTAGATATTAACTGCCTCCATCTTTTACGGTTTACAAACTACAAAACCCTGGTGTCACTTAAATTTACACACTACATATCATGACCCCAATTACATTTGTATTTAATAGTCAATTATCTTGATTAAATTCATATTCTAAATCTGGTTCAACTTTGGTTATGGGGACAGGGAAGAAGTTATGGCTTAGTGAATTAAATGGCAACGCTGGCAAAATGACGCACAAACCATCACGAGAGAGAGAGTGAGAGTGTGTGTGTGAGAGAGAGGCTGGTTATGTCATGATCCATTATGCTATAAACAACACAGGCCAGCTGAGATTACACATCACATACAATCCAAAGAGCCAACATTATTCATGCATTTATGAAGGAAATGGGAGCTAGAACACAGCCATAGAATGCTTCTTCTTTGAAGTCGTTTTCCAGGAAAAAGGCATGAAAGTATACAGAGCCTGCTGGCCATTGCAAGTGACGTTAATGCCATCAAATGTTCAGTTGTGATCGCCAGTGATTGTGCAAGGTCCTCCAGAGGATTCGCAGTATTAGTCCTACTGAGTGCACGAGTGAATAAAGTGAATTATGTTTTCAGTGTGGTATCCCCCCCACTCACCGACAACCTCAAATATCACCCCTGACACCGTAATGTGTTGTTTTTGCTCCTTTGTACTGTTGTGCGCCAAAGATAGCAGATCTACAAGCTCACAACGTGACACGGATTCGACGCGGTGCGATCTTGTAGATCGGCGTTTTTTTGGCGAGTGACACTGCTGTGTGCCGTAGTATAAACCGGGTTTATTCCTGCAAGCAGCCCACACTGATGGCTCTCTCGCAGGTTCCATGCAATTAGTGGCCTTAACACACCCAGAGACATCCATTTGATTTTAACCTCCTCTGTCCAATTAACAAAATGTAGGTTGGAAAATAAATGGCAGACGCCGAGGCAAATTAATTATGTGTCCACCAAGCTGTTAGCCTGTATGCACAGTGCAGGGCTGGCATTGAGAGCCAGGCTCACACGGCCATATGGCCGGTGTGAGAACGGACAGCGTTTGGGGGTGCAGCGGTACACCCTCACAATTATCCCAGATATTTATTTCCCAGTCCTATTTACAGCTAGGCTATATTCCAGCATAACTAGTTTTTTTTATGAGGCTTTAAGCAAGGTGGTAGAATTAAGGTGATAAATGTTCTGCTGATCTAATAGGTAATTCATTATGATCAAGCTGTAAGGCTAATTTCTACTATATAATAAATTGTACTGTGACTTAGCTTAATACAAATAACTGTTTTAGAATGCTTCTGTAAACAATAGCTAACATTTATCTATTTCGGGGACCGCACAAGCAAAGCCTCCCCCCTCACTATAATGAAGTATCCACCTCCCCCTAGTGAGGTCTCTATTATCGATCATTTCCCCCAGTTTTCTTCCTCGAAAAGTTGTCAGTACATTATTTAAATGCAAACAGTTGCAGTTTGGCGCCCAATACGCCATTTTCAGGGCAGTGAGCCAAACCAGAGAAGACTTTATTCAAATAGTCCAAGAAGTTTCCTCTCTACACCAAAGCACCTCTCAAGGCTCAATAGTGAAGGAGTTAGGTTAGGAGTATGCTGCCACAAGGCAATATGTGTCACTGTACGGTGGTGTGTGCAACATAGCCACCTACAGGTCACACAGAGTAATACAGTGACATGTGGCCTAGCTTTAAAGGCAATAACAACCTAATTCTTCCCTCATAACAGGATCATGACATTGGAACGATTAACACAATCACCGTAATAAACATAAATTATGATGGTATTATGCAATTTATCAGACTGTCTAATCCAAAGGGATGTTGTGCTCTGAAAATGTCTAATTAAAGCAACCTACATAATAATCCCATCCAACTACTGACCCCCAGTTTTTGTGCGGCTTGCTACAGGCTTTTACACCACATTACGACCAAGTCATTTCATGCAGTTAGGGAGATTCATCTTCCGAACCATCAAATATTTACCCATTGCACTGTACATGCTGCTGGAGCTTAGCCATACGTAGATCACGCGTGGCTGTTCAAGTGCGCGAGGAAGAGAGAAAGCAGAGGTGATGGCATCCGCAGACAAGGAGACACAAGGCTTCTTGTCACCAAGATACCAGGCCATGTTCTCAGGATTATTAGCAGGTCGAGACAGTGTCCCTGTGAGTAAGACATCATGTATGTCACAGAGTGTTCCAAACTCGGTGCCTCTGCTCTAATAATGCATCTGCACAGGATACAGTAGCATATTTGATAAACATGACTCCCGCCATCTGCTCGAGAGATTTACACCAGGGTGACCCACCGTCCATGTTTTAATTCAGTAAAACGTGAAGGACAGCCAAAGAAACACTTTATCAGGTTATGGGCTGGTAGTAGCTTAGCGTTTGGAGGTAAAGTCATGCAGATTGAGGTATCAACGCAGCAAAGCGTCATAGCAGGTGTCAACATTCCACATTTATGAGTTTCAGTAGCAGGGGGGAAAAAGTACTAACGTACGTAAGTACGGAAATAGAACAGTGTCTGTCACAATCAGCAATTGTACTTGGTTATGCATCCAGTACACCTGGGTTCAAGTTTCCATGACATTATCAACCTGCATGTATATTGTATGTACGTACATTTATAGGTTCACAGTTCACGCAGTTGTATCGTGTGGATGTTTATCCGTACAGTGTGGCATTTTGGGTGGTGGGGGTGGCGACTAGTATACAGTACCTTCACACCCCTCCCCAACCCAGAAGTTAACATTGTCACAGCCATGTCATAGTTTAACCACATGAACCATAGCGTCTGTCCCTATTCTGGGCATGTCATTATAGGCAAAACATTTCAGAAGCGCTCTTGTAGATCTGCTATTTTCGCTATTCGTCATATGACGAAGTATATGGGGCTTAAGTATGTCCATCCCATTCAGGAATCATCTGCCCTTGTAATCTGGCTCAAATGGTTTTAGCCACTACTGCTTTGGTGTGTTTTTTTTAACCTACATTGAAGTGACATTGTCATGCTTATTCGGTAGAACTTACAGGCCTATTTAACAGGAGGTGTATCATTTGCAAGGCACAAACATTCACTAGCATAATATTGACTATTCAATGTAGCTAAAATAACTGATATCCAAGCTCACAATGCATCACATTACGATGCGTAGTGAGCTTGTAGATCTGCCATTTATGAAAGGTTTTGAAAATAATTCTTGAAAAATCAGTTTAATGTGGTTAAGTCTGTATTCAGAGCATCAATACATCTTTAACCCTGGTCTTTATTATTATGACACTCAATGTTTAGGTTAGGATATGGTCTTGATATGCAATTTCACTACTCTCTAAATATTCTGACAAGAAGAAACAATTATGATGCAGGAATTCAGTTGTAGCAGAGATGTGTACATTTTAGAATGTGCCCATTCCTAACCCAATAAAATAAGATTGATTGACCTTCTCTGAGCACGTATAAAAGGAAGGGCCATAATTGGCTATAATTGAATGCCAAACAGGGACATGAAATACAAGGCTTTAGAAGATGTACAGTGAGGTTTGTTGTGTCATGTACTCTGTCTCCCTCAAGTGGTCAAAATGAAGACCACAACGTTCTACCAAAGTCACCATATTCACTCAGCCACTTGTGATATGAGGAGTAAAGTCACAACAATGGTTCAATAATTGATACCACTGTCTCTTAATGTCTGGTCCGGGGCCCACCAGGGGTCCAAATGGACCATTACAAATCCTCAGTGTTAATTCAACTCTGAGACCCCGTAAGGGTCCATTTGGAAACCCTGTTGGTCCCCAGACCAGACGTTGAGAACCAGTGTATGTACCAGCATAGGTTAAAATACAAAATGTTCTGTACTGTAGCATACATCTCCCCTTTCAGAGGAATCCAGCTAAACTCATGTCTGTTAAAGAGTTGCACCATGCCCATCCTTCCATTAAAAAGCTCTGTACCTGCATGTAAATGGGCAATTTTCTACACATCCATAATATAACTGTCTTTGACTGGGCCTCTATGCATGTAAAGAAAGATAAAGACAAAATAGTGTGATAGAGAAAAGGGAGATAGAGAGCTAAATCTGCCACATTGTTGGTTTTGTGATAAGAAACAGCACCATCATTACGACGTCATTTCGTTCTGCTGTGCATCTCTGATGTAAAGTTATGAATGACAATAAAGGGTAACTTGAACCTGATCAGCGTCATTACTTACCAGGCAACTCTTGTTCAGACTGACTTGACCAAGAGGAGGTGCAATAGACCTATTAAAAAGAAGAAAACAGGTGTGCTTTAACCACTTACAGAACCACAAAAACATAAGACTATGAAATCCAACAAGTTTGACTTGTTACTTAGTTGCCTCCTACAGATGTCTTTTTTCAGAACACAGTTTGACGAGTGCTTTGGTAAATATTTACTTTAGGTCATTTATGCAACGAGAGGCTGAAAAGAGGATAAACTTCTTTCCGTAAGTTAGGCTAAATGCAGAAATATAAGATTACGAATATTTAGTTGAATTTGATCGTTAGGCGTTTCATTTCAGCTCAAATGTGAAAGCAGAAAAAGATGAAAAAGAAACAGAAAGAGAAGATTAAAGCTCTATTATGTATTTTAATGAAGATATATCACATACTTTGCCCTTTAAATAATAAGTTGACTGCAAATAAGAAACGCCACCCTTCCCCAATTCAATAGACTAAGTTGAAGAAGAGGAAGAAGTTACAAAACAACAACGCCAGAATAAAGTATAATATTTTCAACTGTCAAGAAAAAGAGTACGCTCTGCATTAAGTTAAAAAGCTCAAGAGAATCTTGAGAAATGTAGACAATGTCACTTGTAACTACTAGCGACCGGCCGCTGTTCTGCAAGGATGATTGATTAAATGTTTTCGTAATATTTGAAAAATTGGCTTAAACTTTACCATTTAATGTCAACATAGTTAATGTCTGATGCTGAAACCCTGATCCTCACATCCCTATCTTCCATACATAATTATGAGGATTATAAGGTCAGCTACTATAAGTGTTCAACTGGTTTGGAATGATGTTGCTACATGTACATGTATAATCTGGAGATTGGATTAGGCCAGCTGGTTGAAGAGGGTTACAGCTTTTGGAAAGAAGCGGATGTACCGGGTTAAAACAGACCTGCAGCGCCTCCCAGAGGAGAGTAGTAGGAAAATACTGTGGTGGGAGTGGTCAGTTACAATATTCCTTACACACTTAGTGGCCTGGGAGTTGTGTGACACCAGTGCACAACTGAGTATAAATCAACCTTTAGAGTGGGCAGCGTTTTGGCAGATAGTGATGGAGGGGGTGAGTATTGACCAATAGAATTGGACCAGGAAGGGTGATATAATGATGAGCTTCTGGCTTCCTTAGCTGTTGCAGGAAGTAGATGCTCTGTTTGGGGCGGCACCGTGGCGGTATCTCAGTCCGTATGGACTTGTTTTGGGAACCGGAGTCCAAAATATTATCCAACTCAACAAATACTCAAGAGAGGAAACAAAACTCAAAACTTCAAGTAAACATAAATCAACTTACTCAATAATGCATCAGGTATATGATAACACTTGATAAACACAACCTCCTCACACCTCGCCACAGACAAAAATGGATATGAGGCCTCTACCTTCACCTGTATTAAGGTTAGGTGTGCCCTATTAGCCTGGGACCAAACCCCACCCACCAGTAAGTGAAGATAGTTAACTGCTGAGTAACCTCAACTCCACCCACTCCCAACCAGACATGGGGGTTGTCCAGAGCCACAGGTCCGACCGCTATGCCCATATATGGTCATGACTCATGTGCATATGGGACCAACCGATTTCAAACTCGGCGAGCATAGCGGCAAGGACTCAATGGAGCGCCAGTGCCTGCCGTTGAGTAGTTCGGTTATCCAGTTGTCCAGAACCGCTGATCCAACCAATATGCCCATTCCAATATATGGGCATATACTGTACTGACATCAGGGATCTCCATATGGGCACAAAAGGGACCCAGACAGACGGGTACAACGGGTAAAGCCCCAGACACTATATGACTCGTCGGATTGGCGGTGTGACGTAGGTGTGACTAGAGGTTAACAAGAGGTTCGGGCCTCTACCGAACATATAATTGCAGTAGCCATATTTAGCCTATGAATTATTGATTTATGGGGAAAACATTTTATTTATGAGGTCACATTGACCTTGACCTTTGACGACCAAAATCTAATCAGTTAATTCTTGAGTCCAAGTGGACATTTGTCCCAAATTTTAAGACATTCCTTCAAGGCGTTCCAGAGATATCATGTTCACAATGGACAACCCAAAAACATAATGCCTTAGACCAGCGCTGTCTCTGGCGGAGGCACAAAATGATGATTGATGCATTATTGATATCATTCAATAACAATATAGCAATACGGTCAATATAGGACATATATTAATACTTGCAATACAACTAATATGTCATAGTGTCATGTTTGCAGTAAACTATTGATACTTCTATCAACGCCTGTGAGACTGATCTCCGGAGATTGGATCTGTTTTAATTTCCTGGCATCACTCATGAATATATAAACATATTTGGCAACATTTTACAATGAACAGTGCCATGTCTACTAGCCAATCTTAACATGTTCAGACTGTCCCTCTAGGATCCAAATGATTTCTCACGTGTTTGGACCCAACAATAGGATGGTTGGGCAGCCACTTTTCCAAAAATGGTGGAAAAGTGGAAACACTTGATGACATTTTGAACAGGTTATGGATTATATATATATGCCAATATATTATATATTTGGGATATACCCCCCGACCCTCCAAACACACACACACACACACACACAAAGAGCACAACTGTACCTCTCCATCATATACAGTACAAGTAGTGGAATAAAGCACCTATTCAAAGACAGCTTTGCTTCAAAAGCATGCGTCTTCCAGGCATCAGCATTTGTTGTGCACCAGTACCTTGGAAGTGAGACTAATGAGCTGTCAGAAGGTGCTGGAGAGCGTCTCAGGATATGCTGTAAAGTTGGCCCGTTCCTCCTCCTTGGCTGGAGCCCCAGTAAGAATATCTCCCACTCCATCTGTCACCAGAGTCAAGAACAAAACAAAGTAGCCAAACATTAAGAATTGTCCCGTTCACTTCTGTGTTATTTTTGATTCACCTACTCATGACAGTTCTCTTAAGCCTGATTTATGCTTGCTGGTGCACTGGTGTCACACACTGAAAATAGCAAATCTACAAATTCACGTTGCACTTCAATGTGGTGTGATTGATTGATTGAATTGATTGAATACTTTATTAAAGCTTCACTATGTAACTTTCCTCTTCTACCCCGGATTTGAACCCGGTGTCCTACGCAAGTGTAGTGACATTTGTACCACTGAGCTACTAGAGCCTGCCTGCTTGCTCGGGGGATAAATGTAATCTTGACCACCAGGTCAAAATTCGTCTCAGATCCTGGGTCTATGTGAGACATGACCTTTGACATGATCTAAATGTCTCAGTAGAAGAGCAGGGAGACAAAATACAACCACCCCAATTGTATAAGATATATTCTATTAACATACTCTACCATACAGATTGGACAAAATTACATTTTATTAATTTAAAAAAAGTTCAACATGTTTGTTAACAGTACAGTAGTACAGTCAAAAAGCTCTGTTAAAGGATAACACAAAAAGACCCGGTGGACTTGTTTCCATTGGGTTCCATGTGACCTTGTAGATTGGCTATTTTTGGCGTGCAACACCAATTCACAAATAGGAATATATCAAGCCATTCACTCCCCGTTTTTCCAACAAGATCTTATTGAACACCATATGCCAAGATGTCATTATACTGTTGTAGCTATGTACCTTCAGTATGTCTGAAATCAGTCTATTGTACTTAGTTACTAGACTGGCTCAGTATTTTTGCCAATTTCCCCACAAATTGAAATACAACTGACACATTACTCAAGATAGAATACTGGCAACAGTTCAGTTCTGTGCACTTAAAAAGTGCATGAAATGTATTTGATGATAGTCTGTGATGTGACTGATGTCATATGCCACCTTTTATCTTTATTTAGAAGGGAAACTTTTTTTTCCAAAAGAAAAATCAGCCATTGACATTTATTTAATTGGGTTACTCTGTTTCCAAACTCTACTTTGACACATTTTAGATGTGTTTGTGGTTCATGTGTTAAAAGTAAAAATAAGGCAATGAACGACATTAAATTTAATATTGAATATTTACCGTTTTCTTTAGGCCCACTTAAAATATCACATCTCAACGTGTCGTGCGATGGAGAATATAATTTACGCATTAGAGAAGGCCACTGTAAGTTGTGTGCAATATAACTGAACAACTAAAGTTTTGATCCACAGCCTTGTTAATGGAGCTGCACAGTTACAATGGTATACCTGAGAACAGTCATTCACTGGTAAAATTTGACAATTACATCTGACTTGCCAGGCTTCAGGCTTGTCTATACGCGTTACAAGTCCCGTCACACCTCCTAAAGCAAGAAAGCTGCACATCAGCGACTACGACGGTGCCTACTTACTGATACTAGTACCAATCACTAGGGCGAGATGTAGCCTACAGTGCTGTGATGTCAGCTCCACAGTGACAGTATTACAGTATTACATCCCACTGCTGCTGAAGGGGAGACAGGACATGTGTCAGGCTTTTTTGACAGCTCTGACTGCTGCGGAGAGGGGAGGGTTTGACACACCAAGAACAAACTGCACTGAAGAGAGAAATCTATTAGAGCTGTGCAGAGTCATGAATCTCGTGAAATGGTCTCCATCAAATGCAAGGAAGAAAAGGATATGAATGAAAAATAACAGGCATCAACAGGAAATGATCATCCAATATCCTCACTGTACCCTATACCGTTGGTTCTCAAAGTGGGGTCTGGGGAACCCCAGGGGTCCTTAAGGGGGTACCAGCCGGGGGTCCCCTGCAAAATTGGTTAATATGCGTCACAATCATTTTAACCATATTTTATATTTTGGCTATTCAAAAATAGCAGATATACAAGCTTGTGTATGAGCTTGTATACACAATGCTTATTTTTGAAAAATCACTGGCACAAAATATTTTTGAGATGGGGGGTCCGCAGCCAAATACATATCATTTTGGGGGTCCTTGACATGAAAAAGTTTGAGAACCACTGCCCTATACCAGCGTGAAGAGCTGCAGAAGGCAGAGGAAGTGTGGCACAGACAAATCGCCATCTTGCTGTCCAGGGAAGAGCATGGGACATTTCAATATGATCACCAGTTTCTCCCAAGTTACATTTTATTCTCAGTCATTACATAGTAAATGGTCCATTTATATAGCACCTTTATCCAAGGTGCTTTACAATGTGCATAACATTCGCCCATTCACACACCGATGGCAGAGGAAACCATGCAAGGCACCAACCTGCTCATCCGGAGCAATTAGGGATCCAGTGTCTTGCTCAAGGACACTTTGACACTAACTCTGGGGGAGCCCGGGTTGGAACTGGGAACCTTCCGTTTCCCATGGGGCCGCTCTACCTCCTGAGCCACTGCTGCCCCATAGTGGCATGGCTTGCCAATGCATTCAGACCCCTCCCACATGACTCATTCATAAAATGAGGCATGTAGCTTTTGTAAATGTAATATTTTAATCAAAGCCATAACGCTCAAACTACTGTAGCCTACAAGGGTAAATTAAGGTAAAGTAACTGAAAAATAAGCATTCACATCCATGAACTTTGCACAAACTTGTGCCAGCCTACAGCTATGCAAGCATAAAATATATTTTTTTTACCCTTGAAAAGCTCTGATCGAGAAGTTTATTTCAGCATGCGGAAAGCTTTGAAGATGACTGACTAGGCATTCCCCCCAAAAAACACACAATTAAATATGACAGAAGTGGAGCTGTTGAAAGGGCAAATGCAGTGATGAAAACATTCAACAAAAAATATTTGACTGAATTCAGTGGATGAGATTTTTTGGTTGACAAAAAGTCTAACCCGTTGATAAACAAATCCTGGTGTATATACAGTAGGTTTAATAACGTATCATGCACAGAGTAGAGCAGTGCGATGAACGATAAGGTTGTGCGTTTATCGAATAAAAACAGATTTAATCATAGCATTATTGTTTTCATTCATTCACTTGCCCTTTCTTCAACTACTTTCAATTCCTCCTCTTCGTGTGCTGCAAAATCTCTATTAAATTGAACTGCTGTTTTGAAATCGCATGACATCAACTAAACAAGACCATGGCATGAGTGCAGAATTGATATGTCTGCACATTAGGCACAGAATAGTTTTTGTTATGTTCAAAGTGGGTAAAACGACAATGAAACACATTTGTTTCAAATCCGTTTTTTCAAATGCACATGACGAGCACATGAGCATGATTATTCAGTGAACTACTGTATATCCTAACATTGAAACCCTTTTCAGATGCACTGCTAATCTTATTAAACATCTTACTTGTGACACAGTAGAACACTCAATGACAGTATGAATAAACTGTTTTTCAAAGTCTACTGTAGTATTTAAAAAGTAAACGCAAGTCAACAAAAGTTGCAATATCGAATCCGAAAATGTACATCGCAATACTTGCAAAACATCAAATCAACACCTAAAAATCTATATATCGTCAAGTCAAGTCAGTCAAGTGTATTAGTAAAGCCCTAAATCACAGTTTCAGTCTGAATGGGGTCCCTGCAGATTCCCGTCCCTACCAATTAACCTTTATTCCAGTTTTTCAAGATGGTCTCTGCTGCATCAAGAGTGCTGTCTTGCTGTTAAGAGACAGAAAAAAACACTGATAAGTCAACAGAACTAACCTGTGTTCCTCAAGAAAATAATAATTACACTGGGTCAGCATTATTATTATGTCATTATGGGGCAGTGCTACTGTACGTTTACCTTTATGAAGCAGAAGCGAATGTATTTCTCAAACTGCTTCTTGGAATCTTCTCCACAGAACGCTGTGACTGGAATGGCTGCCAGTTTCTACCAGGAATACATATTACAGTAAGTAAAGCAGCAGTGAAGAGATAAAACTGACTCCTAAAACCAAAAAGGCCTAACATCTACAGAATGTCAATGAACTGAACTTAGTGCTGCCCCTTACCTTTTCTTTGATCATCCACTTCACAAACTTGTAATCGTAAGCCTCATCATCTCCCATATGCGACAGATCCTGATCTAAAATCAAAAGAGATATTTGGAATTCAATGTGTTTGTCGTTTTTGTTTGTTTGTTTGTTTTTTTGTTTTGTTTTTTGTGGGGGCGGGGGTATTTCCATTTGATTTTCATGACAAGACGAAGATATAGTACTATATTACGTGTAAATATTTGTGCTCTTGTGGTCCGATGGGTGTTTTGTTTTATTTGCAAGAGAGGCAAACAACATTTTGCTACTAACATACGTCTTACTGGAAGGCTCATCAAAGGCTGTCTCAATTTTGCTTTTCTGCAGAATTCTTAGGTGTTTAAGAAATACTAAATCAACTGGACACAACCAGATCACCCGTTCACAGTTGTCCAAAATCTCCACCTACAATTGCCCACATTGGTTTTATTTTGTGAGTGTTGTCTGTTTTGTTTTGTTTTATGTTGTTTATATCTTACTCAACTTATCCTTTTTCTTACTGATATTAGTCTATCCTGTTAATTACTTTCTTCACTGTTTGGAGATACTCTGTTTATTTGCTTATTTGCTTCAGTAAATGTCTGTACTACCTATGAGTATGTAAAAGAACAAAAACGAATAAACAAAACGTTTAAAAAAAAAAAATTGCCCACATTGGTCTGGAAGTGCAATGACTCACTGAGAACGGTGACATCCACGATCATGAAGTAACCTCCCTCTGGGATGATGGGATTCATACCAGACTCTCGCAGGATGGCAGCCATGCGGTCTCTCTTGCCCTCCAGTTCCGTTGCCAGTGAGGTGAAATAGCACTCAGGCTGACCCATAAGCTCATAGTCTCTGAGCAAACCTTGTGCCACAGCCTCCTGCACAATACAAACCATAGCCAGTGAGACTTTACTAGTAGTTGGCTTCTTCTCTGAGACACAGAGAGTACTTGAGGATACAAGGCTGGGACAATGCATTTTAGGAATTGATCAATCGGGACAAAATTATCAATACATATACTTTTATTATTATAATTACATTTTACTTTATCTATCTTTACCAACCATAGCGATGGTTATATATCATATATCATATGATATATCAAATGCTTCAGTTTACAACAGTGACAAAAACAAGGAAATGCACCTACTAAGCTTTCACCAAAACTAAAATCTAAACTAACAGTTTAACTAAGCTAAAATAAGACAGAAATGTCTAGAAATATTTTAAGTACAAATATGGAGCACCGCAGAAAGAGCATGTCAGACTTTAAAATAACAATTTAGTGATAGAAAATGAAAGCAGCCCAACAGCCACTTGTAATGTCTGCAAAACTGTCAAGCATATTATATCTAAATTGGAATGGTTTTACTTTTCTTATCCACTGTGCAGCTGTATATAATCTAGCAACATATAAATGTTGGATGGTGACTAGTATCGGCAGATTATCAATATTAAATGACACAGACCAGGATCAGAGGGAAAATAAGCTTGGTTGAGACATCACTAAACCTTACTAATGCATGGGGAAATATTTTACATAATGTTACGGTCTAATCTGTTGATTAGATCAGATTAGATTAGACCCCTATGGATTAAAGATATTAAGGGCTTATATCGTAGATGCATTTTAGATTCCTGTCTGGTTTATTGGTGTTCTGGCATTTCATAATAGATTAAGTGAGCAGTATTAGTTTAGTCCATGTGATACAATTTCAGAGTCGCAAGCAAGGAGCTGTTTGAATAGGAAGGAGAGGTCATTGGCAGCAGAATGGCCCTGAGGCATACAGAGAACCAAGGTGCCGTGCCAGTAAAGCCATGGGACGATGTTAGGTACTCACGCTTGCATTGTATCTGTGTTTGGAAATGCCAAACGTGAGTAAATATGTTTGTGTACAATCAGATGCTGAGTATCATCCCTACAATCTAGCTGTTGGTTGTACCATGAATCAGTTCACAAGACAAACTAGAACAGCACCAGAAGACCCTAGATACTGCAGTTATCGATAATCATTGATAAATCAATAAGCCTAAATAAATGTTGCTAGTCAAGTGGGAGAGTCGGTAGAGTTGGTAGTTACCTGTAAAGGTGTAGAACAGGTATACAGAGTGTTCTGCATGACAGTTTGAAGATGCTTTATCAGGTGCTCTGGCCCTACTGACCAGCCGAGCTGAGAGACACACATTTCAGAAAATTACTGACTTGATTATTAGAAATAATAATAATCATAATAATAATAATAAATCTTCATACCTTCCAGCCTGTAACACTGAATGTTTTGCCAGCACTGCTGATTGTGATCGTTCTATCCCACATTCCTGGCAGAGTGGCTATTAAGAACAAATAAAACAAAAGTAACCAATAATACATACATAAAATGCAAATAATGCACAAAAATAAGTTGCAAGACATTCTGATTGTTCATTTACTGATAGTTTTGAGGAACATTTTATTGCACTTTTTTCATTTTATATCAATATGTTGGGTATTTTCATGAAGCCTCCAACAGGGCGCGCACCCGCGCACACACACACACACGCGTACAATAATACATAACTGATCGTGCAGCGCTATCGCCAGTACTTCTGAAAATGTACCTATTTTGATATGTTGGTGTCCCTTGTAGATGAGCCACTCATACACCTCATCGCTGAAGCATAGTGTGTCATGTTTAATACACAGGTCAGCAATCACCTGCAGCTCATCTCTGGTGAATATCTGAAATAGAATAACTGTTGTCAAAGAAATTCTGTATTTGGGTACTCAGAAAACAGAATGACACAATAAGGCAAAGACAATAGTTCAGATTTCAAAGTATGAGAGATTATTAGTAAAAGCAGACTTAAAGGGGCTACACCATGAATTTCATTTTTTTTTAGGTTTTTAGTATTTTTTGGGCTCCCCAGTGTCTCTTGTACCCCAAAAAATATATTTTTTTAACATTCAGTCATTCATGCTCATTTCATGGATTTCCTGAATGGGCGTGTCTTAACAGGCCAGTTCAGAATGGCTGTGCAAGTGATGTCACTTGCACTGATTTTGCATTGACGATGGCCAGACAGAATTGCTCAGTAGCTCCCCCCTGCCCAATAGGACGTTTTGGTATTGCAGCTGAAAAAGCTTGGAATGACAGACAGTCAGATTGTGAGAAAAAATATCTGGATGTTTTTCAGGCTTACAACCTGTTTAAAACGTATTAGGGGGCAATATTTATATCTAACTATATAAATGGCGAGCGACTTCCGCACCCTAGGTGCGACACCCCACAGCTCTGTTATCGAATAAACAACGCACCGCCAGACCACATGTCACCAACTGACTCGCCATGGCGGCCGCGCTGAATTTACGCGTCGCGTAGGGGACCTCTCATTGCTCACTACACCTTTTCCACCGCGCAACATAATTAATTCTACTCACCAAATGTCGGACAAAACGGAAGGGGAGGCAGCTTCGTACCGTTTACCGTGCACACCACCGACACCGCACGGCGACGGGTTTCGCCGAAACAACACGAGCGGCCGCCATTGCACTCTGCCCATGTCCTCCACAACAGCACACACACAGCTCCTTTGCTTCAACCTCCCCCCCCTTCTTACGTACCTCCTTTGTTCCACCCAGGCCGTTACTTTCACTTCACTCATGTCTCGATCACAATATGTCCGTCCTTCACGTTCCATGTTCATCCCAAACACAAAAACAAACAGCCACAGCACAGCACGCTGCCCACGGTAATCTGCTAAACAAACCTGGCAAGGTTCATGACACCACAGGACTCGACAGTGATGTCATCATTATGCAACCCGGAAGTACAAATACCAAGGATAGGTCAGTGATGTCAGTCGGGTTGCCAAGTTTGCTGCCAGGTTTTAAAAAACAAGCGACAGAAACAAGCAAACCCTGCATGAAAAAAAAAAAAACTGCCGAAGGGGTCCGCCATGTTCCAGGGGGGTCCCCGGGGGTCCCAACACTCACAGGGGTCGGCGGACCACCAGGGGGTCCGCGGACCACCAAAGTAACAATCACTATTAACATTTTTTTTTTTTTTTTTTTTCCTTTTGGACACTTTTACTCCGGCGATTTGGATACCCCAATATACACGCACCCACGCTGGGCCCCGTGCGCGGCTGGGGTTGAGGGGGGCGTAGCCCCCCGAAACTCTAGTATAATATATATTTTTTTAATTCATGGTGTAGCCCCTTTAAATTTACAATGCAATGTAAATGTCTGACCCAAGCATATCTTGTGGATCTACAGTTTACATACTGAGCTACACCCTATACTTGACATCAATGCCTTCTCACATGGTCATACTGTAAACCTCACACAACTCATTTTAGCACCCATCTCTATTGACAACAACACATGGCAGCAACATATGGCCACAACTTTATGTGCCTAGGTCACAGGTCACTAAACACAAAGTTTACTTCTCCAAAATTACACTGGGTGAATGCATGAATGAAGGACACAAGCACACATAAATAGAGAGTTCTCTAAATGATAAAATAACTTGTTCAGAAAACCTTAACATTGTTAAACAGCTGGATGAGCTTTGTAAAAGAAAAACTGTTTTCATAAGAATTGTGACGCTAACATACCTTTCCGATTGGATTGTTGGGGGTGTTGATGATAATGGCTTTTGTCCTAGAGTTGAATTTACTGGCTAGCTCATCTGGGTCAAGAACCCAGTCAGCACTTGATATGTCTTTCCCTTTGTCAGACTTCTAATAGATAAAAGACAATCAGAAAAAAACATCTTTAGTGAATATAGAGTTGTATGTTCCCTGGAGCTGCTAACCAACTTACGCCAGCACAACAGGAATAGTAACTGTGAGTTTATGTACTACTAGATAAATAAACAAAAGCAACAGCATTAGCTATGACTCACAAGGCGCATCGGTATCAACACAGGAGTAGCCCCGGCCATCCGCACCATGGGTACATAGCAGTCGAAGAAAGGTTCGACTATAATGACCTTGAGGAAGAGATTGACAGTAGGCAGCAGATAAGTTTGTTTATGCGCATGTCCGAGTCCTGATAAAAATGCAATGAAACCAACAATAAATAAAATGCATATCAGTCACATCAGCAAACGTCCTTGAGAGAGGTTTGCATGTCCTACTAATAGAGAAAATCTCCTTACCTCATCTCCCTCTTCCACCAGGCCTTGCATGGTACTAAATAAGGAACCATAGCCGCCTACTGTGACCAGTATTTCTTTGAGAGGATCAATCGCATGACCGTAGACTTTCCCATAAACCTGAGAAAGGGCCTTCACCAAAGATGGATGCCCCTATTCATTGAAAGGGTGAAGAAATAACAGGAGTAATGGAAATTACGTTTCACCACCAACGCAGTCGCACTGCTATATCTAGAAGGTATGTGTGGCCTGCTCTGCTGAAATCAATTGAATTCTGCAGATGTTCATTAGCCAATTAAGCCCTGTATAATTTGTTGTACGATAAATAACGAAAATAGCCGATCTGCAAGCTCAGAACATGTCACATTGCGACACGTTACGAGATTGTAGATCTTTACACTTTTTGAAAAAGGTTGTGCCTATAATGACATGCCCAAAATAGTAGATAAATGTTCACATATAGTGTTGAAGCTTGTAAATGTATAGATAGGGTGACATGCCAGAACACAGACGTATGCCAATTTTGAAACCTTTGTAGCTCAGCGTGTGTGAATCAGTCTTACAAAGCCTCTTGTGTACTGATTCATCCTGTCCTCCGATGCAGCCTTGGCTAGTGCCTCTGTGACATAGGAAGGTGGAGGGATATCTGGGAAGCCTTGGCCAAGATTTACAACAGATGGGTCTGCTGCCAATGACGTGAAGGCCACCCTGGAAAGACAATGACACAAACCACCATGTGTGGAGCACACAGGAACACAGGCCTATGTTTGTGATCAATATCATTATTTAAAAAGCACCTCACAGGTAGATATGATATCTGTAATACCAGGGCTGGTCAAAAGTACTGCTCACACCTCACATCTGGCTTTGGAACACAAAGCCATCCTACTATAAAGTGAACAAAACTCTGTCAAGTCTGTCAGTCTATCCTTGTGCATTTTCCCAACTCTGGGCTCAATGGCCATGTGCAAGGATATGCAGGGAGTTTTCACGTTTCCCTTATTTACATTGTTTATTTTTGGCAAAGGCAATGTGATCAGTAGTCACGGGTGCGGACCCATAGTTCAACAACGATCAAACACTCTAAACTCAAGACAAAGTTGCAGAAAAGAAGATCAAATTAATCAAATTAAAGTTGGCATAATTTGGTCGGAACTCCAAATTACAGGTGATAATGATAAATGTTTAGACTTCCACTTACCAAACATTCTTGTCCAGTCCTTCAATTCGTTTGGCGGGTTTATGCCGTGATGCCATTGTATGCTGTGTGTGAACACCAAAGACAATTAGTCATCATGAGTGATTTTTATTTTAAACAATTCAATGTGGTTTTAGGGTCAATTTCTAGATTTTAAACATCAGAATCTGTTCTAATATAGAGTGTTATGTATGTGCTCTCTGCCTCTAACTCGAGACAAGAAGGCCTTGAGATGGCTAGTTGTTGCAATTGTGCATGTTTTTTGGGTACAGTGCAGTTTGAAGCAGTGCAGACCGATGGCACTTTAGTCATAGATATCAATATCAGGAAATTTACTGAAATTGTTTCTGACAGAACAAAAACCACCTACTGTAGGAAAACTTGTAATCTATTACATATTTAGGACATATTTAAATTTAAAGGCTCTCAGACATGTTCATCATTTTATTTGTCTTATCTTGTACTCATAATACTGTAGGTTACAATGACATGTATGTATGCATTGTAATCAATATTTAATAGCAAATGAACATGTACAATCACATTTCCATATAAACAGGTGGCCCTGGACCTTGATGTGTAGGTATTTCAACTAATTAAAGGTTTCATGACATTCAGTTTTACAACACATTAAAAGTCTTTGTCATGGTCCTTCAAAGGTGTATAAAAGGTTTTAACTGAAAATTCCACTCTAGTGAGCCATTGCAGGTGTTTTGCTCTCACATTTCTAAAGCCTTTTCAACTGCAATGAAAAAATAAATATTTGCCGGTGGGTGTCGCTGTTGAGGGATTTTGCCTGTTAATCATCACCTCTGCTAAAATTCAATGTTTGGGCATGCCAGGTGAAGACAACCATATTGTCAAAACGTTGCATTTTAACCTAGTTAAAAAAGTTTAAAAAAAACTATTTTAACCTAGTTAAAATATAATTTATTTTTGCAGCAATTAAGTTCTATTGAGATGTTGATGCATGTTTTGGAATAATAGGTTTTGTTTTTTTGTAAGTACAATTGTACTTACTTGTGAAGTAGAAAACCTGCTTGTACAGTTCACATGCACCGAAGCAACCTGGTAGAGCCTCCGGACTGTCCGTGTTATATTCATGCTGTACAAAATATATTAAAAGTTGTATTAAAATTCTGGATGTTTTCATTTATTGTTTGAATGTTGTCAGACTAGGCTGCACTGTCCGTATATTTACAGTGTACTGCCATAGGTGATAATGAAAATTCTGACCAGTAAGAAATAATGTTCAGTATCGTTAGATAATGTCTTTCATTCATCATTGGAAGCAGCGTCTGACCACACTTTGGGGCAAATAGCCACCAATATACGTCATGCACTTTCACCAGTAAAACCCTAGCCCTACAATATCTGTGATCTTACATACATTTCATGTATTCCAAATACACAGTCATAGAACGCTCTGGCCGACGCGCTGTGTAGCTCACGATTTGCGCAGCGTCACTGCTCTAAACTCGTCTGTACTCACCCAATAATTAATTCCTAAGACTTGGAGTCAGACATTGTCCTTTTCTCTTTTTTTTTGTTTCATATCCATTTGAAAATTCTGCCAGAAAACGTGTGTTTAGTGAAATATCTCCACTTTTCCACGAGCTGCACACGGACAACTTTCTGTACGGGCGAGGGGTCTGGAATGAGTGCAGGACTGAATATATCTAAACTTCCTTTGGGAAGCACAAATGTTTGGGGCACACAATTGGCAGGTGGTGTGATTCATGTGAGCTTTGTTAGTTTATGGCGTGATGCATTAGCCTGCACCAATCACAACGCACCTGTCAATTGTGTGCCCCATTCGTTTGTGCTTCCCTGGGTCAATTTGTGATCACGTTTGTGGTGATCAGAGGAAGTTTTGATAAATTCGGTCCCTCACTCAAGTCTGGCCCCTATAGCCCGTACAGAAAGTCGTCCGTATGCAGCTCGTGGAAAAGTCGAGATATTTGACTAAACACACGTTTTCTGGCAGAACTTTCAAATGATATGAAACTAGAGGACAATATCTGACTCCAAGTCTTAGGAATTAATTATTGGGTGAGTACAGACGGAGTTTAGAAGTTTGACGCCGCGCAAATCGTGAGCTACACAGCGCGTCGGCCAGAGCGTTCTATGACTGTCTATTTGAAATACATGAAATGTATGTAAGATGACAGACATTCTAGGGCTAGTAAAACCCGTAATTCTCCGTACATGTACAACACAAACGCGCTTCGGAGTTTTTGTGCAATGTATTAGTGTTTTGAGCGCGTCCGGTGAAAGCCGGTATTACACTCAATGTAAACAGGAAGTAAACGAGGAGGGAAAATGGCGTTCGGCCACAGACGGGATTAAAACACTTCTTTATTGAAAACATATGGACTAATACACTGCACAAAGACTCCGAAGCGCGAGTTAACATTTGTGGCAACCGGGTAAGCACATTATATATTTGTTTTGTACATGTACGGAGAAGTACGGGCTTGACTGGTGAAAGTGCAGGACGCACTGGTGGTGGGGTGCTAGCCAAGAAACACTATCGTAGATACTTAAGTAAAAGTCAAACTCGATAAAATACATCTATGATAGTTTTGATCCAAGGGCGGCTTGTAGTACTGCAACAAACTCCGAATTAACACGACGTGATAATCATTGCAGATGAGGAATCCAACAGCCAAATGACCCCAGCCATAAATAATAGTGTAGTGTAGCAGCACTGATAGCACTCTCTCTATCGTTTCGTTTGCTAGCACACGCTATGCTAAATGCTTTAGCCCTAGATAGCGAAATCTCTCTGTTTTTTTAACACTCCGTGATGAGAGTATTATATCTACTGTATGCCAGCAGTTGAGTTGGTAAACACATACCATGCAGTGGAGTGGAAAGCGTGGGGCAGCGGGTTGCGTGTGTTCTTGTACCGACTGTACTGGCTTTCTTGAAAGACACCAGTGTTGCCAAATATTGCGAGAGAAATAAGCAACCGTTCTAAGAAAACAAGCCCAAAAGAAGCAACTATGACTACATGAGCCCTTTAATTGAAAATAGCCGATCTACAAGCTCACAACGCGTCGCGATGTGAGCTTGTAGATCTGCTATTCCAAAAATGATGGGGGAAAAAAATTGAAAATATTTTTGACAACACAAATCTTGAATGGGGGTCCCTGGAGTGGCATATTAATTTGAGGGTCCTTTCCTTGACATGATGTTTGAGAACCACGGGTTTAAACAACATTAGGAAACAAGCCCAAATAAGCCACTACACTTTAGAAACAAGGCCAAAAACCCGCAACCACCAATATAATTTACAAGCAACTTTACATTAAAAAAATCCCAAAGTCGCTTATAATAAGAAGACATGGCAACACTGTACACATCCTGCAGACACTCGTATGAATCCGTAGTCCCCTCCTACAGTCCTGTCCAATCACATTGGGGACGCTGCGGACGCATGACATGTTATGATTGTCAGGGTACCACGTGCTGCGTCCTCGCAGTGCATTGCATTCTGATCAATCTAACATTATGATTGATGACACAAGCTAGAAAAGGAATCCTGTAAATAATTTTAGATACAGGCTTGGTGGGCACTAGGCACATCTGGCCACCTCGATGTAAAATTGGCTATTTTGTCCAAAATGAAAAATGGGTCCTAAGTTATGTAAAGTAGTAAGTACATGATGTGAACATGCACAGTGCATCATTATCAGACTAAATGTTATCCTCCAACTTCTTGTTTATGCCCCCAAATGACTCGATATACAGGTTTTGTAGCTATTGTAGAAATATTAGACCTTAATTGTTGAATGTTTAAGCATGTTCACATCATGTGTACTTTTACTTACTTAAACATTTTTGGACAAAATAGCCAATTTAACACTGAGGTGTCCAGATATCAGTAGTGCCCACCTATCCTGTTACAATAATATTATATTATCCTAGAAAAAACATGATGTGTGAAAATACATTTAGTTTGAGTAAATATAGCATTTCAGAGGAATGTATGTACTTTTAGAAGTTTTATTTTTATTTTGCATTACTGTTTCAGTAGTCTGTAACATTACATGTACAAAAATGTTACAATTACAGTTCTAATTTGGTATTGAGTATCAACTTTCATGTTTAATGATAAATAAAAAATACATTGAATAGATAAAGAATTTGATCTTTAAGAGTATGAGAGAAGTTGAACTATCTGAAAGATAGAAGACAACAATGATAGAGGGAAAAACCAGGGTCCCATGTCCAAGGGACTCAATTCTTAGAACTTCTTGAAGTTCATTTAGAAAGCATTTTTAAATGTTTTTTTCCACAGCACTGGCCAGCTGTTTGTGGACAAAACCAGCCTAAACACACTGCACTTCCATAAACACACGCACGCACGCACGCACGCACGCACACACACACACTTCGGTGGGCCATCAATGCTTTTCATGCAGATCCCAGACTTTTTGCATTTCCATGCCAATCAATCAAAAGTGTGGATGCACTTAACATATTGGTTGTTCTTCCTTGACACCTTGTGGCAGCAACCAATCTGTCAAGTTTCAATTTGACAGCACAAAAGATAAATGCAGCCACACTGTTTGCATCAATATTATCGTACATCGAGCAGATATGCCTGTAGTCAGCACATTTCATGCAAAGGGGGTCTGCAAACTAAACTGAACTGGAAAGTCTGTGACTCCATAATTTGAGCTACAGTATATTCAGTATATTAAGGCCATGCTCACTGTTTGCTGGCAATAGGCTGATCTGCAGAGGACACCAAGCTGTTTAGAAATGGGTCACCAACTTCAATGTCAGCAGAAATTAATGATATGCCTACAGCACCTGAACATTTTGGGAGGTTGTGGTTTGGTGATGTGCAATCTGGGAACCCATCGGCAAAAAAAAGAAGACACTTTTTTTTTAGCTGAATCTATCTTGAGAGATTAGGTGATGTGTAACTGAAGATTGAAAGATTTGTGCTGGCTTTTCTAAAGGCAATCACAGACTCTATATGCTAGGCCGGTAGGCCCCCTGCTGTTTGCCTTCCGGGCCAATAGGTCAGTGGATGATGTGGTTTACCTGGGCCTGCACTTCCTTCTCTGCCTGAGGACCTAGGCAAGGAGGAGTTTGTTTGTGGAAATCAGCTCTTTATTTAACACCATTGTGCTAGAGCTCCAGCCCATGCCTGAACCCTTCTGTAAGTGAAGGACCAACTTCCTGACAGACAGGAAGCAGAATGTGAGGTGGGGGAAAGTACATCTCAAACACACAACTGACACTCAGCACAGAGGCATTGCGAGGCTGGATGCTCTGCCCTCTCCTCTACTCTCTCCACACACCAACAACTGCAGTTCTACGGACTCCTCTGCCAAGCTTAGTAACCACTTAAAGCCTTTTTGTTTTTAAATTGTGGTGCGTTAATTCTTGTGAGCTTGTAGATGGGCTATTTTGGAAATATTTTTTATGTTTTGAACATTTTCTTCTAGAATGACATACACACAACAGGGAAGACCAAAACGTGGTTGCATTTGCAGAAGGCACAGCAATGATAAGACTAATACTGTGCGGTGCAATGATGAATCTGCATTCAGCCAGGAGGTGGCATAGTAGCTCAACTGTTCAATAAAAATCCCTGTCGTATCCCATTCCCAGCAAGAAGGTGCTTGTTCTCCCTGTGTTCATGTGGGTTTCCTCCCATTCCAAAAGACATGTATTTTAAGGACACACTCAAACCACTGTCCTTGGATTTGGAGCTGGTCCCCGGGCACTGCTCACTGGACAATAAGAAACAATGGACTGTAAGAAATGTTTCCAGCTAAAGTAGGCCACCTAAAGTAGCCTACCATGTGATTGACATTCTTTTTAGGAATCAATTTGGAAATGATCTGGCCTGAAAGTCATCACAACAGGACTTACAGCTCTTTAATTGTAACAGAATCTTTGAATAGTTTCATTCAAATAGGTTTTTAGGAAACTTACCTTTTAAGTGATGTTTTCAAAAATAATCATAAACTGATCATTTGATTTTGGTATAGACGTTTAGTATGTTAAGTTGGTCCAAATTGTATTGGAGAAATAAAATGATTCTATTTTTGACATTTTGACCTATTTCTATTGGCCTATAAACTAAATTAGGTCTTATAAGAGATTAATTCATGTATTCATTCATCTGTTCAAATATCCTCAAAATAGTTGATCCAAAACCAAATTCAATTCAGCAATTTGTGTTCTTATCTGTGATGGAATAGAATCATTAGATACAGTATTGCCCAGGCCAGGGACATTATCTTCGAAGTCTTGTCTTCAGTCATTATCTCTCTATAGTAATGTTCATAATTGAGCTCCTTGGATGTAATTTTCAGGATACCCATTGCAAATTAGTTTTCTTTCCATGTCAAACAACTACAGATGATTTCTGTGATGCCCTTCAGTGAGTTCCCATCTGTGCCAGTCCAGTTTATTCACCTGTTTCCTAGGCTGTGTGTTTTCCACTTCCTGTCGGATTTCATTGGATATCTTTAGTCATCTGACCAGTTTCATTGGATTTCATTGGATCAAATCGACAGGAAGTGGAAAACACATACGAAGTGAAAAGCCTAGGAAACAGGTGAATAGGCTGGACCTTCATGCAGTATACAATATGTGGATGGCTACCCTATGATGAATGCCCAAGCCTGATTTATACTTCGTCCCATGACGATTTAGTGCGCTGGAAATTGCAGACCTAAAAGCTCACGAGGCATCACACTGCGGAGTGTTGTGAGCTTTTAGATTGTCTATTTTCAACACCTTCATACAACGGAGAATAAGTTATGCATTACACAGCTTTGCTAAAATCCTCACATAAGCAGAGTAACTTGTGTCATTATGAACAACTTTTGGTTCAGATACTCAGCACTAGATCTAGACTGAAGCACTTATTTCCATTCCACACTATTCTGTGACTAACCCATGGACCACCGTTGCCTGTCAGGGACTGTTGTCAACCAAAAAAACAAAAACAAGAATCAAGAGAATCAAGAGGAAGGAAGGAAATGTTCAGTCATTTGATGCTCAAGTATCAACATCAAATGATCCTCACAGGCCAATTAGAACAGAACTCTTCTGTGATCTTGACAAAAACAGAGGGGGCAGGCAAAAGCCTCATGAATTACGTTTATATGAGGCAAATAATCGTCAAAATAGAATTAATCCCATTCCACTTGGCAGTACATTCATACAGATAGCATATCATCCTGTTTGATTTCACTGTGGTGAAAGCAAAAACTCTGATGCCATTTCAGGACAGCTTTTTCACTGTTCATTCACTTTCCATGAGCAGATCATGATCTGTGACTTTATTGTCTTATTCTCCATGATTTAAACATTTTGCATGCTTTTTATTTTGTCAAATAAAATAAAATGTACAGGTATATTGATTGTACTGATAGTATGGATTGTGTTTCCATAGCTTCAGAAGACACAGATCAGAATGTGAAATGTGATATTTCTGTAAAAGTATCTAAATACAGACATTATTTTAGTACAGGCTATTTGTAACTTTAGGGTGAACAACACCCAAGGGCGTTTTAAGAAAGGGCTGGATAGAAATCAGAGAATCTGCAACATTTGTAATGACAACCGCTTGGGAGATAAGTGGCATTCTTTGTTTGAATGTAAGAATGTTACAGTAAGCATAATAAATTATAGAGAAAGGTGTTTGTTTGCCAAAGCATTATTTACACCATTATTTACACTACAGTATGTTTTAATTATGTTATTACAATAATATAAGAATGTTAAATAACATTAAGTAATGTTCTGTTTGAGCTTCATACCATGTGATCATGAGTCACATAAATAAATCAATGATTGCAAATCTTTTGAAAATCTTTTAGCAAAGACTCATTTGATTTACTGCCTGAGGACAATTTCAGTGACATGCCAGAAGTTAAGAATTACACTTTGCCTTCATCCTGCACCTTTCTCTACCACAACCAGTTCTTCTCAAGACGCTGAGCTGAGGCATTCTAAATCATTCACGGTCTCTAGAGAAGCTTAAGCAGAAATTGTTTTACAACACTCAGGGTCAGTGAATTCTCCACCGCGTATGCCTAAGTGGCGTCCCCAGATGCTGTGTGTGATATCAAGGAACTTGAATTTCTCATGACCACAGTTGATCCCAGATGCAAGACTCTCAAAGAAGCTCAAACTATTTCAAAACTGAAAGTGTTGTGTTTGGATCCTTCTCCCATAACCATACATGGCAGTGTAGGGGAATGACGTATGATCTGAAGTTATGAATTTGGATGAATGAGGGTTTGCCAGTGGAATTCACAACAATAGAAATTGAGCATACGAATTGTACCAAAACACAACAGCACACTTAGAAAGATATGCAAAAACTAATGATGATAATATTCAATGTGACATTTTATTAATACATTAATAAAAATAAGAAATCAAAGAAAATATAGATAGATGATGAAGGAATTACTAAACTAACCAAAAGCAAGCTTATATATTTTGCATAGCAATTTAACAATTTGCACAGTATCAAGAAAGGAATCAATCCATGCATGGCTGAATGCCCTTAGAATGCTTAGAAGCAGAAGGATAGTGAAGGATAAGGTCATGATAAGGAAATAAGGTCATGATGTAGATCAGGGGTTTTCAACTGGTGGTCCATGGAGGTATTGCATGGGGTCCCTGATCATGCATTCAGTAATGTAGGAAAGTGAATATTTATTTATTTTCATTATTTTCTTATTTTTTATATTTTGGATGCATTCAGTAATGTAGGAAAGTGAAAATGTCTTTATTTATTTATTTATTTTCATTATTTTCATTATTTTTTATATTTTGGAGAAACTTAGTAACTCTATTTGAGGACAGAGGAATTAAAGACATTATCATCATTATCAGTGGTCCTTTGAGTAAAGAGTTTTGTAAATAAGTAAACAATTTACACACACACACACACACACACACACACACACACACACACACACACACACACACACACACACACACACACACACACACACACACACACACACACACACACACACACACACACACACAATGCCACACATAGAATGGCAGAACAGATCAGCGCTAAAGAACTTCAATTTTGCGGCCGTGTCCACAGACATCCTTTTATGAGCGGAGGGCCGCTTTGGATATCATGTCCATAGAACTTGCATGCAGAGTGCATAACCCAAAAGCCTGTATATAGTTTGGGTGTGCACAATCTAATTTAGGATACTATTACATTGCCTCTCAGCCAATCACCATACAAGCTGACATCACTGTGACATCACCACCTACATAAAAGTGAGACAGAAAGTTAAAGAACTCTAGTTTGTGTGGTTTTGCAATTATCTAAGAAGGGTTTGAGAATAAGTTAGAGGTGAATAGAATACATAGATAAGACTGAGTGTAAAGGACTATTGAGATACCTCTTACAGCTGTTCACAGTAGCTATTCAAATTGCACAAACATGCAGATTTTTGTGAAGACCCTCACTGGCAAAACCATCACCCTGGAAGTTGAGCCAAGTGATAACATTGAGAATGTCAAGGCCAAAATACAGGATAAAGAAGGCATTCCCCCTGACCAGCAAAGGCTGATCTTCGCTGGCAAGCAACTGGAAGATGGTCGCACCCTTTCTGACTACAACATCCAGAAAGAATCCACCCTCCACCTTGTGCTGCGTCTGAGGGGAGGAATGCAGATCTTCGTCAAGACCCTCACTGGCAAGACCATCACCCTGGAGGTTGAACCAAGTGATAACATTGAGAATGTCAAGGCCAAGATACAGGATAAAGAAGGCATTCCCCCTGACCAGCAAAGACTGATCTTCGCTGGCAAGCAACTGGAAGATGGTCGCACCCTTTCTGACTACAACATCCAGAAGGAATCCACTCTCCACCTTGTGCTGCGTCTGAGGGGAGGAATGCAGATCTTCGTCAAGACCCTCACTGGCAAGACCATCACCCTGGAAGTTGAACCAAGTGATAACATTGAGAATGTCAAGGCCAAAATACAGGATAAAGAAGGCATTCCCCCTGACCAGCAAAGGCTGATCTTCGCTGGCAAGCAACTGGAAGATGGTCGCACCCTTTCTGACTACAACATCCAGAAAGAATCCACCCTCCACCTTGTGCTGCGTCTGAGGGGAGGAATGCAGATCTTCGTCAAGACCCTCACTGGCAAGACCATCACCCTGGAAGTTGAACCAAGTGATAACATTGAGAATGTCAAGGCCAAAATACAGGATAAAGAAGGCATTCCCCCTGACCAGCAAAGGCTGATCTTTGCTGGCAAGCAACTGGAAGATGGTCGCACCCTTTCTGACTACAACATCCAGAAAGAATCCACCCTCCACCTTGTGCTGCGTCTGAGGGGAGGAATGCAGATCTTTGTCAAGACCCTCACTGGTAAGACCATCACCCTGGAAGTTGAACCAAGTGATAACATTGAGAATGTCAAGGCCAAAATACAGGATAAAGAAGGCATTCCGCCTGACCAGCAAAGGCTGATCTTCGCTGGCAAGCAACTGGAAGATGGTCGCACCCTTTCTGACTACAACATCCAGAAAGAATCCACCCTCCACCTCGTGCTACGTCTTAGGGGAGGGCTGTAGGAATGATTCCATAATCTTAAATATATTTCTTACAATATATGGGCTAAGTAAATAAATATATAAAAAAAGCTGGCCATTTGGGCAGGAGAGTTTGCTCCATGTGAATCATAATTTTTATGATGTACATTTTAGTCTAAAACCTACAAAATAATTTACAAAAGATAAAAAGGGGAGGGTGGGATGGATCACTGAGAAGAGTGCATATACCACGATATATGCAGTCAAGTGCCTTCAGCTGCAGGGAAGTATGCCTTGTTTTCTGTGTGCTCTAGCTCAGTGACCCCCCCACCCAACTAAAAAACATTTGCCTCTTAAAATCCAACCCTACGTCCTCGCCGTGAGAGGTGGAAGCAGGTAATGCTGACTAACAGGGCTCTGGTAAAATTGTATTTTTTATGTAATTAAGATTACATAAACATTGACAAATGACAAATGTCAACCTCTCTCTGGGCCTTGGAACAGAAGAAAGAAACATGTTTTCCCCACTTCTGCCTGTCTGCGGCTAATCTCACAAATCAACTACTATTGGACCATCAGTGTCAAATTTCCCTGCGGAAATGTCATGCATGAGTTCCTTGGCCCTAGGAACTCCAGTCCCCAAATATTGTTCAAATTGGTCAACAACAGACTGGACTTGGACCTTTGCACTTCCTCAATGACCTACCTGTGGATTATACCAGTGAAGGTTACCTCATGTGGAGTATGTGGTTGAACCTGACACACGCGGACACTCTCCACCGCAATCCCATGTACAACAAGCTGATATTTATTATTCTTGCACCTTAACTAACGTCACATATCATGTACAGTATATATCTGCTGCTATGCTCAAGCACCTTATGTCTAACCTCAGGTACATACTGCACCGGATAGATGTAACTATGTAGATACACCCCCCCCTGCCCCCCTCTTCTGTTTCCCTTTCTCTTTTTATTGAAATCTTGTTATTGAAATAACAAAAACAGAGCTTGTACAAAAACAAATTTCACCCAATGTTTGGGTTCTGTAACCCTGTGCATGTGACAATAAAGTTGATCTGATTCTGAACAACTATGCTATTTTATAAGCGTGAGCTTGCAGCCCCCCTCCCCATTCCATACCTCTCTTCCTGCTGAACCCAACGATCATTACAATTTTGTAATTCCATGAAATTATTTACAGTGGCAAAAGTGCAAGGACAAAGGCCTGATTGATCATACTTTCTTTTATCCTATACCATTGGCTTAAGGGAGGACCGGCTGGCCGGCCGGCAGGCGAGCGGACGTCTGACGTCACATTCATGTCATCACGACTCAGCCATATGCAGCTATGCCCAAATATGGAGTGTATCGTCTTACCTCAATGTGGTGTCATGGCATCAGCAAACAAATCGTCAGCTCCATATATGGGCCATGCCCATATATCATTATATAGTCTACTGATGACATCAGGGATCTCCATATATAGACATAAAAAAGGACAAGGACTAACAGATACAGAGATCTCCACATGGGCATAAATATGATTCTCTATATATGGGCATAAAAGGGACAAGGACTGACAGATACAGAGATCTCCATATATGGGCAAAAAAGGGGCAAGGACTGACATATGCAGGCTATACAACTCCATATACTGTATGGCTATATCACCATGCCCATATATGGGCATATACTGATGATATCAGGAATCTCCATATCAGCATAATCAGTCTTAGCCTCTTTCAAAGTGAGGTAAGACAGGAATAATCACACTTACACAGACAGGACAGATAGGACACTTACATAGGACACTTACATAGACAGGACGGATAGGACACTTATACAGACAGGACGGATAGGACACTTATACAGACAGGACGGATAGGACACTTATACAGACAGGACGGATAGGACACTTATACAGACAGGACGGATAGGACTCTTATACAGACGGATAAGACACTTGTGTCATGTTACTATGACACAGTAACATGTTCTATTTTTTGTAAGAATTAGAACATAAGAAGTAGAACATTCCCAACATTCCCAAGTCTGCTGGCGGAGACTTGTGCTCCGAGGAGCACTTTTTCTAGTTATTATTATTATTATTTTTGCCTCCACCAGGCCGAAGGCGTGGCCGAGACTATGCTTTGCACCCTGTCCGTCCGTCTGTCCGTCCGTCCATCCGTGTGTGTCCATCGGTCTGTGGACAGACAGCTAATCTCCGGCACCGTTGGCCAATGGCCAGATCGACGTGAAACTGTGCACACACTCCCTAGATGTCAGAGCAGATGTCTCTGCCCCAAATTTTTCACATCGGCCTGTTATAGTGCCACCAGCAGGGCGATCTTTGCAAAACTTTTTTTTCATTACTCCTACAGATTTTGTCCAAACATCACGCAAATCGGTGCACACTATCTCTTTAGTCATTAAACCAAACGGGTCTATCGGATTTTTCATTCATATTCCATCCTGATTGGCTATGATTGGCTTCCAAAGTTTGCAGGAGTGGTCCGTTTGGACAAAATGCCTCAAATCATGAACACAGTGTGTGATTGCTGTGAAATTTTGTCCAAACATCACGCAAATCGGTACACATTATCTCTATAGTCATGTGATCAAGACGTGATTTTTCATATTCCATCCTGATTGGCACATTTCGAACATTACTGGCCCACAATACCCTATTCCTGACCTGGCAGAGACCTGTGCTCGAGGAGCACTTTTTCTAGTTATTAATTAATATTATAATTCGCGTATAATTGTCTCCGTCAGGAGACATTGTTTTCACTTTCCGTCCCCCCCCCCTCGGCCAAGCTAACATTGGTCAAGCCTCACGTGACACGTGACAATACGGTGAAATAGTGTGATCTGATTGGCTAGTGACGTATAGCGGCCTATAAATACATGTGTCACTTTGAAAGAGTCTTAGCCTCTTTCAAAGTGAGGTAAGACAGGAATAATCACGAAATGGCTGAGAAATGGCGGATACTGTAACAATTGGATAGGACACTTACACAGACAGGACAGATAGGACACTTACACAGACAGGACGGATAGGACAGTTACATAGACAGGACGGATAGGACACTTATACAGACAGGACGGATAGGACAGTTATACAGACGGATAGGACACTTGTGTCATGTTACTATGACACAGTAAGATGTTCTATTTTTTGTAAGAATTAGAACATAAGAATTAGAACATTCCCAACATTCCCAACACAAGTCTGCTGGCGGAGACTTGTGCTCCGAGGAGCACTTTTTCTAGTTATTATTATAATCATTATTATATTAAACATGTTGAAGTTCAATTTCTAGTGATTATGTGGTTGTGCTATTTGAACATTTCTCAATGGCATAATTTAAGATTTGTTTCCTAAACTTTTCAGACCGTCACACGAAATTGAAAACATAAGCAACAACAGCCCAAAAAGTTTCTCGTTTGGTCCACATGAAGTCCACGCCCTGGTGGCGCAGGCAGCTCCTACATGCCAACACACAGGGATCCAGAAAGGCCATCCGGACATAACGGAAAAGGGACCGGCGGACCGCACAAGGACATATCATGCCCTAAGAATCCCTGCCTGAGATCACACCGCTCAGTTTCCCCAACTCTGGCTGACGTCTTCATGTAAGTAATGGAAAGCATTTACTGTACTACGTATGATGGTGACTTCATTGTAGAGAGCAGCACGCTGCTCATTAGTTCGACATATAGTGTTGTTGTAGCCTTTATTCGGCGGAGCAGTAACGTTTTGTTGCCAGAGGTTTAGCTAATATTTCTAAGAAATCGCCTGTCAATATTACCGTCAATATGCTCTTGCGAAGGTACTGTCATTGACGGCGCTTGTAGTAGTAGGATATTTATAGATTACCATAAACGACTGTAAACTAGCATTTTGTGACTGCGATGATACCGCGCACCTTAAATGTATCCTCACCGTTTCAAGGGAAGCAATACATCCATGGATACAAAGTTGCCGAAACAGGGGGAGATGTGGCATATGCCTGTGGCGACGATATGAAACACTGTACCTGTATAAGCTATAATGTGCGCATTTTGTTCCTGGTGGGGGAAAAGTCCATTTAATTCTATTGTAAATAATGGACAGGCAGTATTGTAAGAAAGTGTGTTTTTCCATAACCTCAATAAGCCTATTTTGGACAGGATTTTGTATCCTCGGGCTTGGGTGGGTGTGATCCAAACAGTCTGTTTTTGGATATCTGAGATTCGCAACATTTCCTGTCAGGAAGAGACAGCGGCGGGCACAAAGGATCAGTCTGGTCAGCTTCAAGCTGACTCATCCAGTGGAAAGAAGTAATTTCCTCTGATCATAAAGACAACAGAGAGCACATATATGGTAGCATAACAACATAACAATTTCACATTTTGAATTAATTCCCATAAAACTGTTCTCAACCCTACACATGTTTGTTTTTTTTTGGCTAGTCTTGTCTATAACATAAACCAATGCTGAGTTCTTAAAACAGTAGCCATCAGTAGACTATTGTCTACACATCCCCTGAGTTATTGTCCTATTCTTCCTGTCTGGCTCCAAGTGTTATGACACACTACTATTTTAAGAAAGAATAAAGGTTTTCAAGACAAAGTAATGAGATAATCAAAGGTCATTGGTAGTCAAAGGGCAAAGCTGCCCATCATCGCTCCCAATATTTTTTGCTTTGTAATATTACAGTGTTAACAGTAGCCTAATATAAGACCATAACAAATGGAAAATAGCTGTTTACCTCAGGTCCACAAATTATCTGAACTACATTGGTTGCATGAGACATTAGTGTATTCCTCTGCTATTTTCTGGCTTTACCACATACTCTAAGTATATAGTTATATATATATATATATATATATATATATATATATATATATATATATATATATATATATATATATATTTTTTTTTTTTTTGCCTCTGAATTACATAACTCTCTGCTTGGACCGGGCTCAGATATTGGAAACATTATAGGCTACCATCAGCTGTAGTAAGCAAATTACGAAAGGTGACCAGAGAAACGGCCGAGAGTGACAGAATAACAGGACAGGGACAGCAGAGACGCATATTAAGTGTTGAGTCACTGTACACAACCAGTGTGTAACTCAGTGTACTGTACACAATAGCTTCTTCTGCATTGGATTGATCATGCCACTAAGATAATTTTGTTGTACATTCATGTCCTGACAAAATACTAATAAAATCATAACCTTACAGTACACTCAATAAAAGGCAATAGTGTATAGTCAATCAAGAACGAGAACGGACGGTCGGACCCACCAGGTATTTCAGGCCACCAGAACCTACTCTGCCACATTTGACGTGTGGCAGGGGGGGGGGGGGGGGGGATTTTGTGAGCACCTCAGACAGTTTTTAGGTTGCTTGATACAGTATTTAGATATTTGATATTAATTTAATCAGATAAGCCCAATAACCAACTACTCTGCATCATTATGATTAAGTTGATTTTATTGATTCCCAGGGGAAATTACCGTGCTAAACAATAGTCACAAAATAGATATCAGTGAAAACACTAAACTGTATGTGATGAAGATGCTCTTGAAACGTTCTTATATTAGAGATATCATAATAAATAATAAATGGTAGGTCAGGGTTAACAGACTTACTTTGTGTTTATACCATGATTATAGTTTGAGTTAACTGCAATATATAAATTCTATGTCCGTCTCCCTCTCCTGAGGTTATTGCGATGATAAACTTTATTGACTACCTGACAGCAGGGTCTACATTTCTTGTAGGGAGTAGTAGGGAGATTAACTCCAACCACTGCAGATGTGCTAGCTATATTGTAATAACATACTCTACAATACATACTGGTTAAAATAACGTTTTATTCATTAGAATAAGTCCTGTATTATAGTAACTTTAAGACATACCAAGTCATTGAGTTTTTTTCTGAGACCCACTGTATGTTTCGAATGTAGTAGCCTAATGTAGGGCTACTTTTCTTTTCAAATGATCTCCTGCATTTTATATATTTTCAGAATGTAATAAAATGTCATCCTAGCATTTCAATTCAGTTTGAGCCAGATTGTGTTAATTATGAGTGGTTTCAAATTTAAGAAATAATTTTATTTTGTATTTTGTACATTTGAATTCTGTAAAATAAGCAATCCATTTTTACAATAAAACAAAATCCCCAGCATTAGTTTAACATCCCCCCTCTTGATTTAAAATGGACCTATAAAGGTCTACACTCACTATTATCCAAATGTGTCACTCCTCACATTTTATTTGTCAATCCTTTCTCTCTCAAGAAAGATAAATTATCACTCTGTCAAAACTGTTCTGTTCACAGAAAGTGAAATGGTGCTCTTTTGTAATATTTGTCCCAACAGGCATCATGATTCCTGTGACAGAGTTCCGTCAGTTTACAGACCAGCAGCCAGCTTTGCGAGTGCTCAAGCCATGGTGGGATGTCTTCACAGACTATCTCTCTGTAGTGATGCTCATGATTGGTGTGTTTGGCTGTACCCTCCAGGTCAGTAACTACTCCACCCATCCTGTCTATTCTTTAGAACTTTAAGTACACTATTGTGTAAAAATGTACCCTTATGGGTGCAAATGTACACCCTCAGAGTTAAATGAACACTCCAGATTTCACTGTGTACATCAGTCGTTGGTTCAAAACAAATGTGTCACGTGTAACAAAACAGCAACGCAAATTAGCCATGCTAATCTGAAAGTACTTCTAACTGCTTTACACTTGTCTAAGAGCATGCCTGCCAAGCTGCATTCAGAAGTATGCGTGTGTTGATTTTCTAACAGCACAAAACACCAAAGAGTTGATATATTCCTGTTCTGTCCAGTTCATTGACACAGTCTTATATATACACACCCACAACTCAGTAAGAGTCCCTGCATTCACTGGGCCTATGTGTGTGGACCAAATCTAGCACTTAGTGTACTATAGCAAGCATTCATTGCACTGTAGCGGCAGTTTACCAGCGGAAACTTTAACCCGCCCACCCCCTTTTCATAAACATAAGATTCCAAAGGCCATCGGCCTGTCACACAACTTCACACAACTGTGGGAGAAAGGAAGGGGTTTTTGACTGCTGCACCACGCCACTGCAGCATAAATTCTCAAAATGACACCTAAATATAATTTCATACAAAGCTACTGCCACTATATATGTCTTAGTGGGAATCTCTTTTGTTGCCCACAGAGTTTACTCTGAACTTACCACTGTTTGGATATGTTCCTACTGGTCAGTAAACAGAGTGCACAATTATGTCAGCCATCTGATAAACCTCACATTTTACTTATCAACAGATATGTTTATGTATATGTCATTATCGCATTTCCAGGAATTATCCAGGAGATGGAGTGTCTCATTTCACAGAGCTAAACAAAGCATAATAGTATTGTTAAGTGTAGATTTTTAAGCAGTTTGACACAAATGTCCTGTTTTAGACAAACATAATTAGCAGGAGAGAGAAAGAGATGGAGCAAGCCTATAGTTTGCAATATTCTGCTGATTTACTTTGCTCCCCAGAGGCCTGAACAGACCTGACATTGCATTCTCATCTGCACTGCTGCTGCAGTACTGCTTTATCTTCTCTTTAATTAATGGCGTCATGTTGCTGCAGAATGGTTTCATTGGGCAAATTAGATTTTGCTTTTGGAGCCTGAACCCTGGTTGTGTTATTTAGTGAAACATATTTTCATAATTATTTCCGCAGTGTGGTGAGCTACGTATGATGAAAAATATAAAAGTACACAAAATGGCTTCCTGTTGGCTCTTACGTGGTTTAATAAAATGTTCTTGTAAGTCTAAGTATAGTACTTGAATGAGAATAATCAGCAGTCTCTGTTTATCTTACAACTAAATACATGTGTCACTGTGTTGCAAATGACCAGTTTTTGTTGTTGACTGATGCCACCTTGTGGCTGACACTGTTATATCCCAGTGTACTGAACATGTTTCTGTCTTTCTATTAGGGCCGGGCAATTAACCGAAAATATATCAAAATTAAAAACCAATAACTGACTTAATCATGCTCATGTAGGTGCATTGATTAATCAAGAACCAAATCCACACAAAAGAATGCTAATATGTTTTGTATAAATGACTATACTATACTAATCGTTTAGTCTGATTAGCAACTTAAGCCCTGTATTATACAATACTTCATTGTACAATGGTGGTGGAGAAGAAATAGTGAAAATAGCTTATCTACAAGCTCACTTTGCGTCGAGCTTGTAGATCTGCTAATTTCACATGAATCGTAACAGTTTGAAATAATCATGATATTGATTTTAATTCATATCACCCAGCCCTTCCTATGCAATTGTATTTCATGTCTAACATTTATCTACATTCATTTCATTTTAGGTAATGCAAGACAAGATCATATGCCTTCCTCAGGGAGTGACTTCACCAAACCAAACCACACCTTTGCCAGATAACACAGAACCTGAGATGGATGCTGTATTGCCCTCGCAGTCCTATCTACCTCTGCTGAAAGAAATGAAAGGCCTGAAAACAGACTTGGACCTCCAGCAATACAGTTTCATCAATCAGATGTGCTACGAGAAGGCCTTACATTGGTACGCCAAGTACTTCCCTTACCTGGTTCTCATACACACTCTCATTTTCATGGTGTGTAGCAACTTCTGGTTCAAATTTCCTGGCTCCAGCTCTAAAATAGAGCATTTCATTTCAATCCTGGCCAAGTGCTTCGACTCCCCCTGGACCACGCGGGCCCTGTCTGAAGTGTCCGGAGAAAACCCGGAGGAAAGGGACCGCAACAAGAACAGTGCCAATAGGGCCAACATTAACGTGCCTACTGGCGAGGCCGGTACAGACAAGACGCAGTCACTCAAGTCCATCCCAGATAGGATTGTAGTTGACAAACCCACAGCAAGTGCTCTCGATAAAAAAGAGGGGGAACAAGCGAAAGCCCTTTTTGAAAAGGTTAAGAAGTTCCGCTTACACGTTGAGGAGGGCGACATGCTCTATGTTATGTATGTGCGCCAGACGGTGTTCAAGGTGCTTAAATTTCTCCTCATCATTGCGTATAACAGCGTTTTAGTGTCTGAGGTGCAGATCACTGTGAAGTGCAATGTTGACATCCAGGACATGACGGGTTACAAGCATTTCTCATGCAATCACACCATGGCCCATCTCTTCTCCAAGCTCTCCTACTGCTATCTATGCTTTGTGGCCGTGTACGGACTCACAAGTCTTTATACATCCTACTGGCTGTTCTACCGCTCCCTGAAGGAGTACTCTTTTGAGTATGTGCGGCAGGAAACGGGCATTGATGACATTCCGGACGTAAAGAATGACTTTGCGTTCATGCTGCACATGACTGATCAGTATGATCCTCTGTATTCCAAGAGGTTTGCAGTTTTCCTGTCAGAAGTCAGCGAGAACAAACTGAAGCAGCTCAACCTCAACCACGAGTGGACGGTGGAAAAGCTGCGCCAGAGACTGCAGACAAACTCCAACAACAGGCTGGAGCTTCAGCTTTTCATGCTCTCCGGGCTCCCTGACACCATCTTTGAGGTGACAGAGCTCCAGTCACTGAAACTGGAGATCATTAACAACGTCACCATCCCTGCCTCCATCTCTAAACTGGAG
Source organism: Gymnoscopelus microlampas (assembly GCF_963454915.1). Classification (NCBI taxonomy): domain Eukaryota; kingdom Metazoa; phylum Chordata; class Actinopteri; order Myctophiformes; family Myctophidae; genus Gymnoscopelus; species Gymnoscopelus microlampas. The sequence goes on from NC_139946.1 coordinate 28,983,230, forward strand.
GACCTTCAGGAGCTGTCCCTCCATCAGTGCTGTGTCAAGCTGCACACAGCGGCTACCTCTTTCCTCAAGGAGAATCTGAAAGTGCTCCGTGTGAAGTTTGATGACAGCAGGGAGCTCCCACATTGGCTGTACTGCATGCGGAACCTTGAGGAACTGTACCTCACTGGATCGCTAAGTCCTGACGCCTCAAAGAATATCGTGCTTGAGTCGTTGCGTGAGCTCAAGGGTTTGAAGTCACTGTACCTAAAGAGTAATTTCACCAAGATCCCCCAGTCTATTGTGGATGTTTCAAGCCATTTGCAGCGGTTGTACGTTTACAACGATGGCACTAAACTCGTCATGCTGAACAATCTGAAGAAAATGGTGAATCTGACAGAGCTGGAGCTTGTGCACTGTGATCTGGAACGCATTGCGCACGCTGTCTTCAGTCTCGCAAACCTGCAGGAGCTGGACCTGAAAGAAAATAACATCCGTTCCATTGAAGAGATTTTGAGCTTCCAGCATCTTCGTAAACTCACATGCCTCAAGCTTTGGCACAACAGCATCATGTATATTCCGGAGCACATCAAAAAGCTCAGCAGCCTGGAGCGTCTGTACTTCAGCCACAACAAGATTGAGATATTGCCTTCACACCTGTTCTTGTGCAACAAGCTGCGCTACCTGGACATGTCCAACAATGACATTCGATTCATCCCTCCAGAGATCGGAGTCCTTCAGAGTCTGCAGTATTTCTCTGTCACCTGCAACAAAATTGAAAATCTTCCAGATGAGCTCTTCTTCTGCAAAAAGCTCAAAACACTGAAGCTTGGCAAAAATATGTTGTCCTTATTATCACCAAAGATTTCATATCTAGTTCTACTCACTCACTTGGATCTCAAAGGAAACCACTTTGAGTTTCTGCCTGCAGAGCTTGGTTTCTGTCGGGCCTTAAAGCGTAGTGGCCTTATAGTGGAAGATGTACTGTTTGAGACGTTGCCTTCAGACACCAGGGAGATGATGAAAGCCGAGTGAGATGCCTTATCATTGAGTCATAGCACTTGCATTATGTTAGCTGATTATCATATTACAGTATTACACAATCTTATTTGTAGACTATTATTAATGGAAATGTAAGTTTGTTAAAGACTCCATAATGGAGGACAATAAGTCATATATGTGTATATTCTATCGCTGTTACATGTAGCATCTAAAGGATTAATCAAGCTGGATGCTTACTCTTGGTCAGCCATTGTTATCTATAAACTTCTTAGTATTCATTGTCATTTGACACACCAAAGTTTATCAAAATACATTAGCTGTCACATTAGGCGGAGAGAATCATCAGGTTATTTTTTCCCATCTTCGCTAGGCCGGAATGCCCGGGAGCGGGGATTATGTTTTCACCCCATGTCCGTCTGTGTGTGTGTGTCTATAAACAGCTAATCTCTGGCACCATTGGACTGATCGGTGTGAAACAAATATTTCAAATTGGCCTCATGGAGCTATAACAGGCCGCTTCAAGTCTTCAACCATAGATAGTATAAAAAATAAATTGGATCATGTCACAATTCCCCATATAGGCCATACCCATTTCCGCCATACCCATTTTTTGTCATTTATCATTTCCGTCAAAACACACTTTTTGCTACTTGTACAGATTTTGTCCAAAACTCACAAATCAGTACACATTATCCCTGTCATGTGATCAAGATGTATTGGTCAGATTTTTCAGATTCCATTCCGATTGGCTTCAAAGGTCAGCAGGAGTGGCCCGTCCAATCTCCTCCAAAATTGCCAAAACGTCTGTCCACCAAATTACACAGAAATTGTCCCGGGAGTCATGGGACAATGGCCGTCAAACAGGGTTTTGATACTCCACACCATTTGCCTTTAATTGCCTTCAAAAATGTGTGGGCGGGGGCCTATTTCTTACAAGAAAACGTCTATCATGAACACAACATCTGCTTTCAGATGCCCATAAGGGGCACCATAAGCGGCACCACAAACTGGAACAGGTGCATACTGCCTGTCTTACAAACTCTATTTCCCACACATTACTGACAAAGCTCTGAGTTGGCTATAGGCCTGACGGAGATCTGCGCTCAGAGAAGCGCACTTCTCTCCCCCCCCTCCCCCCTTTTTTTAACATATAGATCTAAAGTGGGAAACTCAGCTCTGCCTTGGCCACTAGCCTAGATAATGTTGTATTAGACAGATTTTTGAATATAAAAACTTTTGTATTGCTCAGAGGTGGGGATGATCAGGATTAAATACTCAAAACAAATATCTTAGTTAAATAATTATGTAATAAAAATCTGCTATGTTTGCCAAAATACTGTATATTGAAAGGGAATAGTATGCTGGTGTTGTGCATCAGTTCTTGAGTGTACAGACAAATTGTGTATTGAAAAAATAACCAATGTATTTTTATAAACAGTTTTTAAAAAAACTGGCGTGGTTGATTCAGGTTGATGTAGTCAATTATAGATCAAATATTTTTTCACTTGATACTACACTTTGTTTGTTTTTTAGCATGCTCACTGCATGAACAGACACACACAAACAGGCCTATGCTGAAGGAAACTGAGCAAGGGCGAGTGTCAAATGGGAATGTTACATTATTCATTATTTAAAGTAAAATATATGACAAGTAGGCTATGAATAATCAATTCAGATGTAGGCCTAATTGTAACCTTGTTTTTATATGTCGTCGATAGGATTATAGCCTAAATGAACTGAACTCCTGGTAGTAACCTTTTAATTGACAATTAAAGACACATTTGATTTAAAAACAATAGGAGATGGGCCAAAGTGCTTTCCAATCGAGGATGACAGTCATCCAACATAATATATATAATATTGCCTATCAATCGAGGATGACCATAATCCTCGATTGATACTGTTGGCCATTATGTTGCTGTTGGTCACCAACAGCAACATAACATACCATAAACATTCAGCAAAATAATGTATATGGTTGTTGTTATTATTAGCCCTTCACCCCTTCCTATCAGACCTTGCAGTATGCATGGCAATGCAATGAATTGAATTATGCGCTGATTTATAGTGGATATATGACCAGTGGTTTAAGTTACTAAGTACATTTAATCAAGTACTGTATTTAAGTACAATTTTGAGGTATTTTTTACTTTACTGAAGTATTTCCAATTTTCAGTACTTTTATAGGCCTACTCCACTACAGCTCAGAGGCAAATATTCTACTTTTACTCCACTACAATTATTTGAAAACTTTAGTTACTAGTTACTTTGTAGATTTTGATTATTATTACAAAACATATACATTACCCACTTCAGCCCTAAAAACATTTCAGCCATTTGAAAATAGCTGATCTACAAGCTCACATGTGATGAGTCATGCAACACATTGTGAGCTTGTAGATCTGCTATTTTCAAAAGAATATATATATATACATTTGAAAACGTGTGAAATGGGACAATTCTGCATAATGAGTAGCCTTGAGTACTTTTGGTACTTTATGTACATTTTGATACCAATACTTTTGTACACTGGTTTTACTCGAGTAGGCCTACATTTTGAATTCCGGTATTTTACTTGTATTTCTACATTGCAGAATTGATACTTTTAATTAAGTAAAAAATGTGAGTACTTTTTCCACCACTGTATGTGACAAAGCATGGCCATAAATAGGTATTTGCGCTCCACCACATGCAGCTGGTGCAGCAACGGGCGGCTGCATTGTTCCGCAGCGTCGTTGGAGTGCAACGGACCCGACCATCTGAAGCGGAGCGGGGGAAGCACTAAGCAGCTTACCAGCTTGGCCGGTAACCGGAAGACTCGCCCCAAAACACGCACACCCCGATTTTTTTCGCGAACAGCTCGCACCCAGCGGTTCTTGTTGTATTCTTGTATTTGTTTTACTGACTGAGGATACGGTTAGAAAGAAGTTGGCATAGTTTTACTGAGGTTACGTTTGGGAATAAGGTTTAGATTTAGGCATAGTTTACTGAGGTAACGTAGGTTTAGGTTTAGGAATACCAGGTGGCGACCGTTCCGAGGTCGCCGGATTTGCCCCGGGGCAACTGTGTTTTGGGGCGAGCATTTTGGTATTCGTCTGGCCATTAGGCCCACGGTTCACTTGATAAGAAGAAAGCACGGCTTTATTATGGCGTCGCAACATTATGGGATATAGACGGACACGAAGACGCATTGTTTGGCACTGGTGTGAAGATATAACTGTCCTGGATCAACATCAGGTACGTAGGCTGCTGTATCTCTATCAGTAACGTTACATGGATTTACGTATATTATTACAGATCAGACAAGCTGTACAAATCACAACCGCAACACTACTGCATGCGGAAGCTCAGCTGCCTAAACTAGGCTACAACGAAGCAAAAACCTAAATATGAACAATATGCAAAAATTAGCAGGGAAATTGTCACATATTCAACACGAATCGACTATAGTGTTATCTCAATGTATTAATGTATTAATCCAGATATACTGCTCCGTGTTATTATTATGTCTGCGTGGACATACATCTAACGTTGGTTCATGTGTGCTGTTTTAGCTTGTCTAAACCAGCTTTGCAGCCTTGCTAGAGATGACTTTATCAGAAATAGTTTTGCTGCCTACTGTACATCCCAAGCTATAGCAGAATGTGTCGCTCATCAAAGGCTGCAGTGTAGTCTATCTACCTACATGTTGACTCAATGTGTTTTGTTTTGCTGCTATCATGGCCCAGCCCACATGACGGATAGGAATTGGATCATGTCCAATTATGCATACTGAATAGCGCTTCTTATTAGACTATTTTATTTTATTTTATTTTATTACATTTTATTTTATTTTATTTTATTTTATTTTAGTGAGAGAGAGAAACAGGGAGGGCGGGAGAGAGTGGGACTGACATGCAGCAAAGTTCGAATTCGGATCCGGGCCAGCTGCAGGGAGGAGGATAGCCTATTTTTGTGGGTGTGCCCCATGAGTAGCACTTTATAATGGTAAAATAACAACTGTGTGACAGTTATGACTATGCTGTTCAGTTGGCCTATAGATCAACAATACAGTGATTAGGCCTAACTGAGACAATAAGTGCTATAGGTATGTACCCGAATACAATGTAGCCTTATGTATTTATTGTACAAAATGTATTTTAGTTCTGCAATTAAGTTGGGACATTAAATCTAATATATTTATAAAGACATTATCATATTATGACATTTAGAAAAGTATTGCTTATATATATATATATATATATATATATACACACACACACACACACACACACACACACACACACACACACACACACACACAGTATATGGGTGAAGTCCCTAAAAATAAACTAATCATATGAGTTGCACCATCTAATCAACTACAACTTTCTTTTGCAGGGATGTTCACTCTCACAGAGGTTGCCTCGCTGAACGATATCCAGCCAACGTATAAAATACTGAAACCATGGTGGGACGTCTTCATGGATTACCTTGGGATTGTCATGCTGATGTTGGCGATATTTGCTGGAACAATGCAATTGACTAAAGACCAGGTGGCTTGCCTTCCTGTCCTGGAGCAGAGTTTTGATGGGCCAGGGCAATTTGCAACACAGCAGCCAGCTGTGGCAGCTGCTGGCCCATGGGAGGAGGAAACCAGAGCCAGGCAGGAAAAAGCAGCACCCCTCATGGCTAATGACCCAGCGGATAGCATGGTCCATAAACTTCACTTTACACCATCAGATGCATTTGGGCAGCCTCTCCCAACAGGTGTCAGAACCAAGTTGGATTTTCAGCAGTATGTTTTCATTAATCAGATGTGCTACCATGTTGCCCTCCCATGGTACTCCAAATACTTCCCATACCTTGCTCTAATCCACACAATTGTATTAATGGTCAGCAGCAACTTCTGGTTTAAATATCCAAAGACAAGTTCAAAAATAGAACATTTTGTCTCAATTTTGGGGAAGTGCTTCGAGTCACCCTGGACGACAAAGGCCTTGTCAGAGACAGCATGTGAGGACTCAGAGGAGAACAAGCAGCGCTTGACTGGTGCTTCCTTCCTACCAAAGCATTTCTCAACAAGCAGCGAAGAGGGAAGTCCAAACCAATCCGCTGCGAAGCTCGTGAAATCTGAGGTCAAGTTTTCGACCGAAAAGCTTGTGGTGGAAGTTCCATGCATGACCATATTGGATAGGAAAGATGGTGAGCAGGCAAAAGCCCTGTTTGAAAAAGTGAGAAAATTTCGCACCCATGTAGAGGACAGTGACATGATTTACAAGCTGTATGTTGCTCAATCTGTGATTAAAACAGTGAAGTTCATTTTGATCCTGTGCTACACAATGACATTTGTCGCTGCCATAGATTTCAACCATGTATGTGAGCCAGAAATAAAGCATTTGACAGGATATGCTAAATTCCAATGCACCCATAACATGGCATTCATGTTGAAAAAACTTCTCGTCAGTTATATTGCTATCATATGTGTCTATGGCTGTGTCTGTATATACACACTGTTCTGGCTCTTTCGACGACCTCTCAAGGAGTATTCCTTTGAAAAAGTCAGAGAGGAGAGCAGCTTCAGTGACATTCCTGATGTTAAGAATGACTTTGCTTTCCTCCTGCACATGGTGGATCAGTATGATCAGCTGTATTCAAAGCGTTTTGGCGTCTTCCTCTCTGAAGTCAGCGAAAACAAGCTACGGGAGATCAGCTTGAACCACGAATGGTCCTTTGAGAAACTGCGGCAACATGTCACCCGCAACACTCAGGAAAAGTTGGAGCTTCATCTCTTCATGCTGTCTGGAGTGCCGGAAGCCGTGTTTGACCTCACCGATTTGGAAATCCTCAAACTGGAGTTGATCCCGGAGGCCAGGATCACGGTGAAAATTTCACAAATGACGAATCTCCAGGAGCTGCACTTGTATCACTGTCCTGCTAAAGTTGAGCAGACCGCGTTCATTTTTCTCCGCGACAATCTACGGTGCCTTCACGTGAAATTTACGGATGTTGCCGAGATCCCCACTTGGGTATACTTGCTGAAGAATTTAAGGGAACTGTACTTAGTTGGTAATCTGAACTCTGAAAACAACAAAATGATTGGACTAGAGTCTCTCAGAGACCTCAAGCATCTGAAGATTCTGCATCTCAAGAGCAACCTGACAAAGATCCCGACAAACATAACCGATCTCTCGCCTCACCTGGTCAAGTTGGTGGTTCATAACGATGGCACAAAACTTGTGGTGTTGAACAGTTTGAAGAAAATGTTGAATCTAGCAGAGCTAGAGCTTCACAATTGTGAACTGGAACGAATACCTCATGCCATTTTCAGTTTGACCAACCTGCAGGAGCTTGATCTGAAGTCCAATAACATTCGCACCATTGAAGAGGTCATTAGCTTTCAGCATCTCAAAAGGCTGATTTGCCTCAAACTTTGGCACAATAACATCATCACCATTCCGTTGTCAATAAGCCATGTGAAAAACCTTGAGTCGCTCTATCTGTCACACAATAAACTCGACTCTCTGCCCTCACCATTATTCAACATGCTCAAGTTAAGGTACCTGGATGTAAGTCATAACTCAATAGTGGCAATACCATTGGAGGTAGGCTTTCTCCAGAATCTCCATCATTTTGCAATCACAGGCAACAAAGTTGAGGTGGTACCCAAGCAGCTGTTCAAGTGCACCAAGCTGAGGACATTAAGCCTTGGCCACAACTGTATCTCTGTCCTTCCTGAGAAAATTGGCCAACTCCTTCAACTGACACACCTGGAACTGAAGGGAAACTGTCTCGACAGACTCCCGGTCCAGCTTGGCCAGTGTCACCTCCTCCGCAGGAACGGCCTGATTGTGGAAGACCATCTCTTTGACTCACTCCCGCAGGAGGTGAAGGAGGGCATCAATCAGGAATCTAATGGCACTATTGCAAATGGAGTGTAGGGGTTCAGCAGTTGTCACATCCTATATTGGATCACAAAGGTTTCAGACAAGTGTTTCATATCGTACATCAAGGACAAGCTATTTTCATTATTTCATGCTACAGTATGCAAAAGAAAAGTTTTGCTCAGGGCCGAGTTTTAGCACTGTGCATACCAGGTAGCCACATATACAGCATTAGATGACTACTGTCTGGTACTTAACTTTGCGACTATATCCATGTTTTAATGCTAGTGTTGAGTAGGGATGTAACGGTATAACATTTAAAAGTATACCATAATTCTGAACTATAATCCATTCCCTGTAATACTGTACGCATGGTATAAATTAACCTTTGTGTTACATGTTTATACAGGTATGTGTAAATGTTTTCTTCAAAGCAAAATGCTTGTTTGGTTTTTCAATGGGCCAAAGTACATTTTAACTAAAAGGGGAACGAATACCATGGTATTTTGGTAGATTCTGTACTATTATACTGTTACATCCCTAATGTTGAGCTGATCATGTTTCCTACTTGTGAAAAATACAAGTGACTCCTGTAATCTGTGTATAATTGAGTGTTTTCTTTTTTAATCATTTCATCTTGGATATGAGTATGTATTATGTAATTAACAATTAACTAACTCACTCACTTTTTGAACACAGTCTTTACATCATATTGTTGTAGTGAAAATGTTGCCAATCACTGTGTTATACCATCTTTTCACAAACATAACATTTTGCCTTTCTTTAATTACTTAATGCTTAATGAATGTTTTGCATTGACAGTGAAACCTCCTGCTCCATCTCATGATTAATGCGGCAGAGTAGTGAGAGTAAATAAAAAAAATAACATTGACTTTTCCATTCTGCAATCTGGAAGAGTTAAATGCACTTAAAACATTGTGCACTCAATAGACCAAAACATTACGTCACCACAACACAAGCTTACTTCTGGGTGGATAACGCTGACATTGCCGCCTGATCACCGCACTGGGGCACTATTATCCATGGTATAATCATAAATAATTTAACTTTATTTTTATTTTTATATATATATCAAGATGACCAGCATCTATTCAATGGGTGTGTACAGGTTTCTTATTTTCTCTCAATTTCTGGTATTAAGTAAAAATAAATTGGGAGGGTTAACCAAAATGTTCTGAATGAATGCAAGGAGCGGCAATGCACTTTGCATTTGGTGTGCGTATGTGGGATGCCTGTGTGTGTTTAGACTTCAAAGTATGAAAACGGATAAAGCCCTAGGCCTAATTCAATACATAGATTACATACAAAGCATTTGGCTTTACAGCCCAAAACACAACATGATTTTGTTGTGTTGTTTTGTTCAAGTTGCTTCCTGTTTACCGCTGCAGGTAGGCTGACCAAATGCAACAAATCCACCCAGGAATACCTTGCCCCCTACACGTTTGTTTACAAATATTCTGATTTGGTTTAAACAGCAAGTCTGTGTGCACCATTGGTGCACAATCTGCATATTAATGAGAACAAATGGTGTATTGTTGAACAAAACTGTGCATGTTGGCTCACTAAGCTCAACACATAGCCTACAAAACATTCTCATGTTTCGTTTTTGGCTTTTTCCTGAAATGAAAAGAAAAAGATCTTTAGGCTAGTAACACTGGCCATTTTGTTATCAGGCAAAGGAGGAGTCAGAAAATGATCAGCATGTACAATTATTTGACAACTTCCTGCTAAAACAGAAATGATGTCTGTCATTTATTTGAAGTCGGGTATTTAAGTTTGCACTGAAATGCTTTTTGTTAGGTTTTTTTGCACTGTAAACCAATTCATTGAAAGACCCTATGAAATTTTGATGACCCGGTCTGCATTTGGGGCACAACCTTTTGACTGGTATTTTCTTTGAAAGGTCATGGGGGCATGTTTCCAAGGTCAAGGTCACTGTTCTTAGCCTCCTCCCTAACCACTAACTGTCTTTTGGCAGCACTGCACACACCCACAGGTCAGTTGACAAACACCACACTTGCACTGAGCTCTTAACAACTTAAATCCTATATACTTAGTTTTCATGGTCCCCCAGGGGTCTATCCTTGACCTCTTCCTTTTTTTCCCTCTACACCAATTTTCTTTTGCCGATCTACAGTCCAGGGTCACAACGCATCGCAATGGAGCTTGTAGTTCAGCTAATGTTTGCCTATATGTATTACAAAATACCTATTTGTTTGCCTATTACAAAATACAACTGGAATACAGTTATTCTAGTTGTTAAGTTGTACACTGATGCTATGTAACCAAACATAATATTGATTCTCACAGTAAACTGGGAAACCTAGGCCTTGTGTCAATAATTGCGTTTGACTGTGAAGTGGTTTGCCCAAATACCACACCAATAGGTGAATAGGGATGGATGCAAGGGTTAATGGCATTTCATGGGGTCTTCAGAAATGTAACAACAATGCTGACCATATTAGCACTATTGTGACATTATTGGAGAGGAACCTATACTGTAGATCAGATCTTATTACAATATGGGATAGCATAATTTTTTTTTGCTCCGTTTATTGTGGGGAAATTGTAAAGTTTTCTCAAATGTGAATGACTTATTTTGCTGATATTTTCTTTTTTAAGAATATTTTCAATATGCTACACACAATATATTATTTTGTTATATGCTGTTTTAAGATGGTACAAGCACTGTTTACCCAACACACACCTATTTTGAGTATAATCGTGTCTTGTCAAACACAAATAATGTCTTGCTGTGTATTTTTTGAATAATACAAGGGATGCAATGTATTTATCAATTGTATCTGAGTAAATGATAATTTGTCAGTAATTTCAGAACAGAGTCCCATACTTAATAAAATATTTATAAAGCTATGAACGGTGTATTTGCAAACAAAATATCCAGCACACTATATCTAACTTGCAATGAAGTATTGATGTATTTATTGAAGCATTTTGGTGCTAAACCTTCATCAGGGGAGCTGTGTATTCAATATACAAAATCCAATTCCTGACTAATAATGCATGGTTGTGTGTGTGTGTGTGTGTGTGTGTGTGTGTGTGTGTGTGTGTGTGTGTGTGTGTGTGTGTGTGTGTGTGTGTGTGTGTGTGTGTGTGTGTGTGTGTGTGTGTGTGTGCACGCACACATGTGTGAGAGAAACCTTTTTGTACATGAACGTGCTTGATTATTAATCTTCTTGTAGAAGATTAAGGCTAATTACACTTATTTATACATATCTAACCGTGCACTGTACAAGTATTATGAGTGAACTGTGATGGCTGCAACATTTTATTGCTTTTTTAAAATGTGTAACATTTGTGATGAGTGTCAGACATTATGTGTATCTGTGATGCATTCACATATGACAAAGGTTTATTATTATCCTACTCATTGTAGAAATGTATATTTAGCTTGAAACTTGCACCTAATAGCTGCTTGATGAGATAGACAATAAATAATCATTCGAAATGACTGAAGTGATAGTTATCTATGTTAATTTAAGTCTGAAAGTGTAAAAAGCCATACGTTTTACACTTACAGAATTAAAGGTAGGGGAAAAGATTTTCTTTGGTGAAAGTAAGTGTTAAATAACACTATATTCTGATAGTACTCATTGCTATAGAGTGCTTGTTCAGTAACAGGAGTCTCCATGTCTCTTCAGCTCTTTATCAAACAGAAAATGCATTTTCAGGTCGGGATACCAATTTTCTACAATCAGGATAGAGAACTCAGACAGGATACAGATTAAAGGGGCTACACCATGAATTTCATTTTTTTTTAGGTTTTTAGTATTTTTTGGGCTCCCCAGTGTCTCTTGTACCCAAAAAAATATTTTTTTTAAACATTCAGTCATTCATGCTCATTTCATGGATTTCCTGAATGGGCGTGTCTGAACAGGCCATTTCAGAATGGCTGTGCAAGTGATGTCACTTGCACAGATTTTGCATTGACGATGGCCAGACAGAATTGCTCAGTAGCTCCCCCCTGCCCAATAGGACGTTTTGGTATTGCAGCTGAAAAAGCTTGGAATGACAGACAGTCAGATTGTGAGAAAAAATATCTGGATGTTTTTTAGGCTTACAACCTGTTTAAAACGTATTAGGGGGCAATATTTATATATAATATATATTTTTTTAATTCATGGTGTAGCCCCTTTAAACAGTAAAATTGCAGTGATCACACAAAGAAATGAGCCGACAGAACTGGAACACTGTAAAAAGGAAGCTCATAAATGGGTAGGCTACTCTCTCCTGATTGGCTGAAATGTTGTCACCCACCTGAAAATGTATTTTCTGTTTATTAAAGAGCTGAAGAGATGGGGAGACTTCTGTTACTGAACAAACACTCTGTATTAATGATCACTATCAGAATATAGTGCTTAAAATATTTAACAAAAAATATTGTTTTAAAAAAATATATCACTTACCCTACATTTAAATTAACGTTACAGATGACTGAGTACAGTATGTGCTGTGGTTTACAATTCAGTGTTTAATTTATTTATTATTATTATTTGTAGGATACAAACAATATTTTTGTGATTCTATTATGATCTACTCTGTACATCTATTGTCACAAATTAAAACACTGACAGAAACATCAAGCAGAGAGTATAGAGATGATCTAGACTTGTGAGATAATCAAAATGGAAGAAATCATGTCATTTGTCATTTCTGAGGTCATTATAAGCCCTATATTGTCCTATAACATTGTGATCGATCCGATGCGTTGTGAGCTTGTAGATGGACTATATATTTATTCTTACCCTTTTCAGAACAATTCAGATAAATGTTGAAAATCTTTGACAAATAGGGAAATAGGGATGTCAGGATTAATGTGGTTAAGGCTATTCTGAAGATGTTGACTTGGGGAATGTCTTTGTTGTCTCTTAATTAATTAATTAATTAATTCATTAAAACCATACCAACTAAGCAATTAATGTTCTGTTAAGAAATATATGTGGACATGAAACTCTTCAGAGTTTATCATAGCTGTTAAATAAATCATGCAAGAAACATGGCTTCGATCAGTTACAGTATACATCTTGGCAAGTGATGCCCTCGTGTGGTAATGCATTGTTACTACATTCGACTCAAAATATTTCTGGTAGTTGTTGGCCATTGGTGGAAGAAGTAGCCTACTCAAATGCTTTATTTAAGTAAAAGTACCAATACCACAATATGAAATTAGTTGAGAAAAAAGATGAAACCAGATGAAGTTAAGGACTTTTTTCTGATCAATGTAAGATCTCAATTTTCCAAATATGAGTGAGAAATGAACATATGGCTCCAAACAGTACACCACTTCAAACATGAAAAGTGTAAAATGTAACAAATAATGCATATATTACAGCAAATATAAACAAAATAATTATATGAGATTACTAAATATGGTATGGTGCTGCTACAGTATGCACCCAACCCCCCCACCCCACCCCACCACCACCGCACACACACGCACGCACGCACACACACACACACACACACACACACACACACACACACACACACACACACACACACACACACACACACACACACACACACACACACACACACACACACACACACACACACACACACACACACACACACACACACACACCCATGATACATCCCACTGTTTCTCAACCAGTGGTCCATGGACTACACAGACACATACAATTATATGGCCACATTTCCTAATAATGACGACTCCATCAGGCAATCCGGTACACTTCCCCTTCTTGAGATTCTAACTCCCTTTTCTGTGGAATTTCTTGACCTCCGACTTCCCAGAAACTGACAATTGACATTGACATGTCATCATAGGTCACCAGGTCGATAATATGCACTGTTCCATGGAAGAAGAAGAAAAAAACATATTGCAACATGGTCAGGGACCACATGCAATACCTTCAGGGACCACAAGTGGTCCATGGACCACCTGTTGAAAAGCCCTGGATTAATTTATTTCCATTCATCTTTCACATGACCTTCGTCATCACTACATGCCTAAGACTAAGCTAACCACGACCCCGGCCCCGTGAAGAAAGATCCTCACGCTTTCCTCATTGTTTCGTCTATCCTTTTGAGGACATTTGGCCATTATCAAGATAGAGGTAGCCTACTAACTGTACAAGAACACACGCACACGCACACACACACACACACACGCACACGCACACACACACACACACACACACACACACACACACACACACACACACACACACACACACACACACACACACACAGCTGACTCGTTTTCTGAATTATGACTGACTGGGTCAGGCGTCACTGAGCCCCATGTACAACAAGTCAACAACACAGAGGTTACACAGTGTTAAAGGGGTAGGCTTATCTCACTTTAAAACACTTCTGGGGTCATTTTAACATCTACTCAGACTTTGGTGTGCACACTAAGTATATTTAGATATTGATATTCATCTCAACAGACACACCCCCATAAACCCATTGGAGCTTCAAACTCCGTTGAAACTCATTGAAAACACAAGTTCCTGCTTCTGGTGACATATATAGTCCTTCTAATGTGTAAGGGAGCAGTGTTTTTTTCCAATTCCTTTTTAAAATGTTGTGTTAATATTTTCTCTTTTTAAAAAATAAATAAAAGTGTAATTGAAAAAACACGGCCGCCTCACGCATTAGAAAGACAACATCAGTTACCAGAAGCAGAGACGTGTGATTTCAATGAATCTTGCATGGTTAAAATGGAAATGGAGTTTGAAGTTACAATGGGTTTATATCGGAAGGAGGCCTGTCTGATAAAATCAATATCTAGAGGTATCTAAATAATGAATCAAGCAACTTAAAAACTGTCTGGAGTGCACGCAAAAGCCTGAGTAGACGCTAAAATGACCCCAGAAGTGTGATACCCCTTTAAGGAGCAAAAGAGTAAACACCATGTCATGGAACATCAATGGACTTTACACCCAATATATTCTTTGTCGTACAACAGTATCACATGCCACACATAGCCGATATACAAGCTCACGAGCTTGTAGATCGGCAATTTTCGCCGTGCAACACCATCGTACGACGGAGCATGGAATATGAATGAGGTACTAAAGGTGCAGTGAGACAGACAGGGCATATGACTGTGACCTGGTCTGACAGTATGGTTGTTAGAGCCATGCTGTCAGGCCAACCGAGCAAACACACCGCATGCCATGAGTGCAGCCTCTGTTGGATGCAAATCATTATTTCCCTTTCCATGGAATCAAGAAATGGCCCCAGTCCTTGTCACAGATATTCAGCATACAGCTGTGATTCCCATCTGTGGGCCCCCAAATAATTAGCCATACACCAAGATTTAAAAGATAATGTAACATATAGCGTTAAAGAATGTGTTGTTTTCATAGTGATACCAATAAATAAGAACTTAAAGTATACTACGTTAGTTCCATTGATCCAAGCCGGAACACAATCTATTGATTGATCTTTAAAATTAAAATGCTCTGAAAATGCATCTGAACAATTCATCCACTCATCTGACCACTTAACAGCCCATCGGCTACCATGTTAGATGGGAGGTCAGATGGGTGAACGCTTTCCAGATTTCTATGCAACAAAAAATGTGGAATGCCCTACCAAAAGTAATTCCAAACTGCCCCCCCCCCCCATATTAAAATGTTCATAATGATGTTCTGCATAGTAGTGTATATCTGTCTGTCTTTTAATGTCTCCATGAATTTAGTATGTGAGGATCCCATTTGAAACAAGCCATTGCGGCTTTCCTGGGCAATCCATTTAGTTGACCTTGTATTGTAAACTGTACTTCCATGTGCTTTTTTCTCTGCAAACGTCTAAATAAAGTATTCAATCAATCAATCAATAAATGAACACAGGATTGACGTGTGTTCTGTTTATTTTTCAACCACCACATCTAATGAGACACCAGTTGAATGAATTTGGGAACAGACCTCATGAGACAAAAGACAACACATTATATTTGATGGGAAAATGAATTGCAACAACTATGCAGTAAGTGAAGAAAGGGAACTTGGAAAGACACTTTCATTCTGACAAACCATAAATCATTTGACTAGACCTTTCCAGCAGACATAAAACTGAGAAAAAGGAACTGGAATCTCAGCCATATGTATTTGTGTACCATACATGGAACTGGATAGAGCTCTCTCATCATTATTCTACTGTAAGCATTTGTCTCATCAGCGAGAACTGCACAGTGATGGTGAAGAAAGAGAACTTGGAAACACACTTGCGGACAAACCACACGCCATTTGACTAGACATTTACAGCAGACAGAGAACTGAGAAAAATAAATAAACTAAGGAACTGAAATTTCAACCATTGCCATATAAAATATCAAGTCAAGTGCAATTATCAGTATGTATGTTAATCAATAAATAATGTTTTTATTATTGTTTGATGTGCATAATTATACATATTAAACTATTGACTTATTCTCTTTGCATTATTTGAATTAGGGTACAGTACAGTGCTTGAGTAAATGTACTTAGTTACTTTACACTAATATATATACACATACAATATAGTGGCTCAGTATTTGTGGCACTAGTGATTATGCAGACGTACTAGTCTAATAGTTTTAAAATGTGTAGCACACTGGCATACACACTATGCCACCTTACGAGTCCATTAGTTTACATTTAGCGCTAGTCATTTGGGTTCCTGGTAAAATTATTGACCAGTTATTTTGTATGTCCAAGGCAAAAATAAAATATTGATCAAAATGTCTGTCACAAGCTGGCATGGTGATGACCCCTGTTACAGACGCACATATTTATCCTAATATACATCAAAATCATCTAAGCATATATACTGTAGCTTGCTGCTTAGCAGAAATGGAAACAAAAAAATAAAATGTAAAGAGATTTAAAAATATATTTTCATGAACGGAAATGACAAACAGATGCCAGCCTCCATGTTCGGATTTCGGGAGGTGTAGTTCCACACTCTATATAGCATTCGAAGATTGTGGAATAGTTGTTTGACTACGCGAGACTATCATGACCAGGGTCCCGTGGTCTGTACTTGGGCCCCTCCTTTTTTCCCTCTACACCAAATTGAAGAAAATAGCCAGATCTACAAGCTTGTGGATCTACAAGCTTGTAAATCTGGCTATTTTCACAGAATGTTCGCCTATTTTCACCAAATTTTCACATACAGTAGCGTGACATTATTATATCTCTTCCTGGTGTATCCTGCCTGTGCCTGTGTGTCCTGTTCCTTCAGCCGGTTGTGAAAGTAAACCTGTTTTACCCCATAATCCCTGCCTATACTCTTTTGTGCACTTGGGTCCTGCTTAAAACTGTGACATTTGTGTCAACACCATGGTCAACACCCATAGTTGGCAGCTTTGATGCCTCCTGCCCAGCAAGATAATCAAGAGCACGGATCACAAGTGATGGGCTGTAATTGGGACATGTTGTATTTTTTAAAGGGGAAAAAAGGGCACCGTGTGATTTTGATGGTTGTTTTTGCCCTGCCACCTTTATGAGACACCCTGTCCTGTGCCCACGGGGAAGGAAGGCTTGTCACTTATTAAGGAGTCTGTTGCCGTGAAGTGACAGATGTCCTGATGTGATCTGTCTGCATCTTTGGCCTCCGTCTGTCTTGTTAGTACACATGGTTAAGAGTGGTGTGTGGGAGTGAAGTGCTGTTCTTACATACATGTTAAATGGATTGGAAGATCTCTTCCAGTGGGCATATTTCAACTTCCCCTGCTGAATTTCTACATTGTTGTGCGACTGTGCCGCTCGTTGGTGTACATCGCTTTTCCAATTGAAAATCATTCTTTTACGCGAGCGACACTGTCTTACGACAAACCCTGCAGTCTGCTCATCTCCACCTGTATTCAAGATCTTTCTCCTAGTCCTGTGGGCTCTGATGTTTGGGACCACTGAACCATCTCTAAATCTCCATTTTTGCTGTGCTTTGCCCCCTGCTGGGCAGAGAAAGATTACAGCTCAGGTCCTCGGGTGTCTTATCCCACCCTCTCACGTCCTCACACTCTCTCCCTTCACCCAACCTCTGAGATTCCAATCCTTTTAGCTTTTTCCTCAGGTAAAATTGCCAAGGACCTTGTGAGCCCTGGGTTCCCCTGGAGGTAAAATCTATAATGGAGTTTTGATTTGAGCAAGACAGGCCTTGAAAATTGACTTCTTTAAGTAGATAGCTGCCTCACAGAAGGTCAATGGTACTCCGGGTGGACACAACATGCCACAACAGTGTTAGAAAAAGCTAGAACAAAAGAAACAGTTTTACTCTAAAGAAGGCGACCTGCAGAAACCGATGTAAATACAAATTCAAAGATGACGGACCACTTCTGTGTGTTTCTGTGTGCATGTTTGCGCTGTTGACCTCAGTGTTTTGAATAACTGGCAGTGAATCAAACAAATGAGCAATTATAATACAATATATTGATGTTGCTAAAATAAATAAATACAAAATAATTGCTCATATCTTTAAGAAGCAGTTCACGTGATCACAATATTTTTCTCCAGTAATGCTTTGTGTTACTCTGAGTAAAAGATAGAGGGCACCATAACCTTAGGATTGGAATGATTTCTGTGAGAGCCTCAAGACTGCAATTAAAGTAATAATCTACTGTAATGGGTCATTTCATTTTTCATGGAGAAGTGAAGCAATATCAATACATTTATTCTTACAAGTTGTACCACTACTATTATGTTTTTTACCTCTTAAATTTTGTTTTGTGTGTGAATGAAATCCTGGCATCTTGTAAGCTCTTATTGTTTTGATTTTGTTATAACTATCCGTTGATCAGATGTGTTTGATATACAGCAAGCTTTAACCCCAAAGCAAGATGTTCCAGGCTGTTTGAAGAGTGACAGACATTCAGTATCAGATATTTCACACAAAAAAATGGTTCATTACCACTTCATTGATGTATCCTCCACTGACTTTCAATTATTCATCAGCCACTCAAAAGGCTGTTTGCTCTGCCGCAATTTACGCTTGATATCAAAACAGAAAACACATTTCCACTGCAGCCGTAATCTTAGTTAATCAGCATCATTTAATGCACTTAGCACCAGTGTTTCAAATTAAAACGAAACACCTCGCCGTCTGCCCCAGTTCTAATCGATGGTGGGTTTGTCAAAATGATGCAATTGGTCATTACCTCACATCGGGGTCCTCTGAGACACAATGTTGTCTGACAGTTGGATACTCACTCTGACAGCCCTCAAACTTGTTGAGCTTTCTCTAAATACTTGCCATTGCAATGAGTTAAACATCCCCCGGAGGCACCGAAGAGTTTTCCTTTTGAACAAACACCCGAGGGACGCTAAGCTGGGACTGCAGTGCACAGGAAACTGGAGGTCTTATGGAGAGGGTTGTTTGGGTTTATCTAATGGTACAGTGGATAATTTCTCCTGCCACTGCAGAGAGAGAGAGAGAGAGAGAGAGAGAGGGGGGGGGGGGGGAGTGTTTAAGATAGAATCTTTATCTTGGCTTAATTTCCCATGCTCAAGCAGCGTGGAGGATTTTTTTTCCTCTACAGATCTCTTTGTCAGATCCTACCTACCCATGGAAGACCCAGGGGCACTCGGGGAACATACGCATTCACCTAGATTTGCCTTCCAGCCCACTTCTCTTCAGCGATAGCACCCTCTCCCCCGCCGGCTTCTTTGTGTAGAGGAAAACGAGAAAGCATTTTGGAAATCAAATCTCAGTTTGTCGGTTGTGAAAGTGGAGCACGCTTCAATTTGAATAGATTTATTTCTGTGTAATTGTTCTGAGCACATACATGAGAGAGCCCCCTCCTTCCTTACTTCAACATATATAGTCATGATGTAAAGTTTGCTCTATGTTTCTCAGAGTGCCTCTCCCTAATGCCTGAGTTATACTTAGTTGTGTGAGGGTGTCGCACAGCAAAAACAGGCTCACAACCTGTCACAGCGCAATGTGTTGTGAGCTTGTAGATCTGATATTTTCAGTGTGCAACACCCCCACGCAAAAAAAGTATAAATCAGGCTTAACCCATACCAATGAGAGTCTGATTACAAAGCACCCACATTATCATCTGAAATCTGTTATCTGCCACCTGTCAGTGATAATAGTTACCCATTACAGTCCAATTAGCTTTGCACTTACTAATCTGTGCTTCATTGCTCATGGCACTCGGCAGGAAGACGCAAAGCCCCATGTGCCTCTGGTCTCCCATGGCCAAATATCCGCGTGGGAGAATTCAGCCACGTACGACAGTCATCACTGTCAGAGAGGAAGTGTGCAGCGACAACACTGCTGGGACAAAGCAAGGTGCCGGTGAAAACCTGAGGTGAGGTGGAACAGTACGGGGTGGTGGGGGTGCGGGGGAGGGGATGCAGCAAGGAGTCCCCCAGCTCCCAGCCTGTGATGACCAGAGTGTCCATCAGTGAGGTCTCCCGGGTGCCCACTGAAACAGCAGCGCTGGCAGAACTAAAAAACACCCACCCTGGGAAAGTGCTTTTTCTCCCGCCAGACGCAGAGTGATGGATTGGGCCGGCCAGTGCACACAATGCATTTGTGAAGAGAAGGGGAAAAAAACAAGGTCTGGCAGAAAAACACTTCCACTTTACTCCTAGATGGCACTAAAATATTAAACAGTTCGATATTTATTTCATTATTCCAAGCATGGGTTGTGAGAACGGACGTACACACAAAGGGAGGGATACAAAACAAAAAGATTTAAAGTCGCATACACTGTGCTATTTGAAGTAGACAAAGAAAAACTCAGATTAATATTTCAACATAGTCTTTTTTCCCCCACAACAAAACACCATATTATAGTCTTTTAAAGTCCTTCAAATGACCACTGAGGTCAATGTAAAAAAAAAAAAACAGCAACAACTTGGGGATAGTTTTCCAGAGGCCTGCTCAGCGCAACTGAGCTCACACTGCTCTCTGAATGATGGAGACATTGTTCTCTGGAGGCGTCCGCTGAGAGATATGGACCGTACCAGCTCGCCTCAAGAGTCAACACTATCGACTCGAATCACTGCATCCTTCCATGTGTGTCCCCATTTCCTTTGAAGGTGAATACCATCATTGATATCCACCAACAGCTTACTTAAGCCTGATTCTTACTTCGTCACACGACGGCATTGCGCGCCGAAAATAACAGATCTACAAGCTCACAATGTGTTGAGGATGACTCGTTGTGAGCTTGTGGGTTTGGCAATCTTTGGTATGCAACATGACAAAGTATTAATCAGGCTTTACATAGGGATTTTCTTCGGTTCCGTATTAATTAATGCAAGCCTTTTTCTTAAATTAGCCCTCTGAGGAGCTATAACTCAAATTCCTGTATTTATGAAAGTAATAGGTCGGAAGAAAATGCTAAACTGAAATAATTATGCAGTCCAACACTTTGCTTTGAGAATAAACTGCAGGAAAACTGATGAAATATGAATGTGTGTTGGGTGCAAAGATGGTTAAATATTTACAATCCTGTGTTAGTCTACAACCCCAGTAAAGATGCTAGTCAACAGCAATAATTGCCTTGCTGCAAAACTTTGCACTTAATTTGTGGACTCATTGTGTGCTAAGGCAAGTTTAGACCTCTACTTTCTTTCTTAAAGTAGAAAATAGGGAAATGTTGTCTTTAGAAAGAAAACGCTGCTGTATCTGACGCGGGGCTCCATACGGGACGTCTTCATGGTGAAATCAGGCAGGTGCTTGCATCTTAAGCAGCATCCCATATTGTTGGTAAGAAAGGGCACACTGCAGTATAGCCCCATAAAGAACACGGAGAGGGATCCCCCTCAGGGACTGATCTTATATCAGGAGACTGCATATTTCTACGCTAAAGAGGCTATTCAAACCCACGGAAGCATGAATTATTAAAGACACTGTATGTTTTTCAAAGCCTTGATTTAGCTCTTTTTTCTTTTCTTTTTTTTTTGGAGTGGGGTTTGTGCCCCCCCAGTGGTAGTGAAGTGGCATGGGTGGGGAATGGCAGGGGAAGGGGGGATGGGTGATGGGAGGGGAGTTGTTGGCTATCAAAGTCGGAGGCCAGATTGTTACCATTTGCACTCCTCCTGCCCCTCGCTCCGTCCGCTCAAATGGCGTTTTTCACTTTCCAAGAATGCTTTTACTGCCTTTTCAAGAGTTATTTTTGTTGATGAAAAGGATACGCCGCCTTGGTAAAGTGAACCCCAGCTATTTGCAAGGTTGTTTAACACACACACACACACACACACACACACACACACACACACACACACACACACACACACACACACACACACACACACACACACACACACACACACACACACACACACACACACACACACACACACACACACACACACACACACACACACACCCCACACCCAGTTTGGCTCATAAATGTATCATAAGTAAAGTATACCAGCCAGTGGTCTCATGCCTTAACCACAGGCTTCAAGCTAAGTGGCAGTGTTAAGTAAAGCCAGGTTTATACTTCGTTGCGTGCCGGTGTCACACACCAATACAGCAGATCTACAAGCTGAAGATCGAGCTTGTAGATCTGCTATTTTCAGTGCAGGACACCATGCACAACAAAGTATTTCTAGTCCTTTAAGGGTGCAAGAGTAAGAGAGAGAGAGAGAAGGAGAGAGCAAACGGCAAGAGATCGAGGGAACGTTTTAAAGTGGTTGATCCGATTCTTGAGTGGAGGAGTGTGTGCTCAAGGTTTTAAGATGTTAAAAGTCCTAAACTGGCTTTATTGACGACCCTCTTGATTTCTAGATACAGTACAGAGGCCTCACTTGTTAACAACTTGTATGTTAATGACTTGTATTAGAACTGATCAATCTACTTTGGATGCGAGCGTTTCCCATCGCTTTGAAGTGAACGCATTGATCGGCGAGAATATAAGAGAATTAAACAATTGGTTCTCCAAAGTGCTGAGCGGAGCTGTCCATTATAGTAAGCTGCCTCTCTGTTCAATGAATAGATCTCCGAACAACATTACCAGCAACCAGCAACAGAACCTGCTCCAGTCTGTTAGGTCAGTGTTTCAGTGGGTCGGGTTCCAAAGGTGGGTCAGAAGATGTTACCTCCTGGATTCCAACCCGCGTTTCACGCATGGGAAACCAGTATGAAACAGAACAAACAGCAGCCGCACACTCAAAACACTGTGCAGATACCTCAGTTTTAATGCAAGCTTTTGGTCGTGTGGCCTTCTTCAAGTCCAAGTACAAATGAAGGCAGCAGTACATACCATAGACAAAAAGGTAGACGGTTTCTGGGGCATATGTATCTGCGGGCGCCATATTGGGAAGGGAGAGTTCATAAGAGGCAGCTGCGCAGCAGCTTGGAACTCGGCAGAACTCCACAGGAAGAAGAGACATGGTTTGTGTGCAGCTTGGGATGAGATTGGTTGAGAACGAATATGTGTTTGTGCTTAGGGTGCTCCTTAAGCACAAACACATCTTCGTTCTCAACCATTGAGGATACCCAATTTGGTGTCGACAGCCATCATTTTATGTTATTGTCTGTCTCAATTTTACAAATTGAGGCTTCACCACATTGCCAAACTATAAATTAGTGGCAACATGGCAAAAGTTGTGCAAAACAGTTATCTTCCAGGGAGTTTTATTATTTTAGTTTATTTATTTATTTACTTAACTAAACATTGTTTTATACTGCTCTGCGACTTTGATGTCAAAATTGCTTTCAAATGTCTTGGAGTGTTATGTGTTATGGTTTCAGTGCCATTAAAATAGGACACAGACACAGACTGTCAGTGTCTCAAACCGATTTCAATTGCATTTGCTGTTTTTATTAAATAAATACATAAATAAATAACCTCAATGATGGTCTTTCAAAGTTGATAGCAAAAGTTTTTTGGTCCAATAATGTTATAAAAAACATTTATTTCATTGTCGATTTTATTTATTTCATTGTTGTATTTATTATTTAATGTTTGGACAAAAAACGTCCATAGATAGCTGTTCTGACATGAATAGCATTATGAGGATGTTGGATATAGACAGAAAAGGCAATTCTGCAATGTTATATATTATATAAATATATATATTTCATGTATATTGTCTATTTCAGTGACTGGAGGGGACAGAAATGTTTCATGACTATTACTTGGATTACATAAAAGTATTTTGGTATGAAAATATGCATTTTAGATGCAAGTCCAAGTACTGGATCCATAACACCATGTCTGGCATTTGTTATAAAACTTAACCACTTGAAAATCGGTTGATAAATCAGGGAGTTATGATGATTTTAATAGTGGAGAGACCACCTGCTTCAATGGTTAATGCATTAGAAGGCTCGGCTTCCACTCCCAATATGGCGGCCGCAGAGACAGGTCACTCCAATGAACTGCAGCGGCCAATGAGGTAGATCTACGTTTCTATATCTATGGAATATGGTTTGGAGCAGTGTCTTTACTTGATAGCCAATGCAAGACACCTGTGTCCAACATTCTAGTGACTAGATAGACATCAAGGGAATTGTAGTCTCAAATGTAGTGTACTACAGAGGCCATAGAAACACACAGGCGCCTACAAATTCACGCCGACAATTGAGACAGTGCAACTACTCGGGGTAAGGGAGAACAGTGTACTGAAGTTTAGCCTACTTTTAAAATAATCCTACATGAACTGGAGACGATAGATTTGAATAAAAATATGTCTCCAAGTGTATGGAGTGTCTTTGTCAACATATCTTCTTGTTTTCTCAATAGATGATGTGTTTCACATGTCATTCGCCACTTGAATGGGTTACCCATAATGTTAACAGAGCATAGGGGAGACAGCAGACGGCATTTCAGTGACATCACTGTCTTTATGAGCGCCGACTTTGAAGAGGGGAATTCTCAATTCTACATCCCGCTCCCGACTGACTGTTCATGTTTATATTTTGAACGTGTCACAGGCTTATATACATTTTCTACCTACTGCGGAGAAATTAGAAATGAAAGAAATTAAAATGTGTGTGTTTACCGTTGTTGAATTAATTTGCCTGAATGTAGTTGGGGAAATAACCCAACTAAATGGAGGAGTGACATATCCCAACATTTTCAACTACCCAGTGAATTCTCCAGCTTAGTGTTATTAATATACAATTAGTCTAGCAAGATGCTGTTTGGATAATTTTCCAAAATACATTATTTACAATATGTACGTATAGAATAAAAAAACACAAACACACAATAGAGAAATGCTACAGAATCTTTGCAGACATCAGGTAGTAGCCATCATATAGCATAGTAGAGCATAGAATCTATTGTCATTTGTTTGAAGTACATCATAAGGTGTGGATTCAATAGAGCTCTCTCTGGCATAATCGCCTCGGAAACCAAACATCTACGGCTAGGGGAATCCCCTCTGACCAAAGGAGATATTAGTCTTCTGGGCGACTCTGCTACATTCATCTCCATCGGGAAATCCGGTACAGGTTATGGCATCAATGTAACCCCCTGGTTTAAAGCTCACATCTCCTGCATTGGCAAACCAAAAATCTACCGCACATTCAAAAGGGGAGTTCCGCCCTGACCAAGGAAGATATTAGGCTTCCAGGCAGAGCTATTCTGCTATAGAGACAAATATAGTTTCCTGTGGTCATATTCATCAAAAAAATCACAACATGAACTCTAGAACCCTAGTGTTCAGCACAATAGACAAACACTTGACAGAAATAGGCAGAATGTTACAAGCTCACAACACAATACATTGTGAGCTTGTAGATCGGCTAATTTTAGGCAAAGAGATTTGGTGATGAGGGGGAAATAGAGGGGGCTAAGTACAGACCCCTGGGGGTCCCCGGTCAACGAAGTAAGGTTAAAGTCATCGAGTCATGGAGGCAAATACATGTTATTTGAAATCAGACACAACATATTGTTAACATCATCAGATCCTGTGTGCTTGAAATAGTTAGCTCCACAGCCTCCCACCACAGACCTCCACTCCTCATCTCGTAGTAGCAGACCAAAACATTGGGATGCTGTTTATGGATGCTATTCCAGGAGGAATATGGCTGGTGCATTGCCCACAGAACAGATGTCTCTCCTGAATTAGTTACCTCAGCATCCGTGCTGAATATGAAAGCGTGTGGGGGTGAACAACTTGTGTACATTTCTGATTTATTAGTGCAAGTCTACACTGTGAGCGTAGACAATGGCATGCAAATCCATGCCATTCATCACAATTCTATGCGATGTATCTAGAAATGGTTTGAATAATCGACGCATAAAAAATAAAATACAGAGTCTGGTGTTATGACACCAACATGGCGGTTTTAGTTGAATGACTGTCAGAAAAATAGTCCATCTTTTATCCTCTACCATATGCACAGTGCTACAACAGAGTTTCTCTGGTTATATTTGTTGCAGCGGCATTGGGAGGTGTTATCTGTGTTAGCAGACTCCAGCTCCGTTTGATCACCATTACATCATTTCCTCTTTAAAAGGGGCGAGGACGTGAAAATGCATCCAGCAGGCGATCCCCCTCAGCCAACCACATGGCCCAGCTCCTTCATTTGCACAGCCCCTATTGATGGCGAGCTGCTTGACAAAGCAGAGTAATTAAAGCAATGGTGTCGGCCGCGTGTCCTTGATAAAGATTGGAGCCGATGCACCTCTCTGTGGTGTGTCAGCAGCAGAGAGCGCCCGTCCCCTGGATCCCCTGTTCGCCTTTCATCTCCCCCACTCAGCCATGAAAAATTCATCCAAGACCTCCAGAAATATTTTATTGTAAAATCTTAGGGCGCAGTGGTAACGCTGAAAAATGCATGCCCTCATTGGCCTCCAACAGCTGTGGACCCCTTAATTAATTTGATTGCTCACATTAAACAATAAATTCATTTATGCAATATTTAACTCTTCGCCTTTGCGCAAGCAGGTCTAAATCAAATAGACGCGAGCGCGCACACACACACACACACACACACACACACACACACACACACACACACAGACCAGCCTCAGCAGCATATTTTACTTTTCCAATCTTTTCCAATCTTTTCCCCTCTTCTTCTCCTTTTTCCATACATCCCACTCGTAAGTAAAAAAAAAAAAGAGGAATTTTCATTGAAATAAATTAACATTTTCCCGCTCACACAATGTGCAGTGTTGTGAATGTGCACTCTAAGTGGGAAGCAGGCATTTTTATTCTACATGTACTGTATGTCAGGTAACTTTGTCTCTTGGTATGATCTGAAACCACTGGAAGCAAACCTTAGCATACCTCCAACTTGGTTGGTTTATTGCATTGGCATTTAAGCAGAAATAATGTATTTGTTGGATTCAAGAATTATAGGCAACATTTTCATATTTAGCTTTGTACGGAAGATTTAGTGTTCAGTGCACACATCTCAGTGTTCTGTACTTTTAGCCAATCCACAAGCTCACAATGCGTCACAGCGCAACGTGCTGTGAGCTTGTAGATCTGCTATTTTTGCTGAATGTTCAGCCAAGAATAGTGACATAAGAGTTCATGTGGTTAATTATACTCTCAAACTACCTTGAGTCTTGAGTGGCTCACATGCATGAAGGTCTAAGATCTTTGACTGTAGAGGTTTTTGGTGCTCTGATTTTAAAGTGTGGGGCGGCAAAGTGTTTGGTCCTTTGAAACGTTTGAAGTGTAACGTGTAGCCTATCAAAAATTTAAATGTAGAGAATAGAGGATTTTCTCGTAATGTGCATTGTTTAAGAGATGGTGATAACCACCCACCGTGCTACAGTAAGAGTCCCTATGAACTTCTTTCTTTCAGCATAATTTATATCTCTGCTTTTGATGATGTGTAACTTGCCTTTTTTTGTCCTTCAGATTTCACGATGAATGGAGTCTTAGAACTCCAAATTGGACCAGATGAAAGTATGACACAGATCATTGGTTGGTGGTGTTTGGAATGGTGGCATTTTTATGAGCATTAGAAAGTGACTAACTAATTTTAAAGTGATGTATTAATGAGAAAATCTGACCTGATTTCTTCAATGACTAGGATTGATATTATTAAGTTTTCCCCCCTCTTTTTCATCTCCAGTGCCTAACAACTGCTTTGCTACGCCCATGAAAATGAGTTCTAACAACTGTAGCCCCAAAGCCCCATCTCCAAAGTGAATTGTAATCACTTTCTGCAGACTTTATTTGCCATTTATAATTATCTTATCATTTGTTACTTGCATAACATTCCATATTTTGGGCTGAGGACCTGCAAAGAAAACAAATATCCTAAAATGCTGGTGCATGTAAACACATTATGACTGACCATGCTCTCCCTACACACCAATTTATTTGACTGACGGAATAGTTTTGCAGACATAAAGTGAAGACTGCTGTTGAAGATGTCTCAGATGCTCTCTCCAATTATAGTGGGACTTAAGTACAACCTGTTACCAAAACACACGAAAAGTCTTAACGGTTAACAAAATAGGCTACAGGAAGATAGCACCAAACTCCTTATCAAACGTAACGTGGGTGGTATTCCACTATGCCGGCTATCAGACAATTCATTACCCATAGCTGGGTATTCAGTCTTACTGCCCACTGAGAGTTGGTACTGGTCCAGTCCTGCACCAGATGTAAGCCTGAGGGGAGTGCAGGGTCAGGGTTAATGGCTATAGAATAGGACCATGTACAGCACTGTTGAAGTCCACCCTCTCGCTTTGCCAAGAGGGCTCCGGGGGTCAGCGGTGACATTAGTCTCAGTCCTGTTCTTCATTAGCCTTGCTAATTACGGGGCTCCTCTACAGGGGATGCCAGCTCATGCCTAGAACCTGCCTCTCGCTCTCTATGCCTTGTCTTCACTCTGTGCCACCGTGTTCCACGCCATATGCTGGCCTTGGGTTGGCGGTAAAAGGATCATGCAATGCTCAAATCTTGAACCATCCTATCGAGTCTATACTGTATGTGGCGGTCGCCGGGTTGTGTCCGAGCCAATGTATCTCCGGAAAGTGGAGGATTGCCTATTGAACTGGCTCTGTCTACGTATACCGCTCCAAAGGTGAAAACCCCAAAATGGAACTTTCACCTCCAAAGCGCACGCTTGTCAGCCCCATGCTGACGCGGAGCCCTGTGGTGCTTTTGCATTGACAGGCGCTATTTTCTGCTATGAGAGAACACTCTTCCAGGTGTTTTGCACTATCAGTGATAGAAGGGTGGCCTGTGACTTTGCCCTTGGACACCCCCCCATCCGCCTGTCCTCTGCTGTGGTTATGTGAAGCGCACCTCTCACCGCCTTGCCGTTCTGGGGGCCAGTGCTGCCTGCTGGGATGGGTGTCAGAATAGTGATTGTTATCCTGACCTCAGCCTGCTCTCCATTACATCCATAATGAAACCTGCACTTCCTCTTCTGCTGCCTCTAAATGGTGAAAGGTGGCTTTCACGGTATGTCTTTCCCTTAGATCCCGCTTGGTTGTTGGCATTTGATCCTTAACGTGTTTCTTCTTCTCTGACCACCCCCCACCCCTCAGGGACCTGTCTCGGTAGCCTGTCAGAATGCTTTGGTCCCTTCGACATTCATCTCTGGCCTTTTCGGGGTCTCTTTGATTAGGCTCTGTGAACGAGCAGGGTGGAACCTCAATCTCTTGCTGCGACTTAAGGACCTAGAACCCTGATGTGGAGCGCTCTGCTACCATGATTCAAACATTCTCTTACATTTAAAAAAAGAGCGTAACTATGGCAGGTTACATCGAAATGCCATGTAATCAAACCATTTATCGACCAACAAAAATGACAGGTCGCCATATACTGTTCGCTTATGAAGGAACATCCTGAAAGTCATAAAATACATTTCATGTTGGGTCTGTCGTCTCTTTGTCAGTTTGTGCACAAAGTGAAGCACACGATAAAAAACTGACCCTTATGGGTCTTTACACTCTGAACTAAATTAATACTTCTGATTTTGCTGTGCAGGAAGAGAAAAATAAAAAGCTGAAAGAGGGTCATTTTCTCCTGCTGGCGTGCGTGTGTGTGTTGTCATCCAGTGTGCTCCAGAGAGAGAGTTGAAAAGAAACAGGCGGTTAAAACGAGTGAGAAAGTGGAAAGGGGAGCTTTTCGAGCAGCGCAGAGGTATCTTGCCATAACTTCTCCACACGTAGGGCCTGTCTGAGAGGTCCCATTGATCAGCGCAGAGTCTCTTGTTCAGCACTAACCGCTATCCTTCATCCCAAACTGTCACAAAGCCATCAAGATCAAATCCCGCTGCTCGACGGCAGGCCTGAGAGCGCGCTTCCCTCTGATACCCTGCAACCCCCGTCGACGAGGGAGCAGTGGAACGAGCCCAGTAGAAACCCAGAACTGCTGCCATGTCTCTAGCACCCATTACTGCCTCTTTTTTATTTTTTTGTAACACAGTTTTTGATATGTCACCTTCTGATCTGATGCGGGTTTCTGCTGGTCTTCGCCTCGAGGGGTCGGGGAGCAGGGGCTGCGCTTGCAGAAAAGTCGGCTGAGAAAACGAGCACTTTGCATTCAATTGCTCCCCGTTTGGTGATTCTTCCCTCCGCCGTGTCGGAGGAAGCGGAGCAGACAAACAGATATCCAGAGGAGCACTCCCTCCTTTTTCATCCCCAATTGTCAAGTTAATTTACAGCCGAATCGTCCGGGATGTTGGACGCCATGTGAGTTATTGATTATTTTCCCTCCTCTCATAGAGCCATCATTCTGAGGCTGCATGAAACAATAAGGGAGGGGAGGGCCCCCCCGGCCCCCAGAGGAGCAGTACATACCACTCTGTACACGCCACTTTACACTTGCAGCCGCTGCTGGAAACATACAGGAGAATTCAATTTACACTGCTTTTAGACAAATGTAAACATGCACAGAGCAAGACACAAGTGCAAATCTCAGAAGCCTTGCGTAGGGCTGTCAAAACACGAGCAGCGAAGAATGTGATTTGACCTCCATTTAAACTAAGGATGTGCAAATTGAAAAATGTTTTTTTTCTCCGTTGTCTTTTTTAAATAAGAAAAAAAATCACAGCTCTCCCTGGGAATTCAATTCTCGTTGGGTTTGCAGTTTAAATGAACCTAAAAATGTTCTCTGCGAAAAAATGATGAGATATTTGAAGGCATTCATAATTTCCCTTCAAATTGTTTCTTAAATTGTGTAGACAGAGAGACAGACAGACAGACAGACAGACAGACAGACAGACAGACAGACAGACAGACAGACAGACAGACAGACAGAATGAGAGTCCAGAGTATGGAAGAGGGAGGCAGAGTTTCTGATGGAAAGTGAGGAGGAGGGGTGATCCTGCGTGTGGAACCCTCTCAGAATGTCAAAAAGCCTTCCTGACTCAACTAATCCCCACGCCTGTGAGGAAGTCCCATCTGTGATTAACTTCCTAATGAACATGAACAAAGACAGCAGGGAAAGAGGTCAGAATAACGCTTCTCAAGCAGTTTGATGGACTTTTGGCCCTCTGATGTGACGTAGATACCATGGCAACTCCCCAGAGGCAAACATTTAAGCGAAAGATTAGACCAAATACAATACTGGGCCTTCCATCCTCAACTGTTCTAATCCCTCAATTGTGAGCCATCACTTCTGTCTTCAAGCACAGCTCTTTTGACTAGAAAACTGACAGAATCACAATAATCTTGTAATATGAACAAATGATATGAAAAGGCAGAAGAAAGTATACAATTATAATGTTGGACTGAAGTGCTACAGACAGAAATCATCTGTGTGTGCGTTTGATTTTCACCATTCTCTGTTCCTGCGTAGGGCTCCATCACGGCACTTCTCATTCTGCACTGCAGTTTGCATCAGTCTGTTTGCTGACAATTGGTGGGATCGTTTTTCTTTTTCTTTTTTTCATACGGTGTCATCAAAAGAAAATCAAACAGTGGGATTGCTGCTTTTGATGTGAACAGATTAAACCATCAAAGATTTTAATTGTTTCTAAAACGCTTTCAGATCTTTTGTATTCCCTGTGCACATAGACTGTCTTCCATCTGTCTCCCAAACGCTGCGCACCACAGAGGGGACACAGTACAACAGGCGCTCACACATATGCATACACACATGCTATACACATACATACACAGCCAGCGCAAAGCATAGGTAATGTAAGTAGTAGCCTTAAGGCATAATCCATTCATTGGGGTGCAAAGCAGTGTGGCAGAAAGGGGACAGGTCTTTGATGTACGTTTATATACACTGTATGTTGTAAGTGTAAAAAAAAAGGGGGGAAAAAGACAACGTTAAAACAGAGCTTTTAACCACTTAAAATGGGGATCAAACCCTATGAATCATGGTGTGTTGGGTGCTTGTAGGCCTACTGTACTGTAGTTGTCTGTTTTCATCAAATGCCGAATATGGCATGCCTAGAATAGAGACGCTAGGGTTCAAGTAGTTAATTCATATGCAATATAACGTTAATATACTGTATAGCTATAGTTCTACTTACTGTAAATGTAATGATTTGATCCTGTTATTTCATGATCAATGTTTAATATAGTACAGATCACATACTGTAGGTCTCAAAGTACTGACTATTATATTTTGACCAATGATGCCCATGACACATATATACACACCCACACACACACCACACCCCCCCGCCACCCACCCACACACACACACACACACACACACACACACACACACACACACACACACACACACACACACACACACACACACACACACACACACACACACACACACACACACACACACACACACACACTTTCTATTACACATGCATTTGGCGCAGTGAAGAGAAGCACATACAGTACAGTACTATAGAACTGACTACAGGTTACTGCAGACAATGGTGGGGTTAGTGGTTTGGGGCCCTAGGCAGAGACAGGGATGGGGCCCCCCATATTATCAAACTGTGTGCTCACTTTTATAAATTGAGAATCCAGATTGCAAACCTGTGTGTGCAGCTTATTAAACTGAGGGTCTTAAAATGCTTGGCCTATGTTTAATTTGCATCCTGGTGGGGCCCTTTGTGTGGCCCTCAGCTGTTGGTGGGCAAAGGCTTTTTGCCTATCCTCCCTGAATAGTAAAGCCACACGCCACCCCCACCCTGCTTGGGGATTTACATTCAAACTTCCTGAGGCAGTTCCCCTGTTGATTCTGAGTTTCCAATATAGTAATGTAACCAACTTATATTCCCCAGAATCAATGTTGAATCAGGATATTTGGGTAGATATAGGGGTTGGTTGTGGGGAGAGTTTGGAATGAAGCAGAATCTGGATTAGAGTTTCATATACCACATATGCACACTTGCTCATATAGACACACACACACACACACACACACACACACACACACACACACACACACACACACACACACACACACACACACACACACACACATAGACACACACACACACACACACAGACACGCACGCGCACGCACGCACGCACGCACGCACGCACGCACGCACGCACGCACGCACACGCACACGCACACGCACACACACACACACACACACACACACACACACGCGCACACTAGAGCATATACCATGGCATAACAGAGCAACATTTAGTTCTGAACAGACATTGAGAATAGCTGGTGCATGAGAGAGGGGGATCTCAGGAGAGTCAAAAGCAATTCCCCAATTTCAGGACACATTGTAACACAATGCCATGTTAAGACTTAATCCTGCTGTTGAGAACAACGATCGCTGAGAGATAACGCCCTCCACAAGCACCCGCAGAAACAAACGGCAAATTGGGGGCTTTTAGGGAGGCGAAAGTTGCCGGAGAAGTCGAACTGCCAAAACTTCTCACTGGCAGTAATCTCTGCCTCACAGTGGGTCCTGGCCCCTGCCTCAACCTCTGTCTTTTATCTTCCCTTTGTTGGCAGAGAAACCCCCCCCACACCACCCCACCAGAAAGATGATTGCCTTCTAGTAACAAGCCTCTGCCCCGACCACCACCACCACCATTACTACAACCATCACCACCACCTCACTACACCCACCCCACTCCTTCTCCCACCCCCCGGTCTCCCTTGTTCCCTAGCCCTATGCTTAGCAAACATCAAAGGGACCTATCATACCCCGATGGTTTAAATCTTTTAACAGGGAAGAACAGCCGCGGTACATTCAGACCCCTCGCGTCCCACAGTCATGTCACCGTGTGTTCCCTCCACGACTGCCAGGGGAGAGGGGGCCTGGGCGGCCCGGGTGGAGCTCTGCCTGCTTCTGGTGCGTGTTCTCTCCGCAGGACCATAAAGGCGGCAGGGGGGGGTGTATGAGCTGTCCCGGGCACTGTGATCAGGGGCCGGGCCAAATTCTGTTTGAAATGTGAATGGGCTAATTTTCATCAGCCTCCCACATGCTGGGGGAGGTCCCAGGTGCCACAGCATGCCATGGGTCATCATTAGAGGACGGCTGCCTTCAAAAAAAAAATAAAGAAGAAAAAAAAGGAGCATGCACGGCGTAGCATCTTGTGGCAATGTTTCTATTTTATTATTTCATCCCTCTCTCTGTTAAATTCATACACATTAATGAAGAACATTTATACGACCCACGTGGCCCCTTCTCCGAGGCTCTTGTGTCCCTGACATACTGAATGTGTGTGTGTGTGCATATATACACACACACACACACACACACACACACACACACACACACACACACACACACACACACACACACACACACACACACACACACACACACACACACACACACACACACACGTGTGTATAGGTGTGAAAAGGCTTCATACATTTTTTTCTCTTTATCTTCTTTCTTTCTTTCTCATCCCTCTTTATTTCACCCACTTTCTCCTCAGCTGGTGTGTAAACAAACAAAATGGTCACAGAAAAAAAAACACCCTACAACGAAGCCTGAGATATGGGGAAGGAATAGGGGGGGGGGTTTCATTTCTGATTTGAAATTCAGACGGATTCGGTGATCAAAGCGGGCTCAATATCTCTCAGCCGTTCAAAGGGACTGGTATAAAACAAATGTGATGTGACCGAGTGCAGAGGAGCACTCATTAAGAGCTAAAGCAGATAATGACAGGTAGGACGCGAAAAGACGTGCCGCGCCTCATTCTCTCCCTCCACCGAACAGGCGTTTGTTTTGCTTCCGCGCGTGTTTCTGTGTGTCTTCCTCACGCCTGCGTTTTTGTTGCTTTTGATATTGATTAGGGAGGGAATAGTATAGGTGGTGCACAGGGGTTTTCAGGCACCACTACCCTGCTCCCTTTTGTCAAAGACAGCACTTGAGTTGTGGCGCTGTTGTTCTCCGCCACGTGCCAGGCAGCGCGGGGAGTTTGGGTTGCTTTGCACACAAAGTCACAAGGAGCTAAACGTCTCCCTTTAGGGCCTGCAGGGTATTAACTGTACCATTGTTGTCTTTTGTGTAGTTTGGAGAAATCTAATAGGGTGCCTGTGAATTAAGCTGCCTTCTCATAGTGATCAAGTCATTAAGTCATCAAGGTTTTCTGCAACAGAGATCATCACCTTGATACTACACTACTCATTGCCACATTGACACACACACACACACACACACACACACACACACACACACACACACACACACACACACACACACACACACACACACACACACACACACACACACACACACACACACACACACACACACACACACACAAACACACAAACACGCATGCACACGTGCAATCCTTGAATGTTTCTATAGAACCGTCAATGCCGCCATGCGATTTCTCCTACACTCGATCTCACAGTGTTCTGTTGTTTGTATGGTTATTTCCAGCAGGTAAGGGTGCAGGATATAGCTCTATGTGGACTTTGTCAATTCATGACCAATGGCGAGGTCCTGCATTATACACTAAGCCGAGCAGAAGAACGGGCTTGTTTTATTCACAACCTTGTGGATTCAAACAGATTGCTCAGACTGGGGAATTGAAGCAGATACCACCATACAGGTCCAAGACATGGAGAGAGAACAGGTAGGAATAAACTATGTATAAAAGCACTGGTAAGCTTCGGCCCCGGGCACAGCTACAATAGCTACAACGATACCCTCCCCAAAGCCACAATCAATTCTTGGCCTCACAAGTTGTCGTTCCGAGATAACATTCTGCCCAGTGGTCTTGTTGGATAGTTCAGCACACCTTGGTTGGATCAACCTTGGCTAAAGGAAGGTCGACAGCTAAAATAAACTTGAACAAGATCCAAAACACTCACAATGACGGTAAAAGTCACATTTCACTTTTCATTAGAGAATAGAGTATATTAGGGGTGATTTAGAATGCAAAGCTTGATACTTAGTTGAATGCTGGTGTCACGCACTGAAAATAGACGATCTACAGATAGATATTTATTGATCCTGCGGGGGAAATTCAGGCGCCATAGACAGCACAGCAGTAAAAGTTATAGATACAGGGCAAAGAAGTACAATAGTTACAGAAGAACAACATCACAATTAAGACAGTATCAAACAATTATGAATAAAGTAAACAGATGTATATGTTACAGAACGAAAAAACAGTCGGATTGAAAAAGGAGCGCTTTTTTCGGCGCGAGGCAGAGGGAGCAGGAGCAGGAGTATTTGATGTTGTTGGGTCTTCTTCTTCTTCTTCTTCTTCTTCTTCTTCTTCTTCTTCTTCTTCTTCTTCTTCTTCTTCTTCTTCTTCTTCTTCTTCTTCTTCTTCTTCTTCTTCTTCTTCTTCTTCTTCTTCTTCTTCTTCTTCTTCTTCTTCTTCTTCTTCTTCTTCTTCTTCTTCTTCTTCTTCTTCTTCTTCTTCTTCTTCTTCTTGGGGGTGTATAGCTCCCTACCGGCAGCTATACTGCTGGGACCCAGTTAGCCGCTTAGCTTTAGTGCTTAGTAGTAACTCCCGTTTCGAGTCTGTTTTCCGCTCCATCGCGCAACGGTGTCGCTTGCCGAAATCCGCAAGCTCGTCGATGTTTATTTTTATTTTGCTATCGGCGTTCAGCGGATGGTCGGCGTTCACCTTTTTGCCGGCCGCGGACGGAGGTGCGCACCTTGTGGGTTGCGGAACGGTCCGACTGGTATTCCAATCATACTGTAACATATACACCCTATACAATCATCCCGCCTGGTGCCGAACAAGAGACAGCGTCAATAAATATAAAAGTAGATGTATACACTTAGATACAATCCTCCTGCCTGACGCCTCATGCAGAACATGAAAGGACTAGCAAGGTAAGCCTATAGTTATGACATCAGCACAAACCACAGGTAACACTACAGCTCAAAAGGCTGTGAGCTTGTAGATCTTCTATTTTTGGTGCTCAGCCAGGCCCGCAACCAAGTATAACTTAGGCTTTACAGAATTAGATAACTGGATAGGTACACTGTATGTAGTGTATCCAGTACACAACATATCAAATGTTCAGATTCAGTAGCTATTTCAATTTAAATTCTTCCACGTTCTAACGGCCAAAGCACGCTGTGCGCCCCCCTCTTCCTTACATAGAGATGATGTCACATGGCTGTCGTCCATTACCATCTAATTCACATTCATGACATTGATGTCTGTCGAGCATCATCTGGGTATCTAATCCTTGAATTATTTTCCTTGTGTCCGTCCATATCTGGAGTCGTAAAACACTGTGCCGTGACTAAATCCTTTTGTAAAAGGACAGGATACGATGTGCTGGTGTTGGTGCAGTGCGTCTGTCCGTCCTGTGATGCATAAACCCCCGGCTCCTCTGCAGTGTCTGGGCTGACATGCACTTAATCCAGCCTGACGAGGGGGCTGCGCTCTGCCGGTTAGCAGGGGCTTCGGTAAGGCGGCGGGCGGCCCCAAATCCCTCCCCCCACGCCCCAATCTCTCCCTCAGCCTCAGCCATACTACATCCATAAGTATTACATTAACCCCAGTCATACCTGTCTGAAGAGCTGAACATGAGTGAATCAGTGTGTGTGTGTGTGTGTGTGTGTGTGTGTGTGTGTGTGTGTGTGTGTGTGTGTGTGTGTGTGTGTGTGTGTGTGTGTGTGTGTGTGTGTGCGTGTGTGTCTGCATGCAATTTTGCCCATAAGCTTTTGGCTCAGTGTGACTTTGTGTTGCCGTTTGTATGTTTGTGTATGTATGTATGTATATATGTATGTTTGTGTGCGTGCGACTGTGTGCGTGTGGCTGACTGTACCTGTACATGGCTATTTGCCCACCCTTCCTGTTTTTGCATTGCTTCTCCTGGCAGCTCATTAGCATGGAGATCCTGCTGTAAACAAAGTCTGTGTTGCTTATTAAAGTGCTTGGTGGCTGTGTGTACAGTAAGCCCCTCTGTGTGCCCCTCTTTACCTGGGCCTCCACTGCTGTCCCCAACTACACAACAAGAAGCCACCGCAGGAGAGGACACCTCACCCGTTTGGACTCAGTATTAGTAGGGTTTGAGGATAAAAGAATGCATCCCATGAGCAAATATATGACAAGTTAAACATGCAAGCAAACAGGCGTGTACAGAAATGCACACATACTGTACGTCGTCGCTCACACTTGCACACAAGCACAATTAGGAATTTTCGGAAGAACAAATAGTCTATCTGACATAAACGTGCATTACCAATGAATAAGCAAGTTTTCCATTAAGTTAATGCAGTGCAGTTTTGTTACACTGAATCTCAAAGTACCACAGAATGGAATAGGTGCAGCCAGATGATTTGTGGCTGCAATACCGTACATTCACACCAGGGGGCAGTATGTGACTAAAAACAGTTACAGCTGGACACAAGGCCTTCCAAGGCCTTAATGACCATGTAAAAAAAAAAGAAAAGAAAAGAAAATCAATGAAAATTTAAAATCAAATTCATGTCCTTCACTATGGAAAAAGTAATTCTCACAACAGTCATCAGCAACATTGAAGTAAGCCATGTATACAGAGAATGACTTTAGGAGACTCAAACAATCCTATACTGTGGGTTAAGGCAGCGTATCCCTTGCTACAACCTTTCACATATAACACCTTGGCAGGATGAGTGGATAGTCCTTTGTTTTTACAGTATAGTTTTATGGCATGCACAGTTCCACTGCTGACAAAGTTAAGCTACTTGTCTTCAGGGGATAATACATGCAAGGCTGTGCTACAGCAAAGACAGAGTCAAATGTATTGAGAACATGAAGCACCCGAGTGGTGTGTAGGTTTAACCACACATATATACATTTTTATACTTTTCTGTAGGTCACCATCATCATCGATGGGTTAATGTCAATATTTCACTAATGATATCCACATGCCAAGCTATTTAAATTGGTCAGTGCCACACATTGCTTTCCTCTATAATTTCATTCAAATGTTCATTCAAATGGATGGATATATAATATTTAAATATATTTTATTCAACATTGATCCAATGTGTTGGTTTGACCGGTTACGCCAATTACACACAGTTCCAAATAATTCACTCGATTGAAACGTGCACAATTTGCTCCGCTCCGGTTGTTTTAAAAAACAAATTACCAATGACACACAACATCTATTTATGGTTGCATTTAAAATGCGGGCGGGCATGACCGCAGCGCTGACACGTGCACCGCTCTATGAGCTGAGTCAATTAGGAGCGGCGGCAGATTATTTGTTAATTAAATAGGGGCTACCTCAGCCACAAAGGTACAGGCTCACACCTCACAGTGCAACACTAACAGCTGCCAGGCCTTGTTCTATCTAGAGAGAGGGGGGCTGTTCATTAAGCAGCGCTACCTCTCTTGGGCTTGTCCACCTGCCTTGATCACGTTTACATTAATAATGCATCGCCGAGTGCAGTAATACAACCATTACGTTCGCTTCTCTACTCAGCCTCTCGCTGGCAGCCCTGCCTGCCACCGCAACATGGGAGGAAGAAATTGTAATCTCTTCCCTCCTTTATCTCGGGCTATTCCTCTTATATTGCCACCCCAAAGAACACATTCCTGGTGTATAGCCTACACGCACACAACACACACACACACCAAAATGGCTTTACCCTTTTCCTTTTTGGGTTCACTACACTTTGAAAACAATACACCAGCCGTGCGGCTGCCTTCCGCCAGATGAAAGTTGACCATTTGGAGACACTGGATCTATCTGAAGAATGTTCATTCCTCTGCAATTTCTTATCTGATACAATATCAGCTAAAGAACAAGAGGGCTTGTGACAAGGATAGATAGATAGATGGAGAGAGAGACACGCAGAGAGAGATGGAATCCTCAGATACAGATATATGCCTTTAAAGACGGTTGAAAATCTCCAGGTGACCATGAATTTTAATGGGAGCTGGAACTGTTTGGGGGAGATTCCTCTTAAATTATTGGACTTGCCTGTTAAGAATAGATTGGGGAGATTTGCATAGATTTAAAACACCTGTAATGAAATCTAAATGTGCCATGGTTTGTCTCAAACAGCGGGCTTTAGCTGCGAGCAAACCAGAAACCCACAGAAAAGACAATTTCCAGGGATCATTGACGTTGTGTTAAAATTCACAGAATAATTTGCTTGGTGTAGGTCCACAGTATATATCCAAACAGTCAATAGTAAAGACTGAACTGGTTGCGAAGCAGACATGGATTCTCACTAGTTGGGTAAATAGGACTGATTATTTTCTAATGTAACACTCCCTAAGCCCAAGCTCAGATTTCCATTTGGAGGCAAACATTAAGGAGATTCAGAAGTCATCCAAACGGCCAAGTAATTAATGTTACCATGCACGCCCAAGACATTAGAATGTTAACAGTGTTGGAGCCATGTGATTCCGAATACAGAGTGAGGGCTTTATTACTGCGGCCTAGACAGGGGGTGACATCCCTTCTAATTGGGGACATCAGAGTTCCTGCTGCCGCGCCTTATCCTCAGTTCAGATCGCTGTTTTTTCCCCCCTTTTTTAATTTATTCACTTTTCTGTCCCCCCCCCATCCACTATCTCGCTTCTCTCCCTCTCTCCTCTCTATCTCCTTATCGCTGGGATCTGTTCTCATTAGCAGTCGGCTGTGGCCCCCTCGTTTGCATTTCAAGTGCCGGCGCTGTGCGGGAGCATCCCTGCATTACCGTCAGACAGAGAGAGAGAGAGAGAGAGAGAGAGAGAGAGAAAGAGAGACATTGAGAGAGAGAGAGAGAAGGAACCACCATCGTACACAGGCGATGCTTCATCACGGCACCGCATCCAGACATCTGGGGCCGTCTTCTTTCCCATGAGCACCAGAGTGTCATTAACAGGATTAATCTGGGCCCTAATTTCCTAATGATCGCTGTTTTAATGTATGTGAACGAGTGCAGTCTCTTGACTCATTACCGCCAATTTGCCTGAGACACACATAATCAGACTCTCTAACAACCCACCGACATTTATTTTTGCTAATATGATTTTTTTCCCCTTTCACTGTGGATAGAGCAAACACAGTTTAGTTCTGGCTGAGTAGATTCCCAATTAGGACTCTGGAATATGCTTTACCAACACTGACTGACGT
The DNA here is from genome assembly GCF_963454915.1 of Gymnoscopelus microlampas. NCBI lineage: Eukaryota > Metazoa > Chordata > Actinopteri > Myctophiformes > Myctophidae > Gymnoscopelus > Gymnoscopelus microlampas. Next base: position 29,024,406 of record NC_139946.1, read on the forward strand.
TCAAATGAGCAAAAGCTCATTTGTCACTGACTGTACTGTATCAACAGCACAGACAGACTGTAGTTGAGGCTGAATTATGGCTTTGTTTATGTTTGTGTTGTTTAAACTGCACATGACCGCCTCTGACAAAGGTATAAAGTTGGGATAAAAATAAAAAAAAACTCACCACCAATGGGCAGCTTAGTATCATGTTTATAAGGTAAAAGCAGATAGCTTGCTTTAATATTGACACACAAAGGTCTCTTGTGGTAGCACCATCTTATAAACACGCAGATGCATTCAAGCCCCAGGGCAGCTGTAGGGCATCCCTGTGAACCCTGGCCATGGTGTCTCAGTTTAAGGGAAAGGTCTCAAGGATCTTCACCCAGGAGGATCCTCCGTGGATTCTGTGACAGTTGACCTTTCACCCCCCAGCAGCCACAGAATGTGAAAAGAGTGGCTCGGGTCCCATCGTCCCAGGTCAGCGGCCCCTGTGTGATTTCTTAAACCTGAGCCTTGACAGAAAATGAGGATGACACCTATCCAATCCACCATCGTTCTGGAGAAAAGGAGATCCCATAGCAATAGATTGGAAACATTGATGGCCCAAATAGAGCCTTCTAATATCTTCTCTGTATTGCTTTCTGGACACGAGTTGGGTGTCAAGATATCATATTAGATGACTTAAGCTCAATATGGTTGCCAATAATCTAGATATAACATCTGTACATTCTCTGAATAATGAAGTCAATGCAGAATGGATGATCTTCCAGAGTATTCTGCTATCACTCAATAAAATATGGGAAAAGATCCATCTTACCGGTCCCTTTTTTACACATGAACATACCAGACTTTGTTGTGCAGAGCCCAGTAACTGTCACACAAAAAATAGATTAATTTGGGTCATTCAGTACTGTACTGCATATGGGTGCACTGGTGACAATGCTATGTAGAGTCATTATATTTATGTTATCAATTACAACATTGATACATGATTATAATTTAGTTTGGTCAGCTCAATTAGTTAAGATCCTAACCTAATTCAATTTTCTTACACATACAGTAGCTAAATTAACAAATCAAACCAGCCATTGATTAAATAAACACAAATAGGTGAATTCATACATTCATAATGCATGCAAGCAAAGCCAGTAATCTTTACATAGGATAGTGATTAAATCAAATGCCTTCCTTCCTTCACAGAAAAGCTTTGAGTACACACAGCACAGGTGATAATGGTGGCAACATCACACAGCTGCGCTACTGTGTCGCTACACAGTTGCACGCAGTACATGTGAACGTGAACTGTCAACAGCGGAAGACTAGGCCCCCACCATCACCCATCCCCTACTCCACCCCACCCCCCTCGTTGCCGACGCAACCCTTCAGAACTCAATATTTGATTATTCACATGATGGAAGGCATTTCCAACATATCAGACATTTGATTTAATCTGTGAAGAGATATTAATTAAAGCCCCCTAAATGCCAGCTTGCTAATTGGTTTGCACCTGCATGCGAGGAGCAGACATCGTGATTAATATTACCCCTGACTCACCTCTATATCCCCTGTAAAAACTCCCCGATACAAGTAGTGGAGTGCAGTGTAAATATTGAATCTGGGACTAAACTCCTGGCGTTACGCGGAAGAGCAAGGAGAGGAGAAGAAGATGTGTGAGCATTTGAGAAGCTGTCCTAATTAAGAAGCTGTAATCAGGAGCTTGGAGCTCGGGGGTCGGTCCCTGGGAGTCTTGTGATATTAAACTGCACTGTCCTCCTCCTTCTGTTTGTTGTGCTCCATCGGCTAGCACTGATCCCTTTTAATATAGCCGCAAATATGCAAATGGACGTTTCAATATACCAAACCTTGGGCGGCTATCCTCTCTTAATTCAACAAAAGGCAGGAGCAGGACCTTGTCAGTCAAACTCCCTGTCCGCCCTCATAACAAGTCTACTGTTTTCCCATTACGGCAGCGTTCACCTAATTAAGGGGAAGTTTGTGTGGAGACGGCTTCGCCGCTCCCCGGAGACTGAGGGACATGGCTTTGCCGCTTCTCGTTGTGGCCTGGCGAACATCTGGAGCTGTGCGGAGGGATATATCAAAGAGCTAAAAAAAAAGAACTTATTTGCTTACACACTTATTCATAAAAGAATGTGTAAAAATGGAAATGCACATCGCAAATGACTTGGGGCCCCCTTTCGGACTGGCTCCCAAGGCGGGTGCCACATTCCTCACACCAGCAGTCATGGAATGAAGGCTGCAGCATCCAAAGGCCAAGTGGTCCACAATGAGGTAGCAGCATTTATATATCCGCACAACACAATTCATAAATAATGGATGAGCGCATGCTCATCTTCAGCACCCTGCGCTATCTACAAGTCACAAGTGACTCAATGATGATGCCATAAAGGAGAGCTGGAAGCAGCGCTAAGGTCTGTTCTGAGGAAGTCTGGGGGATTAAGAAGGCTAACGGAACCCAGGGACAGAGCAGCGCCTGTGGGGAATTACCAGAGGAGGAAAAACTCTGCGCTCAGCTGCTTAACCCCCCGACTAAAAGCATCCCGAGAACGCCACGGCTGCCAGCCCATGGTGGGGAAGCGTCATCGTGGAACATGGAGCCGAGCCTCCACTCTTTATGGCTCGTCTCAATAGAAGTGTCACGATAAACAAGCAGACGCAATTCATCACTTCCACTTAGCGCGTTTCAAAAGGAGGGCTAGTCGATGCCGTTTATACTGTAGGCCTACATGTCGACACAGCGTTGTTTAACCACTTGGACCTGAGCATCGCCATTCTGTGGCTAACATAAATAGTCAATCTACAAACACTGTGATGCGTTGTGATATATTTGGTGATCATATTTAGTGTTGAGCAAAAACAGGACCTACTGTAGTATAGAGCCCTTAGAAATCCGGTCAAGTACAGGGTTTAAGTGATTAAACCGTGATTTGACATCACCTATAGCGTAACCCTGCGGCCACCTGCAAAATTTCATCTGCAGTCGCAACGGCTCTGCTGTTTGATGTTCATGTATTGTTCTAATTGTTATCCGATACATGAGGCCTGACTTAATTCAATACAAGCTTCAGTCCTGGTTTTATTAGGCATCGTTTCTGCCTTGACGGTTGCTTGATGGTTGTTTAGCCAGCCAGACTGTGGAGGGCTAGGCTATGACCTGATGTTAATGGCAGTCGCATGCATCCATAGGTGTGAATGAGGTGAAAATGAGGAGCAGAGAAAAACGGCTGAGACCATCTATTCAGTGTGTGTGTGTGTGTGTGTGTGTGTGTGTGTGTGTGTGTGTGTGTGTGTGTGTGTGTGTGTGTGTGTGTGTGTGTGTGTGTGTGTGTGAGAGCATGCGCGCATGAGTGTGTGTGTGTGTGTGTGTGTGTGTGTGTGTGTGTGTGTGTGTGTGTGTGTGTGTGTGTGTGTGTGTGTGTGTGTGTGAGCGAGCGCACATGCGTGTGTGTGTGTGTGTGTGTGTGCGTGCATGTGGTGTATTGCTCAAAACAGGCTGTTAGTTGTAAACACAGACTCAAAAGATTCATGGAGCTATTGGTTTGTATGGTCTCATTTTGAAGCCTCAAGTTCGGCATTTTGATCGTCACCGTCTTGGATTTGACCTTGACATCATGGATTTTTGCTGCCAGAAGTGATGCATATTTGGAGGAGAGGATGGAGCTGGGGATAAACAATGCAAGTATTGCTGCGCCTTTATCCTGATTGCCGTGGCAGCAGCAATCACAACATAGCCATGCCCTAAACTGAAGCATACCGTGCTTAATTGTCTACTTTAGTCTAAATGGGACCATTGTTTACAAAATGCACATCATGCTGTGTTGAAGAAGACATGAAACTAGCGGTTGAGAAAATAAACTTATAAGGGAATGTTTACTGAAAAATCAAGTGAGAAGTAGTCATTTTATCATAGACTTCTATACAATCAGACTTTTTTTTTCAACGAGTGGAGTCAACCCCCCTGCTGGTCATCAGGGAGAACGCATGTATAAGTCACTTCCACATTGGCTTTATTTTCAGACCGGCTGGGAACTTCACGCTTGGTTGTCATGCTAAAAATCTACTGCCACACATCACAGCGCACGGTTGCCATTCACCCCAGTTCTGCTCGAGAGTGTCTAGACGCTGAGAGATGCTATATCCAACCTAGCGAAGCTTCTCACCGTGTGCTTTTACTTGCCTGGTAAACTCAGCAAACCTTGTGGCCCCTTCAAATAGCTGTGGAAAAAGCTCCTTCAGTGGCTGTTAAATTATTGATTGACGGTGAAAAGCTTGTGGGTTCATTAAGATCATAGTTGTGCTGGGGTAATGCTCTAAAGCTGGGGTAACTGCACAGCACTTAGTCACAGATGGCCCAGTAACGGCGCTCAATAGCTGGGAGGAAGGTATACCCATGTTAGGAAGCTTCCACATCAGCCTGAACCTGGTATTGGTGTACCATTAAACACTGAGCCAGAGTGCCTCTGTTAAGGATCTGTGTATCTGCTTGAGGGGAGCTCAAAGCAACAGCCATAGACAAGCTCCACAAGGATGCCACTTAAAACGTCACCTCTCACTCCGCTTAGTGGCAAACGCTCTATCTTGAAATACTGAATTAAGCCTGCCGCCCCAAAGCACATGGAACAATCTGTATGGGTGATGGCATCAAAGTGAACCCATACTCTTTCCAGGCATACAGTAGTACAGTATATGCCGTGCCCCTGCCATCTCCAGCGAAAACTGTGATGCACCATTCATTCATACTGAATGTCTAACAAGAAATGAACCACTTAAACCCTAGAGTCACTCAGGGGTCTATACTAGGCCCCCTACTTTTTTCCCTCTACACCAAATCTCTTGGCAGAAAACAGCCGATCTACAAGCTCACGTCACCACGTTGCGACGTGTTGCGAGCTTGTACTACAAGCTCGCAACACGTGGTGACATGTTGTGAGCTTGTAGATCAGCTATTTTTGTCAAATGTTCGCCCTGGGTTCAAGGTAAAATAAGATATGATAAGATAATGCATAATTTATGTGTGGTATCTACTGAAGCCCAGGTAATGGGCCTCTCAACTCTATGAAGTGGAACATGTAAAAAAAAAAGTAGAAGACTTCATTAGAATGATATTCAGCCACAGCTATCTAGGTCATTTCAACTAATTGCATAAAGATCACTGAATTATTAACTATAATTGGGATACCTACTTGAAAAAGATGGAATCATAAAAATAAATAAATAAAGGAGCCCAATTTTTTTGTAAAAATGAAAAGAGATTCTTTGTATACTTTTGGAGACCTGAATTTAAGTGGGATATGTTAATTATACTACTGACATTCAGCAAAAGTATATACTAAAATATGTGCCTCAAAAATGTTATTAAACCAGTTGATTGGTAACCATTTCACCTCAAAAACATTACATATTAAATTGTATTGTGTGATGATCTCGTGATCCATGCAAATTTGTGTTAACGACAAAACTGTCTGAAAAGCCACAGTTCTTTTGGAAAAGCCAGTGAAATTCTTTTGAGAAATCAAAGCATAACTTGCTATATCACACTGTCTGTAAGGATAATATGCAGATGATTATGTTTATGAGGAGAGATAATTTAAAGTAATCACATTGTTGATTTGAAATGATTGACTGAATGAAAGTTGACTCGCATTATAATCATAATTATAAATTAAAGATGGGGGAGGGGGGGAATCATTCTGTTCCCACTTGAGGTAGGCCAGGTTAAATTGAGTTGAAAATGAGATTTTAGCATCTCCTGCAATAATAGCAGGGAGCTGAACCTGGGTATGATCTCTGTTAATAGAGTGAGAGCACGGGAGAATTTGGTGTTACGTTGTGAATAGAGGCAGAGCAGGTGGAAAGCAGGGTCCTTTTCATGAACAGGCATGAAGTCAATTAGAGAGGCGAGCGGGAGTGTGAAGAGAGGAGAACAGAACGTGTGCTTGTTGGCAGGAGATATCTGGATCCAGCTTGTCTGAAGGATACATTTAGATAAAGGTCAAGTGATGGAGTAAGAACCGACTTGCCCAAGAACAGTGGCTGCAAATGAAAACGAATTCAGCTACAGCAAGCAGCACTTCACTTGCATGAGGCAATTCAGTATTTATGTGAGCACCAACAGTGGACAGTAATGAAGTACATTTAATTGAGTAGGCTACTGTACCTCATTAAATAAAAATCTTTAAACAATGACTTGATTTAAGCATTTACATGCATAGCATTAGTGCAATTACAGCAATAACCCAGGTTTACATGATTTACTCAAAAGCTAGGTACAGATATGTATTCGCATTAAGCAACCTGACAGAAATCCAAACAGAGTTTACGTGCCCAAATAAATTTAAATGGAATGAGGCGAAAAAATCCTTATCTTGTTTTGCATACTCTGATAAAGTCCACCGTGTTTACATGACCATTTAAATAACCGTAATATTATAATATATTATCAGGGTATGAGGGTAATAGGCTACTGAGTGCATTTGTGTGTATGTACAAAAAAAACACAGTTTATACTGTAGAATTGGGTCATGTTTGGTGTGAGGGCGTTAACAGAAGGCATATAATCACTGAGAGGACACTATATGAATGTAAACACCACCCAAGCGTAGGCAATATCTCAACAGCTCCGCTTGTATGCTTATTTACACATTATTATCCTTGACTGAAGCAACAATGCAACGCTAACTTCCTTTGATGCAATGCCACATGCAATGCTTCATGTTGTCGAGATGAGATTGTTTACAGCAAAGCTGTCAGCGCAGGGCTGCTGGGTAGTCGGGCTACTGGATGGTGGAAAGAGAACGCCTTTTAATTAAACCCCGTTGTCTTTAGCACTCCAAACATATGCAATTAAGCTAATTGCCAAGAGGACCCTTTGTGATCCATTGTGGAAATGATGAGGGGCAGGCCTCGTCAGTCCCCCTCTCTGCCCCCGTTTCTTGGCCCTTTCGCTGTAATCTGCTTCAGTTGGCGCACTCTTGCCCTCCCCATTAGGACTATCCCCAGCGGAGCGTCTTCTCCCCGCATTACACTGTAACGGGCTTGTTAATAATACATTAATGAAGAGCTGCTCCTCCAGATTAAGGTGCTGGTTCCTCTGATAATGGGGCCTTGGAAGAGGGCCAGGCAATCACCTCACTGTTGTAATCTAACCTGGGGTTAAATAAGCTTTTGTTAGTGAGAGAGAGAGAGAGAGAGAGAGAAAGAGAGAGAGAGAGAGAGAGAGAGAGAGGCGTGTGAGAGTGAGAGAGAATACTTGCCCAAGGAAATGCAAATGACTCTCTTGTCGCAGATATGGGTGAGAATATGAAATTGTTAGGTGGCGAAACAGAAGCTCGTTTTTTTTGTTTATGTACTCGCGCTACATAATTGTACGGTGGAAATACAATTATCAGATACTTAGGAGATGACAAGCTGATGCAGGCTATTGCTGCCTCTGCCTCTGAAGTAATGCAGACAGGGTGGAACACGCCACTGTCAGCAAGCGTGTGTGCAGGCCGGGGTGTTCCACGGTATGTCACATTCTCCCACTCTCTGAGAGTGACGGTCCGCGGTCTCCCTCGCACGAGATGTATCGCTGGGGTTTGCCCCAACCCACCCCCCCATCCTACATTCCCCCCGCCACCACAAATCACAAAATGCATTCTGATGGGAACCGTGCCAGCAATCACTACACAATAAAAATACATTAAAAAAAAAAAAAATACAAAGAAAAACACAACATAAAAATGCCAAACAGTTTGGCTTAAATATTTTACCTACCCCTCCATTCTTTTGAACAGCATTTCACAGGGAGGTAGATGTATATACTTGTCTTGTCGTCACGCTGAACTGGCAGCTTCTTTCCCCTTCCGTCTGTCTCCTAATAGAAATCTTGATAGAAATATCAGAAGGAGATTTTAATCACAGGGGTGTTGTGCACGCTTACTTATCCCAGCCACAAAGGAAGAAAGAATTTGCAGCAGACGCTGTCACCCCGGCGTACCGGCACCCTGACAGGGAGAAATGTGCCTTAAGACACATCTCCCATCTCAGGCTATGTAACACTTGCCAAACTGTAGCAAACTTAACAGCAGCCGAGAACAAACGGAATGCGGAAGCGGCAGGGAAAATAAAGTCGAATGAAATGTTTCCTAGAGTCAAATGCAGTGTGTTAAGGGAGCCCTTGTGAGACAACATTCGGGGGGAGAAGGTAAACAGAGCCATTAAGTTTCTACTGAGAAGGAGTGCACGGGGAATATGGATTATGCCTTTGTTACCATGTAACAAAGCCCCCCACCCACGAAAGAAACATACACACAATCACTCTTTGTTTTGTTTTGTTCCTCGGGGTGTTTTGATTATGACAAATTTTGAAGATCCACTTCTGAAGTGTTTAATTTGGAACTCCTGAGCAAACAGGAGATGAAACACCGTCGCTTTGGCGGGGTGAGAGACCCAATCAAGTTGACACGTCAATCTCTGCTCATCTCACCTCCACTCCATATGCAAACTCTGTATTCTACAGAGCATGGCTCAACACCAGGCAACTACTGTACTTCCATGTACCCTGTTCATGACAAAGTTCACAAACCCGGCTAAAATATGATGAACGGCGTCTTACATTAGTCTGTAATACATAAGAAACGGCAGAAATAAAACTTTTGAGGTCCTATGGATTAAATATAAAGAGAGCCAGTTGGAGTAAAGTCAGTCATTTTCAATTAGGCCCTAATAACCCGCACTTGCTCTAAAGTCGGGGTAATTTGAAGCTCCCTGATGTATTCAGATATCTCTTTTTCTACTCATCTCCACATAAAAGGGGCAGTTCAGAAATTGTTGTCCCAAAGTAAGTTCTAAAAAGACCTTCAAATCATTAAGTGCGAGTTTTCAAAGAGCTGCCGATTGAAAAGCCAATGGGAAAGTCCTCACTCTTTTATCCGGCATGTTAAAGAAAATGATGAGGATCTTGAGCCTGAGCCTTTCAGATAAGTGAATATATTTAATTTTTTGAAATAATCACAGACTTGCGTCTTTGGTCCTCATGCCTACTGGGACTAAGGCATGAAGAAGTCGAGCCTTCTTTTTCTTTTTTTTCTCCTTCATTCTTTCTATCTTTCTCCCTGTACTGTACTCATGAAGGGGAATAGGCCCCCGAAACCTCAGCAGGCCTCTAAGTTGATTTATTTATCAGATCTCTCTCGTCTCCAGAGTGATTGCTGCGTGTGAAGGATACCCAGGGGTGGGTGTCCAAATCCAGCCCCCCACGCCCCCCTCACTGCGGCATTGGGGCTCTCGCCTGACGTCGGTCTTTCATCAGGGGGCACGGCTCAGGTCGCGTTCCCCCACTCTGATGAATGCCTGAACGAGGGCCGCCTTCATGAGAACATGGCTGACCAGCAACAGCCTTAAGGTTGGGTTTTAGTTGCATCAGCTCCACACTCCCCACGCTTGGTTCTCTAGTCGACACTCGCCTGCCTCTCCTACTGTATGTGGCTCAAAACATGGCATCCGTAACCTCCCACCCATATGCTATACGGTGGTTTGTTTTTACCCTGGGAGAGCTCTCTGTCACCCTGCCAAAGCAGTGATTCAGGGGACTCTCGGATGCCACGCTCGAACACAACCAAATTAATTCCCCCATTGACCTAATGGGGAACGAGAGAGAGTGTGAGCGAGAGAGAAAGAGAGAGACCAGGTCTCCCATATATTAGCATGTATGCAAAACAGTGCATCATGGGGGCACAATTTCTAGCACTCAGGCTGTTGAGAGTCCCAACCCTTCCTTTTGTTGTTTGTTCCAAAATATGCCATTCGTTGGTAGCTAAAACAAGCTTTTGCTGTTGTTTGGTTTTCAACCATCTTGTTCCAACATGTTAACGGAATAACGGCACAGGGACCCACCGATAGAAGGAACATCTGGCTTTTGTGCATAGCTGAAAGAGTCCACATGTATAATACATGATGCTCTGTACATCTGCCAAAGAATCCGCTTCTGTCATTCCTCAGTCAGTGCAAACAACAACACACGTGCACACCAACACGCTTTGTATTGTTATTTTACAACTAGCCAAGAAATGTTTTGCATGGGACTGGTCTATTATGCCGCTCCCAACCATCTTTATCTTCTATGGGAACATGTTTTTACAGTGAATTCCTAAATCTCAGCACTATCGCAAAGAGGGGCAGGCAGAGTTAAACATTGAGTTTGCCAATTAGGCTACTTCTGTGAGGAAACAGATGGATTGTCGATGGTGTTAGCGGCAACACTTGAATTCTGTCAATAATTACACCATGAGCTGGGAGGGGAGATCATTTGAAACCCCTCAGTTTCCATACAATAAGCACCTTTCCTACAGAATATAAATCGAAATCTGACACTTTACAACAGTGCGGCTGTACACTTGGTCCTATTATAGTCATTATAGCATATGTGTGGAAAACATAGCGTAAGGATTAGAATTGATCAATCAATTTAACAGCATGCAACAGCATGGGGGGCAGGTGGGGGGCCTCAGTGAACAACCAATATACACAATAATCTATACACAGAAACAATAATTTAAGGTGAGCATTTCTTGCAAATATCTAGTCATAACATGTCATCATACTGGTCATAGCCTACTGCACACTAGTTTATTCTATGTACAAGCAAACACCTACAGTACCTATAGAAGCCCTCCAGAAACATACATAGGGAACACTGCATTTACATACATTGCATTGTACATGCCCAGGAACTGAAATGCATGTGTGTCTGATGCCTTCAGTGCATTTTGTGCTAATACTGTATCTGCAGCAGTAGTCTTATTTCTCTCAAGAAAATATATTGCCCAAGGTCTTGAAAAGCCATCAAAAGCACTTTAACCTTCTGACGTGTCTTTGAGTTAGCCAGAAATATGTATCCAAATCAATAGGGAAATCCACTGTGCAAATATAGGGCTTTGGGTCAGAAAATCTACTGAGGGACCAAGATGGCAAACCTTGACCACTTAAGCCCTATTTTATGCTTAGTGGCGGTGTCTCATTAACCTATTAAAACCAGTAAAGTATCTGTGTCATTTAAGATTTTAGCTATATAGCAACATACGTTTTTTAGAAAACTCTTAGGATATAGAACATTGGTTTAGAACAGTGGTTCTGAAAAATAGCAGATGTACACAAATCTTCTCTTCTGCGGGGGTCCCTGGCACAAAACATTTTCAGATGGGGGTCCGCGACCGAATATATAATCAATTTGGGGGTCCTTGGCACGAAAGAGTTTGAGAGCTAATGATTTAAAAGGCATTTGTAGAATCTGCCTCAGATCTTAATGGGTTAAGCCTTATTTTATGCTTAGTGGCGCTGTCACATTAATTGAAAATGGGCAATCTACAAGCTTGTAGACCAGCTATTTTTGAAAACATTTGGATTTGTAATACAAAATAACAATAACTTGGAAAGATTTTGAATTATACCTATGACATGGTCAAAATATGGAAACCAGGTTGAAAGTGGATCATTTGGCTGCTCACCTGTGCAACATTAATTTCATCCTACAGTTGATTGCATTAAGTTTGTTTGCCACCTGTCTTGCATTTGGAATGATTGAGGTATCAAGCACTAGCAAGCGCGACTAGGATAGCCTATTTCATTTAAAATGAGGCTATTAATGTTAACTGACACATACCATAACATTTAGAAAAGAGTAATAGCTAATGGTGCTGTAGGCTAAGTTATGATTTAAAAAAAAGTAAAATATATATCTAGTAACAGGGATCTCCCTATGTATTTTAACAGAAACATAGCACTTACATATCACTTGAATAGCCATTTCATACCTCTAATCTGTTATCACAGCCAGCAGTAAGTGACAGAAGCACTGTCATAACTTTACCGTACACATTTTTTTCTCTCTCCTTAGGATAGTAGGGGAAGACCTATCCTACTATTAAGTTAAAGGGGTACTGTGCAAGTCCCAAAATAACGATTTTTAGCAACCTCTGCTGGTCACTACCGCCATTGCAGGTCTTTAGCGGATTCCTGCATTACCCGGAATTTCATGTGTTTTCACCGGAAGGCGGAAGCGTTTCAAAAAGCGTTCTTTTTGTTGTTTTATACTATCTGTGGATCGTTTCTCTTAGCCAGTGGAGCTTTAGTTACCGTGAGCTGTGTTTTCTTTAGCTGTTGTTTTTCCATCTTCAAATCCTATAATGCCATAAAAACAGCGTGAAATTCCTTTTTGTTACTAGCGCGGTAGTTCCGGGACAAACAGGAAACCGGTGCATTTCCGTTCCCGTTTTCCGGCCGGATGACGTCATTTTCGTGGGAAAGACGCCTGTGTAGTTTATAGGGTCTTTCCGACCATATTATACATTTCTACAAACATGTTTACAAACATTCAAGCTGGTAGCGAGTGACCTCTAGAGGAGAGAAGGGGTCTTTTTCTTCTCCGCTGCTATGACGTCAGGATTGTTGTTGTAAATGTGTTGTTTGTCGTGTTTACTGTCTGTACTCATGTTCTTTGGGGAGTTGGATCCTGGGGGCATGTGTAATTTCGGGGATACTTTTTTATAGGATTCATTCCGGTGAGTTTAGGATACGGGAAACATCCTTATTTAATTGCAACGTATGTGTGTTTATGTACGAGAGGTCCACATGTGTTCTTGCGCGTGCGCAGAAGAGTTGTTTTGACCAGAAAGTTTTCATTCCATCGCAGCGTGAGAGAGCGTTCGCACGTAAATAGAGAGCTGGTAAGACAATTGTGCACGAAAAGTGATCATTCTGTGTAAAACTCTTTTATTATACTCATATATGTTGTTAGTTTATTTATGCATGTTTCGTATATTATTAATGGTATTTTCTTTTCGTGTGGTTTTGTATTTTTCAGTTAAATAACCTGCAACTGCTACTACAACACCTCATGCTACCGTTAGCACCCATTGTTCTAATGTGCGTAGATTCTCTGGGCTGGCTGAAGGTAGAATACTGTACCAGTGATAGTTTAGTTAGATGACCATGTGTGTTTATGTGAGAATGTGTGTGTGTTTTATTTAATAAATTACCAAAAGACAGTATTGGTGTTCGTGTTGATGTTGTTGTTGAGTGATTACATCAAATCGATCTACGTGTGTACGTCCCTGGACCGAGGGGAAGATCTTAAGTTAGGTTGAGCTTTAGGATATCGGTACAGTTATTTAACACAGCCAGCCCGTGCAACGAGGAAAGTGCGGGGATTTGGTGTTGTTATTGAAGTAGCCTTTCCACGTGAGGAGTGGCTAGGCTAGCACAACGTCGTGGGTCCCGTGTCGACGGAGGCTCGTCGTGGGAGAGGCCTAACGTCGTCATCCCTGCCCTGCTCGACGCCAAAACCAACCCCCACAAGGCGGGAGGGAGTTCTGTTCTGGAGTCGGACAAGCCACGCCGAGGACGTGCGGGAGGACCAGCTGTTTCCCCCCAAAAGAGCTGACGACGCGGTGCTACGACCCAGTGGCTGGCCGACAACAATCACCACAGCAAAATCATTACCAAAAGAAATGTGTGCTTTTGCAATGTGTGCTTTTTACTGTGTGCTGTTGTCGGACGATGAGCCGAAGTAGTTCAGGACTGTTTATGATACATAGCACTGAATGCTAAGGAAAATCGCTGCTAATGCTAACTAGCAAGAGAACTGTGCATGCTACCTAGCACTGAAGGCTAAATCACAATCACTGCTAATGCTATTGCTAACTAGCAAGACGTCTGATCACGTGACGCAGGATCGGCTGGCCGCTGACCCGGAAGTAGTTTAGGGACGGTAAGGAGGCACCGACCTAAAGCCAACAGCAGGAGGCGCCATAAGACTTTGCTAGCATTCCTTTTGAATTCCTCCAGGAGAGGCACAATAGACTATTTTCCCTTGTTTTCCTCTGAACTGTTAACCATCCCATCGCCGTTATGGCGGACGCAGTCGTTTTAGCTGGACTGAAAAAGAGCCGCTCTGTGGCACAGGCCACATTGTCCAGACGGCTAACAAAAGTAGATCTTAGCCTAGACAAGTTGACCGAGCTTGAAATGACCGCTAACATAACGGCACTTAAGGATGATTTTGACATTTTAATGGACGCTAGTAGCGATTATGTTGAAGCTTTGGAGGATGCTACAGGGGACAATACAGGGGAAGTAGCGGCGGTGCACGGGAAGTTGAAAATGTGTGGCGACAAAGTGGACGAAGCAGCCAAACAGCTGAGGGAGGCTGTATGGAAAATACATTTGTCAAGCCAGTTTGAGTTTCGGCTGGATCGCCTAAAGCAAGCTGTTGGTGAGTGTGAGCGCGACATAGCGTCGGCGGGCAACTTCACCGCCGGAATAAATACGAACATTTGGTGGAATTTATGACGGATTTTTCCCCTTTCGCCCCCGATCTAGAGGTGGTTGGTATGCGGAACGTTTGCATGGACTATAAGGACAAAAAGAGTAAGACATTGAGTACATTGGCTGCAGCTGGATTAGTACCGGATCCGAGTATCAGTGCCACGGTTCAGTCGGTACCAACAAGCAGCAGCAGCGACGCACGGAGCGTTGACGGTGTGTTAGTGGACTTATACGGGGCTTCAGCAGGCGGTCCGGGGAGCGTGGCCGCAGCACGTGATACGTCTCAACTGCAGCAAGGGAGCTTAATTTCCCACTTTGTGCCTTTTCCCAGCAAATCTCCGAAACAAGGGAGGAGGTCGGTCGGATTAACGCCGGATTTTAGGGACTCTCGACAGCCGCCGGACAGCGGTGATAAGTGGCGGTCATCTGCTGCGTCACAGCACGCGGACAGCGGTGATAAGTGGCGATCATCTGCTGCGTTACAGCACGGTGCGAGCGCTGCCCCGTTGCCTCGGTTTGCACTAGCACGGCTGAATCTGCCCAAGTTTAGTGGAGTGCGAAGGGAATATTACCGATGGAGGGAGAATTGGGACTCGCTACAAAGAATGGCCGAACCGACTGGATCCCGTGACCTGCGCCTGTTTCACCTGCTGGACAGTGTTACGGACGCGGTGAAACAGGAGCACAAGCTGGTGCGGTACAGAAGCTCGGAGGACGTTTTTCGAGTGCTCGACGATCGATACGGTAACGTGTCTCAAATTGCCCACGAGATTATAATGGAGTTACAGGACATGCCCTCCGTGCGTAATAACCAACCGAAAGAGGCGTTAAAGTTAATCAACGCTATTGAAGGTGCGTTGATGGACTTGGAGGATTTGAACTGTGAGGACGTTATGAGGAATCGTCTCGTGGTCACGTCACTGGAGAGTAAATTACCGGACAATATGTTAGATAGGTGGCTGCTTTTCCAGTGCGAGGCTGCCAACGGGGTCCACCAGGGGAACCTGTTTAATAAACTAATGCAGTTCTTGGTGGACCAGAAATCCGTTTTACTGCGGAGGGAACAGTTGCAGCCGAGGAAACCGGGCACCGCCAGGACGGGTGACCCGCCTTCCCGCGACAAGCAGGGAGACAAAGGGGACAAACAGCAGGAGAAGCGGTCATTCACAAGAGCGACGGTGAGTGACTCTAATGGCAGCTCCGCACAGGGCAGCTGTGATGTATGTGGACAAGGGGGGCATGCAGGCCAAGTGTACCGCTGTAAGACTTTTAGAGAGGCTAATGCTTCGGACAGGCGGAACCATGCGAGGAAGGTGAAAGCCTGTTATAAATGTCTGGATCGTCACGAGGGAGCGTGTAAGAGGAACTTTTTATGCCGAAATGAAGAGTGCAAGAGGGGGGATGATCCCCCGGATCATCACTATTTCTTATGCCTCAAAGCGCGCCCTAAGAGAGACACTGCGCCTAGAGACACTGCAAGAGGGGTCACTGCAAAGGGAAATACTGCGAGAGCGGGGGTCCAGGAGGGAAGAGAGCCTCGGGGTCCAACTGTTCAGCAGGAAGCCACCCTTGCGGAGCTAGGCTTGACACCGGAGCAACTAAAGGGCGTTTACAAGGCCATAACAAACAAGGCGGCAGCAGTGTGCGAGGACGCATTGGACACCTGTGAACAGCATCCAGTCCTCATGATGCTGGTTGACGTCACCACGAGGAGAGGGGACTGGATGGGGGCCCTAATCGATCTCGCCTCTGACACTAACTATCTCACACACCAGGCAGCAGCGGATCTCGGGCTTGTGGGTGAGCCTGTCACACTGGTGGTGCATGGTGTGGGGGGGATGGAGACAACTGTGGATACAAGGAAATACAGTGTGTCTCTCAAAGTGGACATGAAGGGGACCTTGCAGAGCCACGACATGGTTTGTTATGGGCTGGAGGAGATTGCTCATATAGACTATTCTGTGGATTCAAAAAGTTTGGAAAAGTTTTTCCCAGGAGCTGTCAAGCCGGGTGAGTTGAGGCGCCCCCAGAAGGTGGACATGCTGATAAGTGCCAGAGAGGGACGTTTGGCACCTCAGCGTTTGATGAGGTGCGGCGATCTTGTACTGTGGGAGGGGCCGTTGGGAAAGACTGTCAGTGGCGTGCATCCTGGATTATCAGAGAGCGTGGGGTTGGCCTCCTGTCAGTCAAGGACGCACACTGCCTGCACGATGAGAGCGGAGGCTGTGAGGGTGAGCCCGATGCAGAGCAGCGTGGGAGTCAAGACCACGGCAGCAAGCAACGCGGACGTCATCAAGTGGATGCAGTGGGACAGCATCGGCGCTGCTTGCAATCCTCTGTGTGGGGGCTGTCGTTGCGGCAAGTGTGCTCCAGGGGGAAAGGAGATGTCACTTTCTGACGAGAGAGAGCATGAAATCGTCAGAAGTGGCCTGACATTCAAGCAGAGTGACGCTCACAGCGACAAGTCACACTGGGACACTAGCTACCCCTGGAGAGAGGACCCTGCTACCCTGCCCAACAATAGGAGAGCTGTGGAGGCGGCGTTTCTGAGGACCGAAAAACGCCTCCAGCGGGATCCTAAGTGGAAGGAGGCTTACGCGAGTCAGGTGCACGACATGGTCAAAAGGGGGGCAGCAGTCAAACTGTCAAAGGCTGTGATGGACAATTGGGACGGACCGGTGTGGTGGGTTAACCATTTGATGGCACCCAATCCACACTCTGTCACCACGCCTGTCAGAATAGTCTGGGACGCTAGCCAGGAGTTCAGGGGGGTCAGTCTGAACAGCATTCTGCTGAAGGGCCCAGATGTGCTGAATCCTATTCGGGCAGTGCTACTCCGTTTCAGGGAGGGAGAGCACGCTGCCATCGGAGATGTGTCTAAAATGTACAATTCCGTGTGGCTGGAAGACCGGGAAGTACACGTTCACCGGTTCCTGTGGAGGGATTCTCCCGCTGACATTCTGGAGGATTATGCAGTGGTGCGCGTGAACATGGGCGACAAGCCGGCTGGTTGTATTGCACAGGTTGCCATGCGCGAGACCGCCAACCTGCCTCAGTTTGCTGACAAAGTGGACGAACGGAGCAGTATAGTGGAGAACGCTTATGTGGATGATATTCTCCTATCTCACAACAACCACCAGAGACTAAGTGAAATATTAGCAGGGGTTGACGCCATTCTCGCAACCGGGGGTTTCTACCTCAAGCCCTGGGTGCGATCTGGTCAGAGTGGGAGGGGTGTGGCGGAGCCAGCCAGTCCCGGGATTATTGTTTTGCCTAACCAGCTGCGGGAGGAAGACAACAAGGCCCTGGGAGTTGGATATCGCGTGGCGGAAGACAGCCTCTTCATCATGGTTGCCATCAACTTTTCTAAGAGGAAGAAGGGGATGCGCTCAGAGGAAGACCTCGCTGAGGAGGACG
The DNA here is from genome assembly GCF_963454915.1 of Gymnoscopelus microlampas. Lineage (NCBI taxonomy): Eukaryota > Metazoa > Chordata > Actinopteri > Myctophiformes > Myctophidae > Gymnoscopelus > Gymnoscopelus microlampas. The sequence goes on from NC_139946.1 coordinate 29,042,127, forward strand.
TCGACATGAAGACACCGGATCCTCTCACTCGTCGTGAGCTGCTGAGCCAGGTAGCTGCGCTGTATGACCCCATCGGACTGGCAACACCACTGAAGCAGAAGGGAGTCATTTTAGTTAGGAGGGCCTTTCAAGAGGCTGGGACTCTAACAAAAGACACCTGGGACCTGCCGCTGTCTGATGATCTCCGTGGGAAGGCTATCGAGCTTTTTAAGGAGTACTCCAGACTCAGCACCGTCACTTTCCCTCGGAGTATTACTCCTCCCGGCTGGGTGGGAAAACCTTGGGGAATAACATTTTCTGACGGGAGCATAGACTCTTATGGGGCAGTACTTTATCTCCGCTGGGAGACGAAAAGCGGAGTACAGTCCCGGCTGGTGGAGTCCAAGGCCAAGTTAGCTCCGCTGGACCAGAGAGGCGAGGCAGTCAGGGCGGAGATCTGCGGAGCTGTTTTCGCTTCCCGGCTGAAGGAGTATGTGCTGAAGCAGGGCCATGTGGAGGTGGAAAGGTGGTTCCACTTTGTGGACAGTCAAACAGTGCTGGGTGCCATTCAGAGGGAGAGCTATGGGTTCCAGACGTTCTTCGCCAACCGGGTCGGTGAGATTCAGAATGCTGGGCCTGTAACTGACTGGTGGTGGATTCCTGGGGAGGAAAATGTTGCTGATCTTGTCACGCGGGGGTGTTCTCCGGAGGAGCTTGACGGAGATTCTCGGTGGCGGAGAGGCCCTAGGTTCTTGTCCCTGCCAGTCGAGGAGTGGCCCATGAAGTCAGCAGCCGAGGTGGCTTTCGAGGCCAGGGAGAAAGTGAGTGCGTTGCAGAGGAAAGCATTCACAGCTGTTGTAACTAGAGCCCAGGCGTTGAAACTAGCTGCTCCAGGCGGCACCTCCCCAGCTGTGGGGCTGCCATCACTTGCTGCTGCTGCGCCTTCCGTGGGGCTGCCACAAGACGCTGCTGCTGTGCCTGCTGCTTCCGTGGGGCTGCCACCAGACGCTGCTGCTGTGCCTGCTGTGGGGCCAATCAATGTAAACGTGGAGAGACTTTGGGGGGAGGCTCTGGTGGACCTAATGGACCTGAATAGGTGCGGGTCTTTGTCCAAGCTCTGTGGTGCCGTGGGATATGCCCGCAGAGCAGTGCACACCTGGTTGCTCGGCAGGACCGGCAATCGAGCACAGTGGGAGGTGGTGCTGACAGTTAAGGAGCGCACAGTTGCGTTTCAGGACTTGTGCCTCGCTGCCCAAGCTGGTGTGTCCTTTCCCACAACAACACTGGAGCGGCTAGTTGTGAGAAAGGAAGAGGAGACAGGACTCTTGCTGTGCCACGGTCGTGTTCAGTCCGTGGAGTTAGACCGGCCGGGGGTTCCTTTAATTCCGTACGGAGTACGGGTCAGCACCCTCCTCGCTGAGCAGGCTCATCGTGCCAACCACGAGGGGGTTGCTGGGACCCTCCTCCGAATGAGACAGAAAGCCTGGGTTGTGCAGGGCCCCAGAGTTGCCCGGAGAGTGATAGACTCTTGCCTGTACTGCCGACAAATGAGAGCTAAATTGAGCTCTCAGGTGATGAGTGATCTCCCGTCTGTACGCACCAGCCCAGCAGCTCCCTTCCAATACACCACACTGGACCTGTTCGGGCCATACACCGTCAGAGATGCTGTGAGGCGGCGGGTAAAGAAGAAAGTCTGGGGAGTGGTCTTCAGCTGTATGGCTTCGCGGGCGATCTATGCAGACCTGGTGGAGGACCTCTCCACAGAGGGCTTTCTGATGACCTACCAGCGGTTCACAGCCCTGAGGGGCCACCCTGCGAAATTGTGGTCGGACAGGGGGACTAATTTTGTGGGGGCCCAACCTGCTTTGGATGATCTATACAGTTTCCTCGCGGCCATTGACAAAAACAGTGTCCAGAACAAGGCGGCTGTAGCTGGGACTGATTGGGTGTGGGGGTTTAGTCCTGCGGACTCACCGCATCGAAATGGGGCAGCAGAGGCGGCCGTTCGCATTTTAAAGAGGGCTTTGGGTAGCGTTGATGAGGGAGGGAATCTGACCACTCTGGAGTTCCAAACGCTACTTTACCTAGCAGCTAACCTGGCCAACGAGAGGCCTATTGGGGCTAGAGCACAGGTTCAAGACGAGGGGGTGGAGGTTATTACACCAAACTCATTGCTACTGGGGCGGGCGGGGCCCAGGGGTGATAACCTGGGATTCGAGTTTCCTTCTTTCCCTTTCAGTAGGCTTCGGGCGGTCCAGATCGAAGTGGACAGGTTCTGGAAGCGGTGGAGCCAGTTGGCGGGTCCTCATCTTTTCATCCGCCAAAAGTGGCATACTCCGGCCCGGAATGTCGCCGTCGGTGATCTAGTGTGGGTGGCGGACCAAAATGCGCTGCGAGGACGGTTCCGGCTGGGCCGTGTCGTGAAGGCGTTTCCTGACTCCAAGGGAGTTGTCCGGGACGTGGAGGTGCAAACATGTCACAGCCTTCCCATCTCCTGGTCTCAGGTAAAGAAGGACGGCGTGCCATGTCCCACTACCTTCCTCCGCAGGGACGTGCGGAGGTTGGTGGTTTTGATCCCAGTGGAGGAGCAGGTATAATTTAGTTATAGTCTTTTTGGGGAGCAAGATGGAGACCTGACAATGATAACTTTATTTTCTGTTCTTTGTGCTCGGATGCTGTTTCCATACGGTTCATAATGAACGGATGCGTTGGACTCAGCGAACATTGTTCCCTTCCAGACGGTTCATAATGAACGGATTGCGTGCTGCGGACGGACCTAACCTTTTTATTCTATCTTTTTTATAAAAGTCTTGTATGCTCCCATTTGTATGGCCTATTAGATTGAAGCAATCCATAGCCCAAGTGGGAGGTGTGTAGTTTATAGGGTCTTTCCGACCATATTATACATTTCTACAAACATGTTTACAAACATTCAAGCTGGTAGCGAGTGACCTCTAGAGGAGAGAAGGGGTCTTTTTCTTCTCCGCTGCTATGACGTCAGGATTGTTGTTGTAAATGTGTTGTTTGTCGTGTTTACTGTCTGTACTCATGTTCTTTGGGGAGTTGGATCCTGGGGGCATGTGTAATTTCGGGGATACTTTTTTATAGGATTCATTCCGGTGAGTTTAGGATACGGGAAACATCCTTATTTAATTGCAACGTATGTGTGTTTATGTACGAGAGGTCCACATGTGTTCTTGCGCGTGCGCAGAAGAGTTGTTTTGACCAGAAAGTTTTCATTCCATCGCAGCGTGAGAGAGCGTTCGCACGTAAATAGAGAGCTGGTAAGACAATTGTGCACGAAAAGTGATCATTCTGTGTAAAACTCTTTTATTATACTCATATATGTTGTTAGTTTATTTATGCATGTTTCGTATATTATTAATGGTATTTTCTTTTCGTGTGGTTTTGTATTTTTCAGTTAAATAACCTGCAACTGCTACTACAACACCTCATGCTACCGTTAGCACCCATTGTTCTAATGTGCGTAGATTCTCTGGGCTGGCTGAAGGTAGAATACTGTACCAGTGATAGTTTAGTTAGATGACCATGTGTGTTTATGTGAGAATGTGTGTGTGTTTTATTTAATAAATTACCAAAAGACAGTATTGGTGTTCGTGTTGATGTTGTTGTTGAGTGATTACATCAAATCGATCTACGTGTGTACGTCCCTGGACCGAGGGGAAGATCTTAAGTTAGGTTGAGCTTTAGGATATCGGTACAACGCCCCTGTCCACTTTCAATAGAAAATATGTTTATAAAAGGCTTTCGGGGGTGAAATGTATGGAATGGGTGTTGTGAAACATTTGCCACTCACAAAAGATATAAAATATAACTTTTGTTTTTTTGAAAAAGTTACCTAGTATTACTTTAACAAAACTCAGTCATCCTCAAAAATCCTCATCCATTTTTCTCCTCATTAGGTTGACAAATCGATCTGAAATTGCACATGGGCATTGACCATTGGCATATTATTGTGAGGAAGCCAATTCTTCACTTTTCCCAAATTTAAGTTGTTTATTTGCATTTTTGCCACGTAGGCTGCTATGGGATCTGTAGTCAGGGTCACGGCCCCCGGAGGTCATGGGATCTTTAGTCACAGTCCCATAGCCTGGATGGACATCAACGGCATGTTTTTATTGCTTGTTGGTTGGTTGTCAGAATGACATCACGACGAGTCATGACCCGGCATCCATATGTGTAGATCGTATGGACTAGTGAATAATGTGTCAAGAATGCCAAGTATCCTCATGTTCAGAGTCATCCAGTCATCCAACCAATTCATTTTGACCGTGTGTTTGTGCATTTAAAAAGTGTGAAAATGTGAAATCTCTTGTGTTGTTTTCCTGGTTCAGCCGCACAAAAAAAATCCTCTCTGGTTTACAAGCTTTTCAGAATTGTATCCCGTTTACACATATACGATACGGGCTGACCAATGATTGTTGAGGTGCCCAATAAGGTTAAAAGAATCATAGTCGTAGCCAAGCCACAGCAAGTTAGAACTCAGCTGAAGTAGAAGGTAAAATTGCAGCGATCTAGTGAATTCACACTTTTGAGGAAAGCATGGAGACAATTAACATGAGTCTTGAGTTAGCATAACATGACCAGTGCAATAGGCCATGCATCAGGATGTACTGTATGGTTCCAGTTTGCCAACCAGTCACTGCACAGCCTCTGAAAAGAGAAGACCATGGGCGTATAGGAAGCATTTAAAGTGTGTATACAATTATCAGCTATCTAGCTAACGTTAGCTTCAGAATTCATTTCTAGATGTTATGGATTGTGATTACACCTGAGAGAAAATTACTAAAGGCAAATTGACATAAAAATATCAGTACAGATACAAAAATAACTAAATATTGGACCTTCAACTCTGGAAGTGTACATTGACCTATGGGTCATTTTATTACACTTTTCCGATTTTTACACTTGGATTTCTCACCTATTCTGGGCATGTCACATAGATAAACATTTAGCGAAAATAGGCAAAGTTTGCAATCATAATGAAAATAGAAGCTCGCAATGCATTAAATAGTGTGTTGTGAGATTAAAGATCTGCTATTTTCAAACTTTTTGAAAATGTTGAGAACATTTTGAAACATTTTATCTGCAATGACATTCCCAAAATAGTGACGGCAGCTTGAAATGTGGTTAATGTGTGATTAAGGGCTGTAGATTAGTGAAGCTCTCCTCGCTAATACATTATGAATATGACGATTGTGAGAAAGAAGATTTCAGCCCATATACCAGAAATAATGGGAAAGGTTGAAAGCCAATTAAAATGGAGCACAAGAATGTTATAATGGTGTGGAATGCTTTACAAAAATGCAGAGGGATTATTTATAGATATCCAAGCTCTCAATGAAAGGTGTTTACTAACTCTACTCTCATACGGCATATAAACTCAGCATGAACTCTAAGTGAGTGTTGTAATATTGTACATATTATATATATTTTACACTCTGTATTGCATCTCCTCACAGCAGTGGTGTAAACTTAATATAAATCAGCTCATTGCCCGTCCCTTCTGCGTTGCTCACAATCCAAAACATGTCATATTGTCTCCTGACATAACCACTGGCCTTATTTGTCATATATTTTGCTGTCACCTCTGGCAAGTGTGGGCTCAACATGTGGCATGATCCTCAGTGCTGTTCGCACAGGTAAGTTTCACTTTTTCCATGCCATCACATGGTGAGACAGAAAAATGGATAATGAGTAGATAAACATCTCGATGGAGTGGTTGCACTGTACTTTGGATTTTAAACTAATATTGGTCATGTTTAAGAATAGAACTAAACGCACGCGTGCGCACACACACACACACACACACACACACACACACACACACACACACACACACACACACACACACACACACACACACACACACACACACACACACACACACACACACACACACACACACACACACGCACACACACGCACACACACGCACACACACACACACACACACACAGACCTCCCCTGACTCCCGTTCCAACAGCGCTGAGGTAAACTGCAAAACTTGTCATAGAGGGAGCAGCTATTTGGGGGCCATCTTGTTGCGTGTCTCCCTGGCTGAACTGCTGGGAACAATGACAGGAAGGAAGCAGGCTGGAGGTGAGTGAGGAGTGAGAGCCCTAAGAGTGTGTATCCAAGCCCTAATTAACTGTGCTGCTTCCTTTCTCCCTGGCATTCCTGCCTTCCTGGGGCACATGCCAGTTACATGTGTGTGTGTGTGTGTGTGTGTGTGTGTGTGTGTGTGTGTGTGTGTGTGTGTGTGTGTGTGTGTGTGTGTGTGTGTGTGTGTGTGTGTGTGTGTGTGTGTGTGTGTGTGTGTGTGTGTGTGTGTGTAGCATGTCTGTGTGTGTGTGTTGCACGTCTACGGTGGGGTGAAAAAAAGAAAGAAAGCGAGAAGTGGATGTATGCATGCGTCTATTTGGGTGTGTGTGTGTGTGTGTGTGTGTGTGTGTGTGTGTGTTCGCACACGCGCGCACGGCTGTGTGTATTATTTGCAAGCCCCATAATATCACTTCCACTACCGTTTGTTCCTCAGCTCTCCCCTACCCCTCTCCTCCTATTTGCCTGCTGATGCCTGCCCTCCCATGTCAGCTTGTGTGAAGCGTCCCGGAGCCACCGGAAGGAGCATAATTACCCTCTGCTCACCGTGAACCCTTGCCCCCCAAAACAAGGGCTTCCTTAGACTGAAGCCGTAAACAAACCTGCTCTCCTGCCTGCACCAGCCACTCGTTACGGGGTATTCTGCTCACCACAGACCCCGACCGGAAGGAGCCCTCGGTCTGACAGCAGTTTTTTAATGACATCCCAACATCATAACTGCTCTCAAACATTACTGTCTGCTATAATAGCTTCTGACCCCTCTGCTTTAACCAGGAGAGTCGGCTATAAGTGCGACCTCAAGCAGAGGGGGCTGCCGTTTCCTGGAAATGTATACAGCTAATGCATCCCTCCCGCGCAGGGTTTATTTACAAGCAGGAACGTGCCGGCGCGCTGGAACGCCCAACCCCTTTATTTTCAGGCGTGAAGCTTTAAGTTGCGCTAAGCAGCCTTGTCAGAGCTTGATGCTAGCCATTAAAGGCGGTGATGATGCACGACAGCCCCCCCCCCCCCACCCCACCCTGACAGCCGTACCGTCCCCATGAAGCCGCAAAGCTTTAATGCATGACTAGGAAGGCATCCAAAAGACCAGAGTAAATAAAGGAGGGAAAGATGAAATGCCTGCGACAGTGAGGCAGACAGCTGAACAAACGCACTGACTTAGAAAATGGGCCTAACGGCTCACTCCTCTACTCTTCTCCCCCTGCACAATCAACCGTGTAAATTATTGAGATATCATGAAAAATAAATAGTTCAATAAAAAAAGAAAATACAGCGTTGCCAAGCTCCAATTACGCAGTTTAGCTGCATATATCAGTGGGTTGTTTTTTTCTCCTTAGTTGTAATGAAAGAAAAAGAGCAGTGTTTATCTGGGAAACAGTAGAGTGGAATGTCTCAGCGGGCACGAATCCCAAAGCAAAGGGGTCCCAAGTCCTCCGCAAAGCACAGCTCGCCGACAGCCTTTTATTCATCCACCCAACGAGGTTATCTAAGAAATCAAATCAGGCGAACTTGACATGGCTCACTTCCAATCCGAGTCAGGGGCCAATCTCAGTCGCCGCAACTGTGCCGTCTTTGAAGCGGCGAGCCGGATGAGTCCGGCAGAAGGGGCTGTGTTAAACGTCCATTGTTTTAGCGGTTTGAGCCTTTATCCCTGTGTTCTCCAGTGGCACTTCCTCAAAGAGTAGTGCCCTGGGAATCCGGGTGCTTTGAGCCTGGACTACCCCTCTTCCTCTGGTCCATACATGTGATCTGCTTGATTTTAATGAGGCCGCGTGGACCCCCTGTGATGTGCCTTGGAGGATGGGGGCGGGGGGAGTGGGAGTGGGGAGGTGTTGCTGCTCTAGCTCTGGGGCCGTGACGGTACTTCAACACCAGTGACCCCCCCTACCTACCCGTCCTTTCAGCCAGGCCTCTCGGGCACTTGTAATGTTTTATTAACCAGGTTCATTGGTTCATGCTCTTCTGAGGGGAAGACTCACGGCCTGTCAATCATCCATGTCTAAAACGTGCACTACAGCCTCACAGTGGGGCCCGCGCGTACTCGTGCACGGCGGATCGATAAGAAATACATGTGAACGCCACGCGAGGGATGTCGACAATGCCGCCGCACCTGAATATTCAAGAGACCTACGGGGACACCTCTTTCTCTCTCCGTTCAGAGCGCCATGGCAGTAATTAAGCAGAGCCACTAATTAGCCCTGTCATACAGGCATGATGAAAATGTGTAATTACTGCTATGAAGGATCATTTAGTGTATTAGCAGCGGCTCAGGGCTCTCTTCCTGTGTGGGAACCACGTGCTGTGTGCTTAAGCAACGTTAGTGGAATAACAGGAGCTAGTGTTGATTTTTTTTAAACATCTGCCTCTGTGTACATGTATGAATGTATGCGCGCGTGTGTGTGTGTGTGTGTGTGTGTGCGTATGTGCGTGCAAGTGTGCGTCCATGTGTGTGTGTGTGTGTGTCTCGCACAAATCTCTTTCTTTACATTGTGTGTGTGCGTGTGCGTGTGTGTGTGTGTGTGTGTGTGTGTGTGTGTGTGTGTGTGTGTGTGTGTGTGTGTGTTCACACGAGCACAGGATACGGCACTGAGTCAGAGGTGACATTGTGGAAGGTGAGGCAGGAAGACGGGGGTAAGACATGGCAGAGAGTGCACCCTGAGACAGAATCTGCGACAGGACTGTCATGTCACCGATGGGGGCTCTGCACCTCCCCGGTGAGAGCTTCCTTGCACCAGTCCGCTTGTTCTCATCACCACCCAAGACAATCTTCTCAGGGACTTGTCATATACATTATACAGGCCTAATCAGGCCTCTATTTATTTATTTTTAAGAAAAAGAAAATGTAACAACAGCTGTGTGACTTCTGTACCTATGTTGACAAATTACATTTGATTGTAAAGACTGAATGACTGTCATCAAGAAATTCCTTGAATTCATGAATATTATAATGTATAATCAAATGGAGGGGAGACTTTTCGGAGAACAATGCAGGAAGTCTGGCATGTCTATCCCATTGACTATGACTCACCTTATACTTGACGTTAGTGTCGACCATTTTTCAAAGCATACCTACTGTATGTGGTTTGTTTGAATTTCAAGGAAGCCATTGGATTCCATGAATTTCAGCATTAAAATCAACCAGGTGAGTTCGGTAACATTTGAATGAGTATGGAAAATATAAACAAAAGTTGTTCAAATAAAGTAATTAACGGCAAAATGGTCTATGTATGATATATTTATTGATGCTGGTATGCAGTTTTAACTATTTTCACAATTACTGATTCTGGAAAATCTTTAATTTTGAGGGGAATATGTCTAAATGTTAATACAGCATTGAGCATTAGGATTGATATCAAAAAGAAAAAGCATGAACTTTTGAATAATATGTATTCAAGAAAGCAACTGTCACTTGTAGGTGAGTAATATTTTGACCAGGGGTGTCTATACTTTGATTTAAGAAAATATAATTATGTTAGTTTACCTACTCTCTTGTGGAGAACTGGGATATCCTCTGGGTGAGGAAAGGTGATTAACTAGATAATGAACTGTTACAAAAAAAACAAAAAAAAAACAGATTGATTCTGCAAGGGTGAACACACCTGGAGTCACGAACCAAGTTCTCCTAATGAGGAGGACACACCGTGAACATGGAGAGAGCCGGGTGGGGACAAGAGTTAGGAAGAGGCATGCTTAATCGCTCTGAACTATTCCTTGGTGTCTGTCACTAATGTGTCCTATCGTAATCTGTGGGCATGTACAACAAGGCAGGTCTCCAAGTACGCTGGTGGCTAATGCAAGCTGAGGCGATGTTAACATCATTTGATGTATGCAGGGATACTGCAACCCTCTCCAAAACCTCATAGGTAAACACACTGAGACATCTCTCTCTCTCTCACACGCACGCGCACGCGCACACGCACACGCACACGCACACACCCACACACACACATACACACACACACACACACACACACAATTTTGAGGAGCAGTCTACGTGAAACATCTGTTCCAGTCACGGCATCTCTTTCTCAATTATAGCAACATTTGAATCCAGACAAGTCATTATCATTCACCTAAGAGAGCATTACCAAGCGGCGAATGGAGGGCAACACACCTCAACTCTCCATAGGATTACAATCTTTACAATTCACATCACATTTTGAAACTCACCCCCGTTTACTGATGCGGTTTAGTGGCTCCACTAGCAGTCAAACCAACAGTGCGTTTTCAATTACGACTGCAAATGGATGAACAGAAACTTGCTGCATCGTGTAGTTTTGAGTTTTTCCTTCATGTTTTCATGTTCAGACCCAGATTGAGGTTCACTAGTCATTTGTGTTATTGGATAAGTCATTCCAATTGGCTTTAACACCTGTTAAGTTTTAAGTTTGAAAATCCATCAACTGTCCTCCTGACACATGCTGTCAGTCCAACACTGTCAATGCAAATTGGGGGGAGGGTGGGGGTGTGGTGGTGTTCGCTCGTTCGCCACACAGTAATGTTGATTTTGTGCCGCTAGGGGATGGTATGGTGCTTTGTGTGGCATTTCCTTAAGAGATTTTTTATTTTTTTGTAAGTGGCTTTGCAACATTAAGTGGATATTTCCAAATGTAATAACTAAAGTTACTGCACCTAACAACCTAATCTAGCTTTATGTATTTTAGAACGTGTTTGGTCAGGAACCAGGATCACAACATCGAACTAGTTAGTTCTCATGTCACTCTCACCAAGTTGCTGCTGCATTTATGTATTTATTTTACTGGTTACCACCCTTTAAAATAGGACTAATAACAAAAATCACACCCTGTGTGAAGGAAGCGGTGCCTTTGGGGCGGGGCTTAACTCATTTCAGTTCGTCCCTATTGGTGGTCTGAGTCCACTTACCAAATTTTTACTTGGTAGCATGCTGCAAACTGGAATGATGGCTGTTTAAAGCCCAGCCAATGGGCAGACAGAGGGGGCGGGGCTTAAGTAATTACAGTTCGTCCCTATTGGTGGTTTTAGTCCATGTACAAAATGTGTACTCCCTAGCATGCTGTGAACTTGAGTTATGCCTGTTTAAAGGCCAGCCAATGGGAAGACAGAGGGGGCGGGGCTTCAGCAATTCATGCTCGTCCCTATTGGTGGTCTAAGTCCACATACCAAATTTGGACTTGGTGGCATGCTGCAAACTGGAGTTATAGCTGTTTAAAATCCCGTGCTCATCCCGTGCTTGGGGGTCCCTGGACCCCTCTTTCATAACTTCAGCAATTCATGCTCGTCCCTATTGGTGGTCTAAGTCCACATACCATATGTGGACTTGGTGGCATGCTGCAAACTGGAGTTATAGCTGTTTGAAATCCCGTGCTCATCCCGTGCTTCCACGGACGGACGGACATAACATACGCTGGGGGTCCCTGGACTCCTCTTTGATAACTTCAGCAATTCATGCTCATCCCGATTGGTGGTCTAAGTCCATATGCCATATTTGGACTTGGTGGCATGCTGCAAACTTGAGTTATAGCTGTTTGAAATCCCGTGCTCATCCCGTGCTTCCACGGACGGACAAACATAACATACGCTGGGGGTCCCTGGACCCCTCTTTGCTAACTTCAGCAATTCATGCTCGTCCCTATTGGTGGTCTAAGTCCACATACCATATTTGGACTTGGTGGCATGCTGCAAAATGGAGTTATAGCTGTTTAAAATCCCGTGCTCATCCCGTGCTTGGGGGTCCCTGGACCCCTCTTTGATAACTTCAGCAATTCATGCTCGTCTCTATTGGTGGTCTAAGTCCACATACCATATTTGGACTTGGTGGCATGCTGCAAACTGGAGTTATAGCTTTTTGAAATCCCGTGCTCATCCCGTGCTTCCACGGACATACGGACAAAGTCAAGCTTAGAGCGGTTGGCACCGCTAAAAAACAAAAAACTAAGGTAAAATAAATGTTGTCAGATTTGTGGTGCCCCCTATGGGCCTAAGTGAAATTACTTTTGGCTCTGCAAAGAGCACCGAAGTCTGACGTATTTCACACATCCTACCTGGGTCACGTTTTTTTTTTCCCCGTTCTGAATTCCCATAGACGTGTTTAATATTGCGTCAAATAAGAACTGTGTTCCAAAAATAAACAAAGAACCCCGGCGGTTTTACTCTTATAGATATGAAGCATCAACAGACGGTGAGAAAACGCTAATGTTACTTGGCCGCATTAGTTGAATTTTCGCCAGAAATGGACTGTTTCAAATATGAGTGACTGACTATCATAAACGATACAGAGCCACCTCCCCGACAATATCGCCGAGACAGTAGCTTGTTTATTTTTGGACCACAATTCTTATAGACGATTCTATGATGACACAATGTTATTCTCCATAGAGAAATTACTTTACGACCCAGGGGATGGACGAGTGACGTCAGGACTTCTGTACTCTATTGTGTAGGGGGCGGGGCCCCATATGTAATCCAACTTTGTAATTGGCTTCAAATTGGAGGCCATATAGCCAATTGGTATGGAATTTCAAACATCTGTATGATACATCTTCATAACATGACTCCAGAGATATGTGAAGTGATTTGTGTGACTGCGTGACTCTGCATGAGGACTGAGTAGCAAAATGTGTGTTTTAGGGTGGAGTGTATTCCTTGGTCTATAGCTACTGGCCAAAAGATTGCCACTGATTGGTCCAGTGGTTTATAAGATTAGCTGAGGAATCGAGACAGACAGACAGACAGACAGACAGACAGACAGACAGACAGACACAAATAGACAGGGGCGAAAACATAATCTCTGCCTTGATAATAATAATAATAATAATAATAATAATAATAATAATTGTAATAATAATAATAAGGGTAATAATAATAATAATAAACAAATAAACTATACAGTGGAGACCATAAATTGTTGGATTCCATGTAGTTCATTTCTTCTACTGTATGCAACTAATGTATATCAAAAACAACAACAACAACAACAATGGCCAGAGGCAGTGTTTCTCCTTTCAGATGGACCATGGGAGCAGAGGAAGGGCCTTTTTCTGCAATGCACCCCATCATGTCGTGGTGAGAGGCAGGCTCAGGAGAGGAAAGTGACATTTAGGAAGAGCTAAAAACAATGGAACAGTAGTGCTTTAATGTCTCATAAGACATGCTCTAAACATGGCTTTCCCATCTGAGAGCATCTCCATGCTGAGTCAAGTGCACTAACTGTGCATGAAAGAGCCTGTTCCCCCAGGACCAGACTGTCTGATACCCGCAAGAATAAACTGGCCTTTAACTCCAAAGCTCTGCAGTGCACAAAATACACAATGCTTCCCCAAGCCAAAGGGACATAGCAGCACTAAAGCAAGGGTACAAATGTGTAGAAAGCCTGCTCTATAACCTCTGCCAGTGACATGAAGTCACCTGAGAACCAAGAATAAGATGTTCCTTTTTCTTTGTAAAAAGCAACTCCAACTCAACAGGCAGTATTTGCTATGATTTTCAACTAATTTACTGAGTATGTGAAGGTAATGTTACTGTGTGTTCATGGACAAAGTTTCAGTTTAAATTCAACCTCACACATAGATAATTATAGCAGCCTAACTGAGCTGTGAGCTAGATAATGTGGTTACGGGTGTGCTACATCATTTATTAAATATTTGTCAGTATGCCACAAACGTAATGAAAACTGAAACAGTCAAGTGGTTTGAGATTTACACTTCTCTGCTGAACAAGCTGGTAACGTGTCGCCGCTGGTTACCATTTCCATAATAGCTAGCTCGGAAAAAATGACATGACACAAATTACCCAACATTGCTGGGTATGAGTAACATACTGTACGATATGCCCTCAGCCGGGTGATCTCACTTGACCTCTGAATTATGATCACAACATCTCTCTAGATGTGCTCTATTTATTTTCCTCATGAATGCTCTATATATAAACCAATGCTTTCCAAGAAGCATGTTTTTTTTCCTTCTAAGATTAAAATTTATGGAAAAAAAGAGAAAGCATCATTGTTCCACCCCGATGGATAGCTCACAACAGTTTGGTGCGGGTGCTCAGGAAAACAAATATTTTTCACTGAGTGGCTGTGGCTGTGAAGTACATAAGTCCCGCAGCTCTGATTTTACATCCTGTCAAATTAATGATTCAAAGCACTCAATATAAATATTAAAACTAATAGCTTCACTATTCAGCTATTACTCCATCATTCCCTGAAATCATCATAAAACATTCAGTGCCTTTTAGAAAATTTACACACTTGAATTTGATGGCGAGGAGAGAGAGAAAGAGGGAAGCTGTCAGTGCACCGGGTCCTGGAAGCTTAAATAATAGTGGAAAGCTGTTTATGGACCATGCTTTATTTATTCATCGTCTTCAGAGTAAGGTCTTCAGTTTAGATGGGGGTAGAGAGAGGGAGAGAAGGTGAGAGAGATAGAGAGAGAGAGAGAGAGAGAGAGAGAGAGAGAGAGAGAGAGAGAGAGAGAGAGAGAGAGAGAGAGAGAGATACACAGGGAGGGAGAAAATTAAAGTCAGATCTATCAGGGGAAAGAGCTGAAACATAACTCTTCCCACAGTGTGATAAAGGGGGAAAAATGCAGCGTCCATGAGATTCCCCGCACAAGGTCAATCAATGGAAGGACTTTAGGTCTAGGAGCAGCTAATGGATTGTGAAGACGCATAGCAGGGTTATGAATTTTTAACCAATGCCTCCCTTGGACCAGACCTCCATAAATCAATGACGACTTATTGGAGAGGATCAATTATGCAAACTTTAAAACATTTAATGACAGCTAATGAGGTGGTCCCCGGGGTGGCGGCTGCCAGGGGTGGAACCTGCCCGGTGTCCCTGGACTCACCGGTGCGGCAAAGGAGACCGAGAGAGGGTCTCCAGGCACAACTTTGAAGGCCACACCTTACTGACTGAGTTCAATAGCAGAGCCGATCCTTGGTTGAGGAAAAGACCCAACGGATATTATTGATGTAGCAAAACCCTCTACTTCGGTAGTTTAAACGAGCACCAAACTTGCTCAGTTTACAGTATATTTGCCGTGCGATTATTAACTCAACCGACAAGGCTGAGACATGGGTTTTGGTATTTGTATTTGCATGTGATTTTACGTGCGACAGCAGTGTTATACTATAGCTTCATGTGTTGCAAAAGGTTTTCCCCCCGTGTGGACGAGTGGGAAGAAAGGAAAGCCCACCTTGAGAAGCAAAGCCCCATTATTCGTGACATTTTCAAAAGCTCATCATAGGGAATGGCCTCGGGCTGCCCCCTGTGGCGGTAATCTCAAATCACTGAGCTCTAAACAATGTTAAGCACAACTGCGCACATTAAACAGACTCCCAGCAAATCTGTCCTCTTGACTCGCATCGTGCACAATGCCCGTGACCCTGCCATCGCATGCTTTTATGCAGTTTGTGTCCTTCGAACAATTCATGATTAATGTATTACCCTCGCTCTTGCTCGTCTAGCCGTCAGACGGTTCAAAGATTGACTGAGCAGAAGCTTTACCTCTTGTTATATAGTATCTACTACAGGCAATAATGTAGCGTTTCCAGCATTCTCATAATAGGAATCCTTTCAACAGACGTATCGGATCGTATATGATGGATTAAATACTGCATGAACTGGGATCCAAGGTGAATCCTGCATCATTTAGTAATATGTTGGACATGTGCACATAATCAGCACGACAACGTGTTCCTGTATAATATACATATTTGTATGTAATCATTATAATATAATGATTCCGTTTTTTGATGACCGTGATGCATTATGTGTGATATAAAAGGAAAAACAAAAGAGCAATTTTCCTCAGGTGAGATGTTAATGCAGGACGTGATCCGACTGTCAGCATGAACACCAACAACTACATAGAGGGGGATGTTATAGTAGGGTTGCAGCGCATAAACCCCTCATTACAAAGACAAACACAAACGAATTCAGTGGTTCAAAAACCCTAGACTCTGGTCTACAGAGATGTAGAAAAATGTGACATGGTCAGATGAGTCATGCTTCGCCATATTCTCCAGAAGTGGACAAGAGCACCAAGGCCTGAATGCTTGACCCCAGCAGTGAGGGGGTCAGGTGACCTTCATCCTATGATGAAACACTTCTATCCATACCTGATGGGAGTGATCTCTTCCAGGCTGACAGTGTCTCATCCACAGGGCAAGAGGGGTCACTGAATGGTTTGATGAGTATGGAAATGATGTAAACCAGATCTCAACCTGAACACCTATATGGGAGATTTTGGACCGATTTTGGACCGTCATTTTAGGTTTAGGGTCCATCCTGAGGAAGAATTCTACATTATACTATATTGTTAGTATGGTTGTTTATATCTAACCTTTATATGTAACCATCACTTATAGTACTTAAATAATACATTATGATATGACATGATATTTGGTAGCTTGTTGTAGTGGCAAAGATGTCTCCACTAAGCCTGATAGCTATTGTTTTTGTTACAGCCCGTCTGTTATGGTTCAGCTTGTCCTTGTAGCAGCTAGTATAGTCTCGCGTAGCCGTAACTATTCCACAATCTCCGAATAATATATAGAGTCTGGAACTACACCACCTGAAATCCGAGAGAGGAAACTGGCACTTCCGTTCACGAAAATATATTTTAAAATATCTTTACATTTGTTTTTTTAATTTCCATCTCTGCTAAGCAGCAAGTTAAATATACTTAATAATATGATTTTCATTTATATTAGGATAGATTTGCGCGACTTTGTAAAGACGAAACGGAAGTGGGGAGGAGGCCTCACATCCGGTTTATATTCTAATCATGATCAGAGCTTTCGAGTCCCAGACTGTATGACCGTAAACATTTGAAAATTGTGGGAGGCAACAGTCTGGCCACACGAGACTACAGCTAGAATAACTATGGTCTGAGCCCTATGTGCTCGTTGACAGAACTAACTTAGCACTAATCTGTGTCAGACTGTGTGTTATTGTACTTCTCCCCATGATATCATGTACATTAAAGTATAACCATCACCACTTAGAATATTGTCTCCGACTCCTAATGCCTCATCAATTACTGATTGATCCAGAATTCCACTACACCCTCCAGTAGATTTACAGAATTGTAAATCTATGCCAAGGCACATTGAAGCTACATGTGCTGTTGGCTCGTGTTGGCCTTACAAAGACATATAGTTTTTGTTGTCCTTCTTTCGCTTCTTAAACAGAAACAATAGATAGATAGATATGGGATATACAGGGATATAAACAAACTTGAAGTGGTTCAGGTCATTTCGTGTTTATATGAAGGGAGAGAAATTCATTTTTCATTACTCCAGATAACGTATCAATCCCATTGGCAATTCTTTCCAGATGTCTCTGTCTCCCCCAGGGGCATATGGGCAGCAAACATGGAGCTGATGGACAAACTTATCACCGTGCTAACATCTGTCCCTGCTGCCGTCATTCTGTTGGCTCGGCAGTGCAACCGTTTCATCATTGTGACAGTGGAAGGGAACATGCTCTCCAACTGCACTGAATGGTGTGCACGTTCCCCTGTAAATACTGTGCACCCTGAAGAGCATGTGTCATTTCCTATGACTGGCATGTGTTGTCCTGGTTTCCCTGTCCATAGAGCTGCATGCAGGGTCATTTTGTCCTCTCTCTAGTGAGTGGATGAGGTCAAATGGCATTTAGGTGATGATAGGCCATTGGGCCATCGTCTGTCAGGCCTTGAAAGTCATTTATTTTCCAATTATTAGCTATTTTCCAAAAGTGCCTTCAAGATGTGTTGCCATGTATATTTTTTCAATAATAAAAAAGTTTTTTTTGTGAAAAATGTTCACTGTCTGGAATATTTTTCACAATGAGCATTTCACATGAGTGACGTATGTCTCCAAACTTGGGCAAGGTTTCAGCCCAATGTGACAATAAAGCCGATTCAGATTCTGATTGACTTATTTAAAAAACAAAAATAGTAAGTTAGCCTACTAGCAATGTGCACAAGAAACTTGGCTGCGATTGGTTCAGTGTTTTTTGATATTAGCTCCAGACAATCACACAGACTGATCCTCTTACAGACGGCTAGCCTTCCGCAGAGCCATACAGTAAAAAAAGGAAAAACTAGAAAATGTGCTCCTCGGAGCACAGGTCTCCGCCAGTACTATTCCTGTCTTACCTCACTTTGAAAGAGACCAAGACTCTTTCAAAGTGACACATCTATTTATAGGCCGCTATACGTCATGCGTCTCACTAGCCAATCAGAGCACACTCTTTCAACGTATTGTCACGTGTCACGTGAGGCTTGACCAATGTTAGCTTGGCCGAGGGGGGGGGGACGGAAAGTGAAAACATAGTCTCCTGGCGGAGACAAAAAGGAATTACATTCTGTAAATACAACATCTGCAGCACAAAAAGAGATCCCTTTAGAATCTGGTTAAGAGCCAAGTGTTCCAGTACACATCAACCTAACACCCTTAGCAGGGAACAGGCAGTCACATAGGGTAAGAGGACAGTCTAGAATGAGTGACTCGTAGTCTTAAGGTTTGTGCAGGTACAGTACATATTCACGCTCTGCTGAGTCTCTCAACCAGACAGGAGAGATAACCCAGAGTCAGGCCAAAATGTTTACTGGCAGATGTGTTTTAAAGGAGCCGTCCTTAGCTGATCATGGCAGCGGAAAATACCCTGCTGTTCAGTGCATCTGCAACTCGCTGCTCTTCCCACTTCCACCTACAAAATCCTGACCTTTTAAAGAAATGATGGATAAGATGGCCATTCCACATTTTTCTCAACACCCCCCCCCCCCCCCCCCCCTCCTCCTGTTTTTCTTTATTTTTCCCCCACACCATTGAAGATTGAAGCTCTGTCTCTGTTAGGCTCGGAGGCAAATTCATGGCCCTTCTTTTGCTCACTGTTTCAAACCACTTTTAAGTCTGATGCTGGCTTTGGCCAGAGGCCTTTGGCACTTGGCTTCTGTGCAGCGGTTCGCGTCAGGAGCTACGATTTGTGATTTGCAGATAACATGAGCACTGCCTCGCTTTTGGCTGTGGATGTAGTTTTGCAAACCAAAGTCAGTAATGTGTGATAGGATGTGACTGGAGCATGCCATCACCACAACACTTAAATTGTTGTTTTGCCTGGTAAAACCACTGCCACTGTGCTCTTGTTAAAGTGATGGACAAGCAACCTTTAGAACGCCATGTGGTTTGTATGTATTAGGCTTAAATAATGGTGTCTACCTGTGTGTGTGTGTGTGTGTGTGTGTGTGTGTGTGTGTGTGTGTGTGTGTGTGTGTGTGTGTGTGTGTGTGTGTGTGTGTGTGTGTGTGTGTGTGTGTGTGTGTGTGTGTGCGCGCGCACACGCATGCATTCATGCGTGCGTTTGTACATACAGTACAGTACGTCTGTGTGAGGGTAGGTGGCTGTGTGCACATGTATGCAAGGGCATGTATACATGCATGGCTTTGCTTGGTGTGCTTGGTTTAACATTCCATGGTTAGCTCAGGACATGTAGCTACATTGATATTGTGAATTAAGATATTGCAAATGACAAATTTAAGAATTAGAATGATGGTATACAGTATTTTTTACAGACTAACTTTTTAATGATCTCTTATTTCTATAATCTGTAACTTGTTCCCTGTGAATCCGTACATGTGTAGAGACAGATAGTAGAGTATCTGACATTGCTTACTAATCAACAACAACGCCATCAGACCTTGGCTCAGTGAAGAGTGATAACACAGATAACTCAATGTGTGCTGATGGAAGCGCTTTTCCAAGAGGAAAAAGTGAGCTTTACGGGTGGTAACTCTGCTTTTCCCTGCCTGAAGAAACTTCACACATCGGTGAACAGCATCATCTGTGTGTGATGAACCTCTCTCTCCGCAGAGATCTTTCCCACCAACCCCCTGACCAGCAGCAGTTTTACATCCAGCCAAGGCCGAGGCAATGTGATCGGTCAATAGTGTGAGTATTTCCTTTAACCACTTATTTTATACTTTGTCACACCATGGTGTTGCGCTGCAAAAATAGCCGATCTACAAGCTCTACAACACGTTGCGTCTCGACACATTGTGAGCTTGTAGACTTTCACCGATAATGACATGCCCAAAATAGGGATGCCAGTTTGAACATGGTTAAATAGCAAAATAGAACTTTGACACATAATCTATGGTATTTTATTATTTAATTTCCATTGCAGCACAGAATACACAACCTATATATCCTACTGTATATAAAGAGTACTAGTCTTGCACTACTTTTAAAGCTTGATCCATAATTGTGACAGCTGAAGTTAATAATACATTATTTCAAATCTATGGTTTACATTTACTATTTGTAAAGATTGTAAAATGAGTGAGAGATAGATTTGCAACTGGGAAGCATTCTGCAAAAGCTCTTATTTTCTCCTACATCTCAAATGTTCAGTTACCCCCCAAATGACAATGGATTAATACATGGAATATTAAAAAAGTCACATCCAGCGTTGTGACAATGATGGCGCGAATCTATGTTGGTCACCATTCTGGCAGGTGAATGATTTCCTTCTTTGACCAACAGCTCTCCTGAGAATACAATATGCCCACGGCATTGTTTAGTTTGAAAAATCCCCAACAAGAGCTTGGCTTGATTGCATTGGTTGGCCTACTCAAAGATGGAATTGACAGAGACAGAGAGAGAGTGGGGGGGGGTGGGGGAGAGATAGAGATAGAGAGAGAGAGAGAGAGAGAGAGAGAGAGAGAGAGAGAGAGAGAGAGAGAGAGAGAGAGAGAGAGAGAGAGAGAGAGAGAGAGAGAGAGGAGACAGAGAGGGAGAGAGAGAGAGGGGGGGTTGAGAGAGAGAGAGAGAGAGAGAGAGAGAGAGAGAGAGAGAGAGAGAGAGAGAGAGAGAGAGAGAGACTTGACAACGCCCAGACAGTCAATCCCTTGTGGCTTTGTCCACTGATAATTTACTTTTCAGGGGGAGATGTGTTTACCAAGGCTTACAATTGATGTGCTAAAATATTGATGGGGGACATTTTATAAGCTTCCAAAGAGGTAGAACTGTTGACCTTACACCAAGGGTGTCAGATTTTGTCTTTCTACAGTGTATGTAAGCTGTTGGTTGTCATTGTTGCTTTAACTGCAGTATATAGACAAACAGATACAGGAGAGCAGAGGATAATACTGTACATGTGTAGACTGATAGGATGGCATGGGTGTTAATATGATGATGAATAAAGATGATAATATAGGATAATGAGGGTTGTGAGACAAATGTATATTATTATGCACACTGTGAAGAAGTCATATTGTGATGTCATATTCAAGATGGGATTATTATAAAACATTAGATTTGTGTGCCAGAACTCAAATCTATGCATTCCATCTCAAATCACATGATACTGTATCCATACACTTGTTATGTATGAACAGCTATTTAAAAGGTCAGTGCATTTCCAGACCTTTCACTGAATCTGGTTCATAATGTCAAAACCTGGAACATGTTATCAGCCCAATGGTTTTATATTCATAACGTTCTTGAACTAATTAAAAGTAATATTGCAAATGAAACTGTATGTCAACACCAATATTCTGTGCAGAAGGAGGGTGCGCTTTATGTTCTCTAATGAATCACCTCTGACGAAGGCCATCAAATCTATCAAGTCGCGCCTGCCGTTTTTGAAGTGCAAATGTGCTGACATGCCAGCGCTGATGGCATGTCTGGTGACACATACGCCCTGGGGCTAGGTCAACCTCAGTGGAAGGCTTCATTCTAATGCCTGCTCTACAGGGACCCCGTCGGACACATGCCTCTGCCCCTCCAGCCCTGCTACAGCAGCCAAAATCCCACAATCCCTTGCTGATGAGAAGTAGACGCCGTCCACCGGCCTTGCGGATCAGGAAGGTCTTACTCAGGCTGTCAGAGGGGGTGAGAGATATTGACTTAAATAGCTTGACCTGGCTCATCCCTGATGGCTCTACCTTTTCACCCCATCCAACCCCCCCACCCCCCCCCCAGACCAACGTTCAGGGCAGAGCTGGAAGCCAGCCCAGTCCGCCCACAGGGCCACCCCCCCTCTCCAAATAAATTAAACTGCAGGAATTGAAGGCGAGAGCCGGGGAAAGGACGGGGGCCCATGTCTGGACAGTTACTGTTTAATTAGCCAACTGGGCTTCTGAGGCCTTGAGAAACGGCCGGGTAGATCTGGCCTCCTTAATCCCAACCCGCCATAAACACGTCCCAGGACTCTGCTGGACAACCCACGGGTGGGGGTGGGTGGGGGGGCGTTGGGTGTAGGGAGAAAGGGAATAGTGATGAGGCTGATGGTATCCGTGGCAATTCATTTAGAGGGTCTGTAGCATTTGTTAATCTTCTCACAATGATAAACCTGACGTGGGTTTTTGCAGTGGTAACACTTTGCACTACATGAAGAGTGTTCTAGTAATGGGTGACTGATATCACCCCATGGCTCACAACTACATGCACACAAAATAATAAGATTTTACTTATAATGGACTTTACATTTGTAAAAAATCTCAAAAGTGCTAAGACATGTACATACAGTACGTAGGCCTACATTATCAGCGCTGTCGGGCAGAAACCTTGTATGGCCAAAACTGTTACAGTACTTTTCAGGAAAAAGTTAACAGTGTTCCATTGATTCCAATGTAGTTATTATTCAGGAAAAAGTTAACAGTGTTCCATTGATTCCAATGTGGTTATTATTTACTGCCGTCACAAGCTCTTGTTAATACTTTTCATTGGTTAAATAGTATAAAACCCACAGACCTGGCGTCCCTATTTTGGGCATGTCATATAGGTGAAGATAAAAAATAAAAAAAAAGGATTACAGAGAAAATAGCCAATCTACAGCTCACAACATGGCATGATCCAATGCGCTGTGAGCTTGTAGATTGGCTATTTCCGGTACTCTTGCAAGACACTGTCATACGACAAAGCATAAAATAAGGCTTAAGTGGTTAAGGGATTAGCATTCATTTCTGAAAAAAAATGACAAAACAGACAAAATCTACAGACAAAGGACTGAGCAAGCTGCACTTACTGCTGTATATTAAAGTCGGAAGCCCATTGTTCTAAATCATCCAATTAGTATATGTTTCTCAGAGGTGTTATTTGGTACAACAGTTCTGTAATATTTAAAGCGTACCAACATTTATACTCAAGCTAATTGTACTCTCAGCTATAAAGGTAGCATCGTAAGGTTCTTTGTCATCTTTAACCTCAGCATGCGATATGCTTCTTTGTTTCACAAAAGCAGCACGTGGGGTGCACTGTGTATATTTAATCCCTCTCTGACTTTATTAGAGCCCTGGTTTTATTGATCTCACCCCCGTTCGTTCTCTTTATGGGCCAACATCATCTTTGCTGGAAAGCATTAAAGAGTCAGCGATATAAGCCCCGGTATCTTGAGGATTCCTTAGAGAGAGAGAGAGAGAGAGAGAGGTAGAACTTTGTCCCACACTGATGAGTCGGAGAGCAGCGCACAGAGTAACTACACTATAGAAATGATCAAAACGTCCCATCAGCTAATACCCCCATGCATCCTCTGTTCTGTCACGCTCCAGCTCCGTCACAGGACAGTAATGTGGAAAGCATGTCAACATGGTCAGATGAAAACCAAAAATAGCTTGCGTGCTGTACTCACAGTGGTAATGACACATAAATTGGCCAGCGCTTCTCTGTCGGTGGACCGCCTTTTCCCTTTACAAAACACAAGGGAAAAGGCAAACTCTGACGGGATAAATTGGACATGCAAACGGATATTAACACTGATTTGCGTTTGAAGTCACCGCACATGTGTAAAATCAGTCGCCTCAAAGACGAAAAGACAGGGATATCAGAGAAGAAAGACTGTATGCATTTGCAATGCTGATCATTCTATAGTCGTGTTATACAAGAACAGTCATATAGAGCGATGAGGCAATGTTGTTTGGCTTCGGAGTGATTACAGCATGGCTGAAAGATGACGGCAGTGTGGAAGTGAACCGCAGTGCTATCCATCTTATTGCCGAACCCAGCTGATGGTGTGTGCATGTGGGGACAGGCCTAGCTTTAGGGTCCAATAATTGTATCCTTGATGTGTCAAAGCACACACAGACCTCCAGTGTGGAGATTAGGCCGTGCCGTCACTTGCCCGTGGTGAACGCCGGAGTTCCGATTCGCCCTGGCTTGTGGGGGCCCAGGGTGTTTTTTGCACCATGAGCTAATTGTGTGTATTATCGCACATTTTTTGGTCTCTGTCCGGTTCCACAGCGGTGAAACAAGCAGGACGCCTATCAAAACCATTATTCCCAGGTGTGAAAAGCTGTCACCTTCCTATGTGTCACTTTTTGTCCCAGGGTCTTGTCCCACTTACTGGCCCACTTTGGCTGCCTAGGTGAAATATGTGGAGTGTGCCATTGCTTGCCCGTTTGGCCACGGGGATTGATGGAACATGTTCTCCGAGAAGGTGATAGCAACTGACAAGGTCTTTACATCATTCTGCGTGAAAAAGGGGTGACGACCATTAATCAATACTATTTTCGTGCGTTGAGCGGAAAAACGACGAGGCTAATTCTATTTTAGCGAATCTGCCCTTTACCTCTCTCACACTGCAATAACCACAATGACAACACCAGATATTGTATACTCTGCATTTGCATGACTCCGTTGTTGCCTTTCTCTACACTACAGTGATGTGGATAGGTGAACACAACTTAGCAATTGATAATTCATCTCTGATCCTATCCAGAGGTAATTGGCCACTTTTCCTGTACCCACAGTTATACTGATCTGGGGAAAATCACTTTTCCTTCAGGGTTAACCACTGCCACCACACCACAGCCTTAAGTAAGACCATTTTATGCTACATTGCATCACTGAGTGGCCCATAAACTGTGTGGAGGCCTTAGAGAGTTCTCTGCCACACCCTGTTAACCACATGAACCCTACTGTGTCTATTCTGGGAACGTATATTCGGCAAAAATAGCAGATCTACAAGCTCAAAGTGTGTCACGTTGCAGCACATTGTGATCTTGTAGATCGGCTATTTTCAGTGAAGAGATTTTTGGGTAGAGGGGGGAAAAAAATCAGTGGACCAAGTATAGAGCCCTGGGGGACCCCGGTCTAAAGTGGTTAAGTGGCAACATGAAACAGTGGGTGCCGACTTTCCACTCAGCCAGCATCCCACCATCCTCTGTGGTACCAACACAGTCTTTTTGCCATTTAGTGACACTGCGGGCACTGCTGAGAAAGCCAGGAACACTCACTGATTCATTCTGGCAGGTCTCAGTCCTTTGCCATTAGTCAGAACACCGACCTCTGTCTGGATATGATAGGACAAAAATAAATCTATTCTTTGACTGTTATTTTCCTAAAAATAAGAGAAGGAAAATAATAATAAAACAATTCAAATTGTTGCGTGATTATTATGGAATATTTTGGTTCAAGTGAGTGCTGCAGGGGGGACCTGCAGCGCAGAGTGGAATCCAATCTGTTGATTAATCTTCTACAGGGATGTCTTCCGCTCCAGCACACCGTTCATGGAAAAGCTTTTTTCATGCTTTATTAAACAGAGAGTCATTTTGATTAGTGTGGAGATATACTTTAAGAGGCACCGTGACTTGATCAGATGTGTCACCCGCTCCTGCATTCTGAGGGGACCGTATTGACAAGACAGGAAAGGGCAGGTGGAAGCGTTGGCTCTTTGAGTGTTCTGCTTATAATCGAGGTCCATGTCTGTTGTTGTGTGTCTCAGGGATGTGCATTGAGCTTCATTTGTTCAGAGAAGATATAAAGAATATTAATCTCAATGGTTTCGCACCATGATCTTAAAGGAGAATTTCAGACTACGTTTTTCTTACCTTTTATATGATATTACT
This sequence comes from Gymnoscopelus microlampas, assembly GCF_963454915.1. Lineage (NCBI taxonomy): Eukaryota > Metazoa > Chordata > Actinopteri > Myctophiformes > Myctophidae > Gymnoscopelus > Gymnoscopelus microlampas. The sequence goes on from NC_139946.1 coordinate 29,068,040, forward strand.
TTTATCCTAGGACGAGTGGTACAGTAGAACATTTTCTTAACCATCCATCCCGAGTCTCGCACGTATTTTTATTGCGATTTTATATATATTATTTGTTCATATCTGACTTTCCTAATGACCCAAATGGGCCGCCGTAGTGTTTACATCAGTGATCACGGGCGAAATCTCGGCTTGCAAGACTTCCGGAGGGGTGCATCTCACACTAACACTGTGACCGTGGACAGTTTTCTGTCATTAGGAAAGTCAGATATGAACAAAAAAATATATATAAAATCGCGATAAAAATATGCAATCTAGACCATGGACCGTCCGCTCTGGTTTTTAGCTGCGGGGGACTCGGGATGGAGTTATGACATTTTTCCAATGTACCACTCGTCCTAGGATATAGTAATATTATACAAAAGGTAAGAAAAACGTAGTCCGAAATTTTCCTTTAAGTTATGTTGCTTTCTTTAAACCATATGAACGATATGAAGGTTCAGGCCAGGGAAAAGAAAAATAAGCTTGGGAAATGCAAATAGTCACCATCCTAATCTTCTAAACTCAGCCCACTTTGGTACAATCTCTTCGCTTTTATGTCCTCACAACACGCTTGACAAAATCAGAAAAAAACAAAAAAAGGATTGACACCCTTCTTCAATATTTCCCATTCTTGCAATCAATCAATTTCCACCGCCACTGCAAGAGAGCTCGACGTTTATATGGGTTTTGCTCAGTCAGTCGGCTTGACTAGCTACCATTGATTTAGGTCCCAGACTCAAATGTCAATACCGCCTCTTTTTGGGCTGTGTCACAGAGGAAGATAAAAATCGTCCTCATTGATCAATGTGCTCGGTGAGCAGGTGGCGTCCGCTACAACTTGCCACAACAATTTGAAACACAGGTTGTGTATGCCGTGACGAAATGTTAAGACAGGAAATTCATGGCTCAGTTCATCACCTGTCAGCCACAGTCAACAGCTTCTGAAGACACATCATCACTGACCTGTGGCCACTATTAAGAGCACCACCACCCCATCACTACACGCCTACCACCTCCAATATCCAACACTGGAGCACAAATGCACTTAAGACATTTTGCAAGCTTTTTCTGGCCATCATCTGTGAGTGGTAAGTGAGCACCAAGTCAGGACAAAGTAACAGAAAACTCATGTGACACTGAAAGATCAAAGGTGAGTCTACTGTGAATCCCAGGGCACACCAATGGGCGAGTCAAAATCTTAAGGCACACCTGTATTCATAGCAAAAATAGCCAATCTACAAGCCTGTTTCAATGCGACGCATGGTGGGCTTGCAGATCCGCTATTTTTAAAAATGTGTGAATACAATGTTTAATCATTTGAATAGTCACAATTAAAATATTTCTCCTATAATGACATGCCCAACGTAGTGATGCCAGCATGAAAGCGGTTAAATATATATTTTTTAGGGTATAGGAATTTGCCTCTGTAATGTGAGATGAGTACTCACAAATTACTCATATAGATCAAAAATAATAACTCATAACTTTCTGTATAGCTATATACAGTATATTGCAATAACATGTGGTTTCCACAAAATACCAAGGCCTTGTCTCATGGCGCACCAGTCTGATAAGTGGTTAAAAGCATTATACTACTACTCATCTAAAAAATATTCTGAAATCAGTCTGAAATGAATTAAGGCAATCAGGAGTGGGCCGGCTTTTAGTCCGTTTTCCTTTGGTGCGCCCCTTAGTGGAAGAAGAAATTCTAATGACTTTTTTCAGATTCATAAAGCAATGAAACATTCATGTCACATGAAAACAACAGTGGAGCTCTGTCCCGTATTTGTCTTTGCAGCAATCTACATTTTGAATATTTATAAGAGGGAGAAAGCATTGTATTGTAAGTAGCAGTGCAATCCTAATTTAATACGCAGTTTACAAGCCTATTATATTCAACTGGGGCATAGTCATTGAAGCATTATAGGATAAACTGGACACAATTATTCTATTCCCCTGCATGCTAATGAATTTAAATAGGATAGGGATGAATTAAACATTTATTCAAAGCAAATATCATACTTAATGTAATTATTGAATCAAAACTATTTCAGAACATTTGCCGCCCACTGATAAGCTGTTCAGCAGTTGGCTACTTTAATCTTGCAAAGATTTTCAATGTGTTTACACAGGAAGGTCCTGACGTGATGAAAAGACAGAAATGCTGGCTTAGAAAATAACGAAAACAGCAAAAGCATAGCCTATAGCAGGGGTACTCAACAGGCGGACCACGGTCCATGACCGGACCCTGGGCAAATTATAGTTAAAGAGTTAAAGAGATATATTTTTGGGGATTCTTGGAGGCGGGGTGAAAAAGTATTTGAATTGTTGTTCTGTTGTTTTCATGTTTATTTTCATGTTTGTTTTCATACTCTGCACCAGGCGCGGAAATCCCGGGGGGTACAGGGGAGAGTTGTCGTCGTCGTCCCCCCCCCCCCCCCCCCCCCAAGTCATTTAGAATAATAGAAATAAAAGTTAAAATAATTAAAATTACTTATTCAGTAGAACCTGAACCCACTTATCGTAAGTAAATGAATAATGAAGAAGCATTCTGCTTCTACGGACCGACAGAGTGGAATAAACCCCCATTACACCTAAGACAGGCAGCCTCTGTCGATAGCTTTAAAGCACAGCTCAAGACCTACTTCTTCACTCTTGCTTTTAGCTGATTTTTTGGTTGATTCTTAAATCTCTGTGTTGTTACCCATGTCCTCACTGTATTGCCTGATTCACTGCCTTTTGCTATTATTTCAATGTTGTTTTATGCTTTTGCTTTTCTTTTTTTTGCTTTATTGTTAAATTGGTTGTAACGGTAATTGTATTCTTGCTATGTAAAGCACTTTGAGCTGCATTTCATGTCATGAAAGGTGCTATACAAATAAAGTTTACAATTATTATTATTATTAAACAATTAAAAACAATAAAATGTCAAGGACGCCGACCGGTGTGGCCCTCCATCTTTTCAGATGGAGGTCTGCGGCCAAATACAGTGCATAATCGATTTGGGGGTCCTTGATATGAAAATGTTTTAGAACTGACATACGCAGTAGACTTAAGTATCTTCAGGCGGGTATAATCTTTTACATTTTTATAAATAAATCATAAGCCTTACATTTTTTTGAGCTTGAACTTTTACTCTTCCAGCAAAGCTACTGGTGGTCCCATGTCATGCAGTACATCTGCCTACGTATACTGTCTGGAAGACACATTTTACATAGGCTTGCAGAGTTTTTCCAGCACCGTTGAGAGCGAGTTCTCGAGAAACAGAACGCATTGGAAGTGCCACCGTATGTCTGTATGTCTATTGTGCCCTCACAATAGAACGACAGAATGCAGGTTAAAAATAGGCAAAGTCGCCCTTTAAGGTATTGCGAAGAAGTTGGTCTCAACTGGTTTTGCACTGAGACTGCAATTTTGCCTGGCCCTAAGAATGCAATACAGTATATCATATTATACAATAATCCTAAATTAAATATCGTTGCTGTCAGGCAGAAACCTATATCTCCATATTTCATCATTTATTTTATAATGCCCTACTTCGTCGTACAAGAGTGACACATGCAAAAGTAGCGAACATAGCATCTACAATCATTGTGAGCTCATAGATCGGCTATTTTTGCTACTTTTGATTTTTTTTTTAAAGGGAAAGTGTAAGTGTTAATTCTGTCTGTGGTTTTATAAATATTGAACTAATGAAAAGCATTAACAAGAGCTTATGACTAAATAATAACTAAATACTGTATTACATTGTTGCACAATGATATGGACAGTCATCTATGTATAGATGACTGGTGAATGTCGGTGACTACCTCACCTGTTAATCTGTGTTTTTTTGTACTGCAGTTCTAGTCCCTGACTCCAACACAAATTTCCCCTATATATGGGAGACAAATAAAGTGAACCTTGAACATTCTTCGTTCTTTTTCCCATTTCCTGAAAAGCAACAGTTTTGAACATACAAGGTTTCCACGCGACAACGACGATATGTTTTCTTTCCCTGATCCTATCCAAACATTTTGCGACCCACTTTTGGGTCCCGGCCCACTGGTTGAGAGCATTGATTGCTGTAATCTAATTAGAATGAATTTACTATACAGTACAGTTATTTCAAGACTGTATGTATACTGCTGGATAGTTCTTTAGTGATATTGCCTACACTGCTGTTTACCAAGTTCTACCACTGCACTTCTTCCTTGAAAAAGGCAAAGACAGGAGACAAAGAGGCTCCACTTCCTAATCATCGTGATAAACGATGAAAGCACTTTTCCCTTCGAAATGTCATTCTCTCATGAAGAAAATCTCTCCCACCGTAGATTGGGGCGTTTGAAGTCACTCTCTGTCTCCTTGTCTCATTAAACTTAAAAAGAATGAAATAAAATTCAAATGAACTGTTTACCCTTTTACTTTAAAATGTGTAATTTACCCTCACTCCGCGAGACAACTCACAATTACAGTGGGCTGGCTCTCCCACATCCGTTTAGTGTATTTTCTATAACAAACCCCCTATTAATCAGTTGCAAGATCAAAGTGACACTGCAGAAAAGTTTTAAATATTTAAATCTTTGCTATTCAAATCTCATAACAGATCAAAGCGTTTTGCTTTAATTTCACAAGTCATTTTGGTGCTAGATACAGAGACATGCACACAAACTCAGGCTGAATATCCAGCATTGCAGTAAATCTCCATTCTCTTTTCATATTCGATCTTGCCTTTCACTTGATGCAACTGAACTGCTCATTTGAAGTCGTGTGGATGACAAGTAACTTAAAAGTGCATCTCATTCATTATGAGACATTTGCCTCATAAGGCGGCATAATAAATCATGATGTCGCATGTGACAAAGATTGAAACAGCAACTGTTTCAGATGATAAGTGACAAGAATTATTAGGCCTAACTTTTTTGATATCTTGAATTAGAAAAAGCTTACACGATTTGATAAGGTGCTTGTAAGGCTCATTTTACATGAGTAACCTGAGTTAAGGACCCCTTCCCATGGCATTAAATAGTTGCGATTAATGCCATGGGAAGGGGTCCTTAACTCAGGTTACTCATGTAAAAATGAGACCTTTCAAGACACCTTCGCTCGTGTAGCTAACTAGCTATCATAGTGAATTACTTTTTTCATTTCTTCAAATCATGAGGGTGAGACATGTACTAATTGCTTCAATCGAAATATATATTCTTATCCAATTAGCCTATGAAACTGTAAGCCTGGCAAAGTAATTGGCTAGCTCAGTCCCTGTCAGGTTGAGGTGTCCAGTAGGGGAACAGCAGATCTTATTATAATTTCTGCAAATTGGACAGATCTCTCCCAAACAGATAACCAGAGAGGGAGAGATCAGACTTCTTAGAGGCATTGAGATGAGACTGGCAGGTGGAATACCTCCAGCTTACAGGGAAATGTGACCAGTGCATATGCAGTCAGCTGGCATGATGCTCAAAGGATTGCCGCGTGGAAATCACATAGAAAATACTCAATAACGGAGCACAGTAGTGATACCACTTTGAAAAATGCAAAAGTGAACAGATTGATGTGTGCCACTGTAGCTAGGCCAAGGTCTAGTTTATACCCCGTCGTTCGACAGTGTCGCGCGTCAGAAAAAGCCGATCTACAAGCTTAGATTGGCTAGTTTTGATGCATGACACTATTCCACGACAAAGAATAAATCAGGCTTAATATTGTGCTTCTGACTGCATCCTCACTCAATGTTACCGGTTCATCTTTTTGCAGTGCACTTTCCTTTTGGAACGGGTGAGAAACGTTTTCCCTGTGGATTGGAGTTATTCAGTTTTTTTTTGTTTGTTTTTTCTTTTTCTCATGAGCAGGCAGATGGAGAAAATATTGTTGACATTAAACTGTTCCTCTTTCAAGGAACTGTTGTGACAAGGTGGAGCTCCCATCATTGGAAATAGCAGCTGTGTGCTGTTTACAAAGGGGCCCAAAGCAATGTTTGTTTCCATTGAAACGGTGGCAACTTTTCTTTCCCCCCCTCCGTCTTTGTAATGAAGAAGCTTCTGGCGTTTATGTGTTCACTTTCACATCTACTGTCATTATAATAGATTTCTGTAGCAACAGTGCTTTTTCTACAACCACTGATACCATTACAGCTCCCTCAGTTATGACAGGAGTATTACTACAGCTGCCGCTTCTCCAAATATAAATGCTGTTTATGAAAGAAAACCTAGACGGTGAAATCCTCACTGATGATTTAAGTATAAACATTGTTTACACTCTCTCTAGTGTTAAATTAATATTTTACTGTGTAATTACAGTTTGAATTCACAATGGCCCGGTGATTATAGGCTAAATAGCTAAATAAAAATAAGCAACAAATTAAAATGCTGAAAGTGGATGTTGATAATGAGAATTATAATGATTATCGAAAGCCCGCTGAAACGCAAACTCTGGTTCACTGATCGAGCCCTTGGGAAGGACTGTAATGATTTGCCAGCATGGGGTCTCTGGTGGGAAGTCAAATCAATGGACTGGCCTCGGCTCTTAATTACTGTTCCTTTTGCCAGTGTAAGGAGAAATCAATTAAGTCAAGCATACAAAGCGAGAGGCAATACTGCAGCGTTCGACACAAAGCAGACACACTTCATAAAACCACACCCAGTAGTCACATCACAACTACAAAAGCCCTCCTCCTACTTAACACAGTTTCTTTACCCCGCCAATCCACAGGCATCGTTATCATTGCAATGATGTGAATGATAGTGACAACATGAAATAATCAGTTGGTTATATCTCAGATAAGGCGTATTGATGTTTTCTTTTACAAAAAAAAACAATGTGTTGAGGGAAAAAAACTTCCACAATTTTCACCTGCCCAAATTAGGAAGGCCAGGGTTGAAATGTGGTTAATGACAGATCTACACTATAATGTCATCTTTGAAAAGTAATGCCTTTCTATTGTATTATTTTGTTAGTTCGATTGTTACTTATGTACAATATACTGTATGTAACTACTTTGTAACTAGTGCAGTTTTGAGAATGAAGTCGCTATATTAACCATATTACAGTATATGCAAACAATTACTGTAATACAGACACTGAGCAGGTTTTGAAAAAGCATAAATTTAGCCTAATCAAGCTATTCAAGTGCTTGATAAGCAACATCTTGAAATTGTACAAATCATAACATTAAAGACCTTGTCAGAGTCTTTGCCCAAAGACGGACATTCACTGACTGACTGAATGACTGATTAAGTTACACCAATTGTAAATTAATTGTAACGCCAATTTGTCTAAAAACGAACTAGCCAATCATCTAGCAATCCTCTTGGGATGTAGTCTATCCTAATGCATTACATTTCCTGCCTTGGCCGTCATCTGGTGTTGTGGTGTGGTTTTAGCCTACACTAACTAACTACTACAACTACTAGTTCGATTGGATGACTGGAACAAAACGTTAGTCACCATGCGGGGAAAATACAAAAACATAAACTCAGGCCCACAAATCCTGCTGTGTACCAAATGTCCAAAGTTTTGTTTCTCACCGATGGCGAGAGTTGGGCAATGTGAAATAAAAAAATGACCAGAAGCACAGTGAAATCAGAATAGCATCAGACTTTTTACTCTTCCTATATCCAGTGGTCATCTTGAGAGAGAATAATTATCTGGTGCCACAAGAAATCAAATGGGTTACCGCTCCGGTCTAGCTTTATGGATGCGTGGACATCTGAACATCTGAAACTGTCAAACCTTGTTGTCAGTTGTTGGGGGGATTTGATTCATCAATGTATTAGCCAATTGAGCTGGCTTTAACTGTACATAGTTCTTCAATTGATATTCTTCAAGTAAAGAAAGATATTTTCAAATGGAATTTCTGGTGAGGGAGTTTTATACATGTCCATTTCAGTGTATCATTTTTTTGGTGTTTATGTGTGTCCCTAAAAATGCGTGCGTGTGTGTGTGATGGCCCCAAAAATATACTATAGCAGAAATTGTATGAAATTAAAGGGGTGAACAAGAGGAATGGATAGAAGGAAGAGACTGGGCCTAAGAGTGTGTCTGTGGAAGTTCATCCCACTTACTGCTGTGGTGTGGCCGCAGTGGGTCGTCATCATCATGGGGCTGATGCTGGGTCCTTTTCCTTCCTGGAGCTGAGACAAAGTTGTTGCTGGGACTAGGACGGTGGTGTGTCACAATGGGAGCGTCAGAGCAGAATTTGTCTGGATGACAGAGGAGAAAGAGAAGATATTTTATTAGCACTGGTGGACAAAGTCCTCAACCCCAGTGGTCAAGTAAAAGTTGCTCTGTTCAATTTGTACTTGAGTTAAAGCGGGTCTCCGGGTCTCCTGCGCAAGTGCAGATTTTGTTTACCATTGAGCCATTAAAAAAAAGAGCCATTGGAAAAAGTTACATAGTTCTGCTTTACAGTACTGGAGTACTTAAACAATTAAGTATTCAAAAGTATATGCTTTAAAAGGAATACTTACATATTCAAAAGTACAAATTACAAAGTAAAACAAAAATCAATAATAGAGAAAATAGCAGATCTATAAGCTCACAACGATTATGTCAAATGATTAGGTCAAAAACTAAATGGAAGTGGGGTGAGGCGGGGCAACCATTTCAGATTACTAAAATGTGACTAAAAGTAAATGGAATTTTATTCAAAAGACTATAACTAAAAGTAAATCAAAATTGGCTGTCAAAAGGAACTTGAATGGACTTTATGAATAAATGCTTTACTTCATTTTAGAGGTATTAAAACATGGTTGAGAACCACTGCACTTGACCACTACAAAGCAACAGCATGTATTGGCTTAACATGACACCACTCTTCAAGCCTGATTTATACTTGTAGATCTGCAAGCTCATGTCACAATGCAACGTGTTGTTTGCTTGTAGATCACCTATGTTTGGCGACACCGTCATACAATGGAGAATAACAGCCAGCCAAGGAACAATTGTAGTAGCACTCACTATGAGGGTGATATATGAATTCCCGGCGCTGATACTTTATGGATGATGGGTGGACATCTTATACATTTGTCTTCCTCTTCTGAACACAGCTTGACTGCTAACACTGTGGGGAGGAGCTGGGGGAACAGGGATTATAAGTGGGGATCTGCAGGTATATCATGTACACCTTGGGTTGATAGCTCCATGTTGTTATCTCTGAACTGCATGGATCAATACCGCAACAGGGCACTGGCTTGCAAGAATTCCTCCAACTAACAATACAGAATTCTCGGCGTGTATTTTTGTCACTGTGATGGCCTTTTTTTTACCAAAATAATGGGCCCCAGAAAAAAAGATATTCTCAATATATTCTATATTGTGTAATTTTTTTTACACAATGTGCTTCACAGATAAAAAAAAATATATATATATAGAGAGAGAGAAAGAGAAAGAGAAAGAGAGAGAGAGAGAAGCTGTTTGTATATGTGAATATAGGAGCTTAGACCATAGGGAGAGACATTTACATGTATATGTTTGCCTGTCAACAACAGGCCCTATACCCCTCCAACTGTCTGTACGTCACTTTGTTAACATTTTCTTGTCCACGCTCTGCATTTCATTTGGGGCCTGGTTTGAAAGCTGCATACAGTGTTTCAGTACCAAAACGGTTTGCGCAAGTTTGTGTTTCAGCATTCTATGTCCAAGGTTAAGGTCAAAGGTCAAAGCAATTGTTAGTGTACATAGAAAAAGGTTGCATCGATCTACTGCCTTCATGTTGGCTACATACAGGGGTTCTGTACAGAACATGAAAGATTTCCTGTTCAGCATTCTGAGCCCATGGTTAAAGGTCAAGGTCATTGTTACCATATTTGATGACCGTTTTATAAAACCGTATTACACATTTACTTCAATGTTGGAAGAAAATCTTAATTTCACGTACATTAAATGGGTTTTCTCCTAGATTATACTGCACCTAGTTTTTACAAGCTTGTAAGCTACATCAGGATGAACCTTGACCCTGTAAACAAAAAAAGTAATAACAAAGTATTTTGAATATCCAAACTTCATTTTCTTCCCACACCTTTGCACTGTGAAAAGATAATCAGTCATTTGACTTCTTCTCAACTTTCACTGGCAACATAATCTATTAGCTTGGTTGGCAGGACTGAAATTACTGCAACATGCCATTCAAAAGTAGACAAGTAGGCCATCTACTATAAGTGTTATTGTTCAGTCACTTTTGGCCATGTCAAAATATTTGATTCCCCGCCCCTTTCTTGTCTTTAAAAAATATATATATATATTCTGAAATTAGCTAAAATAGCCGATCTGCAAGCTCACAACTCACAATGTGACACTCTGTGAGCTTGTAGATCGGCTATTTTCGCACGACACTGTTGCACGACAAAGTATGAAACAGGGCTTAATTAGTTAAACATCGTAAACGACATTGAAAGGCTAAAATAACAAATGTCACAGTAACTTCATTCTCTCAAGACCCGATTGCCAAACTAATAGCACCCTCCTAGTTCATCATCACACATTGTTGTAGGCCTTCATTCTACTTACTTATTTGTACTGCATTGGAAGACTTACCAGTGACACTGCTCATCCCCCACTAACCGTATTTGTTTACATGAAGCAAACAGAATGATTGTTGCTCTGAAATAGCCTACAGAGAATTTAATTACCTCAACTTGTCATGTGCACCCGCCTGTACTCTAGTATCCCATCCAATACATGATAAAGAGCCATACTACATTGTATTCGCAACTTGATGCATGATTAGAAGGTGCAGGTGCAAGCACACAATAGGGAGTACCAGCATGCAGATGGATCTACAGTAAATCAGAAGTGCCAAAACGGCATACTGGTGAGTGCCGCACCGGCTCTGCAATAACGGAAGTAGGTTATTCTAACATGCTTAATGACAACAGACTGCACACGACCCTCAAGGAATTGTGGATTATGTTTAACATGAAGGAGTATCTGGAATTAACAATGTAAATGTATCATTAGCGCATTAGGAACAATTGAGTGTAAGGCAAAATACCACCACTTGTCACCCTAATTGAATTAGCAGGTCTGTTAATCATGCATAAATAGTGATTCTGTTCTCAGGACATCAATTGAAATCAAGGTAAAGATTCTCTCTGCTGCCATTCCCTTTGAGAGGGAGATTATTTCACCCTGTCTGTTCTGATAACAATTCAGCGTGACTCTGAAGCAACTTGCATAATTTATCTTTACACCTGCAATGCATCTTAAATGTAAAACAAAAGAAGAAAAAAATGGAGTCAGATGCACATCAACATACACTGATGTCAGACACAACACAATCTGGGAACCCATTCGGTTAAAAAAGGGGGGGAAAATCTCCTTTGTTTTCGCCTCTGGGGCACCACCTCCTTTTTTGTGTGGAAACAGGAACTTGGTTTGGCTCCTCCCCTTTCCACTTCCTCTCGGGTGCTTCTGTGTATATTCCTAAGAATAACTACATGTTTAGGGCAGTGGTGCTGAGATTTAGACGCATCTAGACGCAATATCAACTAAATGCACATGGAGATTTGATTTTCAACATCCACTGATGTCAGACACAACAGAAACCGAAAAAAATGCACATATATGAAGATTTTCAACATGCATAGATTTCAGACACAACAGAAATCATTCAACATGAACTGATGTCGGACAGAAGAGAAACCCCAGAGGCCCCCCATTAAATGCACGTACTGTATATGAAGTGCCCGTCAAATGCACATATGGAGTCAAATGCACAACATATACCCCCTGTCAAATGCATATATATGGAGTCAAATGCACATACAGTATAAGGAGATATACATGCAATGATCAGGGCATGTTGGTCAGACAACGTACACAAAACTCCTGCAGATAGAATGAAAGCTTTAAGGGTCAGAAACGCTGCTAAGAACAAGCAAGAAACACTGACACTTAAAAGTACAATAGCTTAAAATCAGTCCTCAAAATAGTGATTGGATATTGTTGGGAAATCCAAAACACTGGTCAATTTCCTGATATGCTATATATCTTCTTGCCTGGAATCCAGACTGATTCGCCACGTTCATTTTTTTCTCACTTCGCTACTCAGTCTGGCCAGGGTCCGGTTTGACTCGTATTTTCAAATGTCACCATTAAAAGGAAGGCAAGTCAGGAAGTCACCCGAGTTTTACAATGGAAAACACTGGTCCCCCCCCCCCCCCCACCCCCCCGCCCCGCCCCTTGGAAATAGGAGGCTTGCCAGACTGTGAAGCGAAGTGAGAAAAAAAAACGTTGAACGTAGCAATCAGTCTGGACTCTAGGCTAGATATCTTCTAGTTCTTCAACAAGTTTATCGACAATGACAGTGAACAAACTCCTGGCAGACACATTATGTTTTTTACACACACGCGCACACGCACACACACACACACACACACACACACACACACACACACACACACACACACACACACACGTGGAAAAAGCTGTCACAGTTTGCAGTTTGCCACCAGGCCCCCTGGAGCTCTGGGCCCCTGGGCTGCAGCCCCCCTGAGCCCATACGTTCATCTGGACCTGAATGTGTACTGTACCTCTTCTCACAAAAATAAAGTACTTGTTTTTGCATGGCTTTTGCAAACTACTTGATATTTCATCATCACTCCAATGTTTAGAGTACTTTGTACTGTAGGTCATACAGTTTCAACCGAGCAATTGTTTATACTTGTTTACTACTTTATATTTTTAAGCATATCCTGATGCTGATCTCCAGGACGGACAGTGGTCCTGTGACATGATATGGGATTGTCTGGCTTCCTGGAGTTGTTGTTTATTTTGGGGCTGTCTTTATAAGCAACAATTCTGCCTACTTTGTTGAGTACAGGAGGATAAGATGGTTTGCCAAGAGGGCCGTTTTTAATAATCGCGCCATTAATTTGCGCAGCTGACCATTTGATATGCAGAGATGGTCAGCGAAGTTAAAGATTTTCTAAGTGCTTTTTGACCTATCTGTGGTAGGCTACATTTAACACAGCAAGCACTTTATCCCCTGTTTGGTCTTGGTGTTGAGGTCAGGTGAACTTAATATTTGGCCACCTGGACCACAAAAGGACATCTCATTTGGCCTCATGCCAAAGTAGGTCATGTTATTTTAAAAGGTTAGTGCTGCTTTAGTGCTATCAATTGCTTGGCTTCAAACTGCTTGTGTATTTTGAGCTATATATTAACAAAAAAAGAAAAAACTAAGAGAAATTGCAAATAAATATCTATGTGAGTGAAAAGCATGAAGGAGATCATTGGGACAGCAGTTTGAAATAACAACATTTACATTGAATTTTCCCACCATCAGTATGTTTATAATGCACATTCATTTCACAGTCACCTGTAGCGTCTTTACAACATGGTTTCAGGTTTCCAAAGACATTCCGCAGTGACACTGAAATGACTATTCAACAACAGAATTATTCTAAAAGCTACATTTAATGTGAGAGATGACTAAACCAGTCTTTCATATCCACTGTCTTCCAAGAATATCCCAAGGTTTGGTTTTTCTTTAAAGAGAGAGATAGAAAAAAACTGAATGTGGCTTTAAGCTTCAGCCCCTCCATCATATGCAGCTCCTCTGTCGTGCCCCCACGTAGCGCCCATAGCATGCCCCGACGTGCTCCCTCACTGACTTACACCAAACAGTGAAGGCCGGGGCCAAAATAATTTGTATCTGTTCAATAAAACATTAAAGCCCATGAAGCCATGTCCTGCTCTCCCCTCTCCCTCTCCTCTTCACGCCTGCTCTCAAAGGTCTTGTTAATGTTTCAAAACTGCACATAAGACAGACCAGCCAGACGATTAATTTGAAAGATACCCAGAGGGCACCTGCAGGATTTTTTCTCACTCCCCTTGCTTCTGTAGTGTTAACACCTAGCTTTCTACAGAAACCGGAGTGGAAGGGTGGCAGGGTGAGGGTGAAAAAAAAGAAGCCTACAAAGTGTACCCTCCAGTTATAAAAATGAAGAGCTTTTCAGAAACAGCCTTTTGATATGTGCAATCAATGTAGCAAAGCAAAATGGGTTAATGTCTTAAATGCAACAGTGTTTATTTGTAGGCAAAGCGAGGATTCCAAAAATCCATACTAAGGAGCAGATCATAATTTAAATTGTATGGTAATTTGCCCTATTGCTTGGCCTTTGTGTCGTTCCTATTAATATCAAAAGAACAGCAATTTCCCCATGCCTAATCGTTCTTAACTGCATATACTTTGACGTTATTCTAATATATGTAGGCTACTGGTGCTGTACTTCACTCAACCCTGATAACACCAGATAAGCTGATAAAGCATGTGACCCAATTACATTAAATTAGATTCAAACAGAAGATTCATCACTTTAAGAAAACATACATACATAAAATGTTGTCTTGCTTCTGGTTGCTGACTCCTGGTAAATATCCTTGAAAATCTGAATATGCACGCACAAAATAAATTGCACGGAAATTATTTTTTAATGCACAAATGCACCTCTGAGGTTTAGACTATCCTTAAAAAGCATAATAATGTCTTATTGGGATTCAAATGTAATGCAGCACCATCTTTTTTGCGTTATTGACATTTCACTATAAGAGCTGGGCTACTCCAGAATGCTGTCCTTAGAATACAACTATGGAAACCAATGCAGCATGTGCATTCATTTCAGATAAATAGTTTACGCTCTGGTGAATAAATGATTTATTTATACTCATAAATAATTTTATCAAAATATCCCAAAGCAGTTTTTGCCTCATTGTACATCATTTTCTAAGTATGCTAGTTGAGCCCTCATTTATTTTCAAATATCACACCATGTCTCTTGTAAATATGTATAGTGGTCTTTCCACTTATTTATTTTACAGATCTGATTTTAATATTTCATTCTCAGCAGCATAAAGTTCCATTTGTTTCCACGGGCAAGACACTATGAAATAAATATCAGAAGTATACTTCCCACTCTTAACATATTGGTGACATGAAACATTTAAGAGGAAACAGATATTTTGCATAAATTCAAAGCCTAATTTCTGATCTGAACAACGTGAAAATGTTAATGAGTAAACTGGCTGCAGCTTGATAGCACAGTTTAGGCTGTTGACTGGAGGGCTACAGGCTCCCACCATATGGTGAGAAATCTGGTGATGAAGCCCCAGGCTAAGGATTTATAGTGGATTGCTTTAGTAAATATTCCTCTTAACTGTAAAACTGTACACAACACTGAGCTAAATGAAGGCTTTAACTCTTTGGACTCTGTAAGTAAATATGGAAGGATGTCACACACAGATTAAAAATCACAGGCCTATGTTGTACCAACATAGGTTGCTGTGACTGGTGTGTCTATGCCACATGTACACATCGAAACAGGTGCTATATAAGATACCCAATAAGTGGATTATATAACACAGTAAGTTCCTGAGTGTTCATTTAACTCTCAGAGCATACAAATGGAACCAAATGGACCCTTATACAGGTGAGTATGAGAGGGTACAGTACAATTGGAACCTAATCGACCCGAATGGGTCCATTTGGTTCTATTTGTGAATTATCGGGCTAAAATGAACACTCAGGGTTCTACACTGTATTGCACCCCCAAATCCTACCCCCCTTGTCAAAAGTTAAAGCAAGTCTCTCTGTTTCCCTCTACTGGTTGGTCATGTGCAACTTTAAACCCTGCCTACACCAGTGTACCATAAGTGAAAAGAGACAGAGCCAGACAGAGCTATTCCACACTATGCTGTCACTGGTTTCACACATGGGCACATTGCATCATGTCAGCACCGAAGAACAACTAGTGATGCTTCAAAATGTACCAATGCAAGTCCATTACATCGTGGTGACCACATTTCCATTGTATGTACATCTCTTTGACTTCTCTTTGACCATTTAGACCAGGAACGCATCGGTGTCATTTTTAGATTTCTTTGGCTATTCAAAAGTAGCAGATATACAAGCTCATATAGCGCGGCATGCACTACGAGCTTGTAGGTCCCTGGAACTAAATATTTTGAGATGGGGGTCTGCGGCCAAATACATATCATTTCAGGGGTCCTTGACATAAAAACGTTTGAGAACCACTGATATAGCAACATACTTTTCTTTTTTAAACTGTTAGGATTTAGAAGACATTTTGTAGAATCAGCCTCAGGTCTTAATGGGTTAAAACCAGCAACCACAACCCAACATAGTACATACTATGTAACTCTTCCTTTCGGTTCATTTATTGTAAGTAAGTGGACATTTTAGGTTGACAGAAAATTAACAAAATAAGTAAGTACTGTAGGTCGGAGAGGCTTATTGTCGGAATCAGCCAGAATGTGGGGGTCTGTCTCCGTTTTGCGATGCGCTATACACCCCTGGGAGATGGATTGCTGAGGTGGAGCGCAACATCTACCATCAGCACCCAGTACTTACCGCATGACTTGCCACACACAGGCCGTGCTACTCATATACGCCGAGTTGGCGGTGTCCCCGGGATCGAACCCATGACCTTGTGGTCATGAACTAAATAAAGTGTTCATAATTGTGGAGAGGGTTATGTTGGCATTGAGGTGGTGTTGAAGCAGAGCACAGATCTGCAATAAGTTTTCGTCAGAGCTTATGGAGAATGCTCAAATGCAAAGGTCATCAACTGCTGTGGTCAGCCAATAATCCTTAGAATTATGAGATTCTTTTTTTTTTCACATTATCCCTCTGGATGTGTGGCAAGCTGTCGGTATCAGCTGTATCATTCAATAATAACAATAACTGCATCTGTTTACACATTGTGGCGTGCCGCAAATAGCCGATCTACAAGGCCACGATGCCGACGCGTTGTGAGCATGACTGTCGTACGAAAGATTATAAAATATTAAATTGAGCAATAGAAGGCGCAATGGGTTATTGAAGGTTTCATACTGTTATTAATGCTCAGTTGCCTGATGAGAAATCAAATATTCCAATGTTCTCTCCTGCCCCTCAGTCTTGATGTGTGAACACTGGATCGGTAGGTTCACAGCAAGATGCCTGGGACGCAACGAGGCAATGGAGCTCATCCATTTATGCCAGCAGGACAAGATAAACGCCTTTCCTTCCACAAGGTTGACTGCAGAATCGTCCACAAAAATCAACAGGAGATGAAACCCTTGCCCTCTGGAGTCATGACGTGTAATTGACTTTCATACTGTAGGCAGTTTCATGTCTTATGTAATTAATTTTCCTGCTTGTTCATAACCAACATCAATTAGCACTGATTATAAAACAGTGGTATCCTTCAAACACTCACACACACACACACACACACACACACACACACACACACACACACACACACACACTATACGTTTGCCTCCTATACTTTGCCTGATGGCATCAAAAGCAACTTCCAGAGAAACTGCTTGCATGAGAGGTATAATTCATCATTGCAAGACACACACACACACACACACACACACACACACACACACACACACACACACACACACACACACACACACACACACACACACACACACACACACACACACGCATAAACTATGCTAATATTAGCAGGGGCACTATTTCCAGTAGTGTACTCTCAATTGGCAAAATGAAACTTACAGCAACAAAGATGAGCAAACAAGTTGTTTTTTGAATTATTTTGATATATTCTTCCTCTTTTTAGTTTTTCAATGATGGATTATGTCTCTTAAGCAAGCAGTGTGTCTCTGCAAGTTGTATATGATGCCATTATAATAGAATGGGACTAGAATAGAATACACCAGCCATCTAGGAAACATGGCCGGGGACACAGATGAGAGAGTCAGTTGTGTATTTGCACATATTGCATGTTCATATGTGCACAGCACTGTATATGCACTTTTTGTACTTTGGAATAAAACAGATATATATCTTGCGTAGGAAGCCTTTGGAAAGTTTGCGCTGTGTTCCATCACAAAGTTTGGACAATTCCCACAGTCCTGTAACTATATCATCAGTATTTTAAACAAAATGCACTTGCCACAGGGTAGATTATTATTTCTAAAAGAGACATGTATATTTTTTTTTTTCTGGGACAGTGACTTGCTCTATAATAAGTGAACTTTATTTTCATTTTTCAAACTTAAGTCCTCATTTACATAAGGCTATGAGTCACTGGTCCCTCGATAGATGTATGTATGATCTGACCTATACAGGAACCAGCTACTGTTTTGTCATCTCCGGTCTGGGACGAAAGCACTTAAAATGCACAATAATTAGCTCCACCAGGTCGAAGGAAGGGCTGGAGACCATGTTTTCGCGCGCACACACGTGCTAGCCGCAAGCAACTTAGATGCTATAAATGCTATCTGCATCTAAGTAGCAACATTCAGAAACCGAAAAGTGTATTAAACAACGATAAACTCATCAATATTGCACCGTAACGGACAGGTTGGGTAATCCTCTTTGTCTGTATATATGTTTTTGTTTCATAAAAATCCACTGTTTTCATTTTATGAGCAGCTTTCTGTCAATAAATTCTGTGCAGCGATTATTTTTCTGTGTTTGAGTTTGGAAGCACTAGTTTTTCTATACAATAACTCAACGTCCTGCTGCCTCCTGTATACATGCAATTTCTAAAGTTGATTGATTTATAATGGGCGCTTCCAAACACTAACACATAGAAAAATAATACCTGCACAGAATGTATTTAACAGAAAATGCATATTCGGTCGGGATACAAATTTCATCCAATCAGGAGAGAGAACTCACACAGGAAGCAAATTAAACAAGTGAAATTGGAAATGATGACACAAAGAAATGAGCATACAAAATTGGAACTGGAACACTATAAAATTGAAGCTGATAAATGGGTACGCTCTCTTGATTGGCTGAAATTGGCAACCCACCTGAAAAAGTATTTTCTGTTTATTAAAAAGCTGGAGCAACAGGGAGACAGACACCTGTTACTGAACAAACTATAGCAATGATTATTATTAGAATAGTGCTTTAACCTTTAAACAAAAAACATAGTTTTAACCCAAAAATATCCTTTAAATTAATGGAGATGTTACAATCTATACTAATTGTCTACACCAGGCGTGGCAGAGACTATGTTTTGTACCGTGTCTGTCCGTCCGTCCGTGCGTGTGTGTGCTAGAAAAACCTCTGCCCTGCATTTTTTACATCTGCCTTTTGTAGCGCCACCAGGAGGCCGACTTTTGCTGAACACAATTTTTTATATTACTCCTACAGATTTTGTCCAAACATTACGCAAATCGGTACACGTTATTTCTATAGTCATGTGATCAAGCCTTTTTTTTTATTCCATCCTGATTGGCGAATTTCGAACAGAACCATAATAACCTACCTGACCTGGCGGAGACCTGTGGTCCGAGGAGCACTTTTTCTAGTTAAGGTTGTATTCGTGGTGAAACAGAGTGAGGGTTCTGCCATGTTCGCTAAGCCCCACCCCACAATAGCGATTGTCCAATGATAAGCTTAGCAAATAAGCCACCTTAGGGAATGAAAAGTAAAATTCTTAGAAGAGCTACCGATGTTGGGATTTGCCATCCTAAGTGTAGCAATTTACCAAAGTAAAGTTATTCCTTCCATTCATGAACCAACTTATATCCTTGCCTCTATGGGAAGACAACAAATAATGATGTAAAGGACACAGTCCTAATGAGTGTTTATCTGTTATTAGGTGTTAGTGAGCCTGCTTGCCAGGCACCTCTTACACTGCAGCACAGTCTCTTTGAGCTGCACACAAAGGGGGTAAATGTCAAGTATTTTAAGTTGAGGGCACTCAGGATGACTGGAGGAAATTAGGAAATTAATTATTGTATAAAGTAGGCACATTTTGTATGGCAGAGAGAAACCAACACATTGATTAATGAGCCTGAAGGTGTTTGCTTATAAGAATATCAATTCATTTTTTTCTTTTTTACATTCAAGTCATTAAAATGAAGACCTTGACTTTAGCAATCCGAACAAACATGCAGAGAGAACCACAGCATGATAAAAAAAAGGGGAGACAGTGAAAGAGAGGGTTACGCAGCGGTAGGCGCTGCACCCGGGTCACAGGCTCTGCCTGCCCACTGACGTCTTCCCCTTCTAAAGCTCGCCACATCAAACCCACATGCCGTGCCAATTAGCAAAGCGGCCATGTACTTTAGCTCGTTATTTACCACTTTAATGAAGCTCAATAATCACCTTAATTTATCTCTAAAAGGACAAACCCGGGGGAAGTTGGTTCAGCAGGGAGATGAGAGGAGAGGGGAGAGGGTTGGAGAACATCATACACAGTCAAATCCTGAGTATTCATTTAAAGCCGCAATCTGTAACTTTGATGTCCTACCGCCTGGGATTCATTCCTGGGTCATCTACATCGCTTTGCCAGCGCAGATATTGCGCTCATGAGCTTCAGGTAGTACTACTTGTCAACCAGTAGGTCTCCTACCCGACACCAGGATCTGAATTTCTCAATAGTACGGAGACCACCTTCTACCACTGCAGATGTACTAGTTATATTGTATTAAAATACTCCATCCATACAGATGGATTAAAACTAACATTTTTAAATAAGCTCTGGATTGCAGCTTGAACTATGAGAGAACTCTCTGAGTTACAAATGGATAAATTCAAACTGAGGATTTTACTATGTACATTAAAGACCTACCAACGTTCCTCAGACAGAATCAGGTCTGCACTGTCTCGCTGACTCCCCAGACCCATGTGTGAGCCGATCCATTTGGCTACCTGCGAAGGTAAGGAAAAGTCTTCCCATAATGCAGTGCTATGAGTATTTAAGAGAGAGAGAATTGAGGATTTAAGGCTGCACCTTGGGAACAACAAAGATCTCTCACAACCCTGCTCAATTATGATGGAGAGCAGGGGAGGAGGACAGAGAGGTGGACATGCTGGCCTTGGATAGCCACTGGGGAAGGAAGGCACTACCCTGGGTCAGGTATCACGGGCTACACTGTTAATGTAACTATGAGTTACAAAGGGACAAATTAACAGGATTGTACAGTGTAGCCATCTCTCCAGACTGCAACACCAACTGACCTCATATCCTCTAAAACTACTGTATAAACAGCCTAAACCGGCTCACAGCCAACCTTTAAGGTCTCCATGAATTTGAATTTGTGAAGGACATACAAAGAGCTCCAATACTAAGAGGATGGGACATACTGTAGGCAATTCAATTGTTCTACTATCATGCAACAATTCAATGTCGTGTTTATGATTAGTAAATACACTTTAACTGGTTTTGAATTCAACGTGTCTATGAAGTTGCAGTTGCACATTCAGACCTCAGTGAAAATTATCCCGTAATGCATGGTGGATAGAGAGTTTTATTCAGGGAGGCGGAGAATTAGAAACTACTGTATTGAGGGAAATGTGGCATAGGCCTGCCCTACACCCAACTTTCATACAGTAGTTCATGTATATCTTATAGTTCAGGTTTATTCTCATGTTAACCTTTCAGAACTGTTTATAACATTTAAAATAAGTTCTCCTGACACATTTAGTCATTTGGAATCTGCAAAACTGACCTAATGTCCATTACTTCAGGGAGCCTCCAAATTCAGTTTCCAGAGACTATACTAGGTCAAATATTCTCTTGAAAGTAGCCTCAGGAAACAGACCAGTCAGCAAAAAGTAGTATAGTTCAGCCAATTCCTGAATTTCCCCCCGGGGATCAATAAAGTTTTATCTTTATCAATTCAGTGTTGAGCTGTTGAGGGCAACATGCATTTCTGATATGACATGCACATACCAGACTATTTAATATTTTATTCACTCTCTGGTTCGAATAGCTCTTCTGACAAGAAATTTGTTACGTAGGTTTTCTTGACTTGAAGCCAAGAACTGATGTTCAGTATAGAATGTTTTTTTGTTTTTTTTGACAGCTATCATTGTGGAAAATCCACAGACAAATGCCCATAGTATTACTCTCATGTTGCTAACCCTGCCACCACTTGATTCTAGCTCTTGTTTGTGTCTGTGATCTGTTTCAGGGGCCTCTCCAGCAGACGATTCCTGAGGGCCCGGTGTTACCTACACGGAACAACGGTGCAAAGCCATCTTAAAGAAGCAGATACTTTAGCGGGGCCCTCGGTGCAACAGAGGATCATTATTTCGAGGGAGAAAAATCCGGTTTGACAGATGAACCAAGGCCGCAGAGAGACACACCACTGATACGCAACATAACAAGATCTCAGAAGAGTGCAAGAGCAACTCATTACATATCAAAACAGACTTGAAGGAAGGATTTATTTGTTTTGTTACAAGAAGCTGATGGTTCTATTTCAAGGGAGTCAAAGCCACGAAAGAGACAACCACAGGTTCAGGGGTGTTATCGCCAGCGCCGGTGATGAGTTGCATGGTCCGAGGCGAGACTGCTGCTCTCCCAAACTGGGAATACCACAGGATCAGTGGTCTAAGTCAGAGTCATTTAATGGGTGAGTTACTTGGGTGTAATTGTAGTGTGATATTACGGCATGGCCTTACCAGTGGTGTGGAGTTAAAGAGCAAACTTCATGTCGACTTCATGGTTCAGTCTGTCTGTCTGTCTGTCTGTCTATCTCCATTGATTCTCGCTCTCTTACACTGCAAAACCTTGAATTTCAACACTCCAGCTCTACTCCTTTGCACGTTCTCCTAAGTATAAATGTTTGACTTACACCTAAGCTTACAGTCTTAGCTTTGATTTGATAAAGCCAAGGAACAGGACGGTATGAACTACATTTAAATGATTTTCCCCCTAAATTCATTCAAATGTTTGTGTGACACACACAAACACAATCTTATTGTAGAACCTTGTGTTGTACATTTTATTCCTGCAACTCCAAATCCGGTGTGTTTATTTACAATCAGACAAACAGAGTTAAATTGACACTTGCGTCCTACCACACTTTGCCATAAAATCTAAATTCAGTAGAAAATCTACACTAAAGCAAAAATAACAAAACAAATAATAAGGAGGAAGAACATAACTATTTCTGTTATCAGGAATAGGGAATGTTCTTACAGTAGTTACACACAGCAACTTTTCCCCTGACTACATTTGTTAAGGTTTAAATGAAAGGTGTAGAGGGCTATAACCGTACCGTTAGCCTCTCTGTGACCAGACTGAAACATGACCGGTGCAGCGAAGGGTCCCGACCCCAACGCGCATCTTCACTGATTAATGTCTCGCCCGAATCAAGCAGTTCTTCTCCACCATCGCTCTTTCTCACAACCTTCCATCCCTATCTGTGCTCAGGGCCCGGTGATTCTCATCAGAAGTGACGGCACCGGTATTCCCAGGGTCAGCCCGTGACTGCAGTTTAACCTTGTTTCCACTCCCCTCCTCTGTCCTATCGTCCTGTCATTCGCCATGAACCACCTCCCATCCCACACACCCCACCCCCCCCCCCTTTTTTGTTCCTCTGGCTGGAACCTGATCAAGGAGCTCGCTGGTTTCGGGAGTTGCCATTTTGGACCCTTCCGGGGCACACTGCAGTGATCTGATGGCTCTTTTCAACTACAAGAACTAAGTGAACTGTGTCGTGCCGTGTAACATATTTCACGGGTTCTGGATTTGTTTACATGCGCTATGGCTCCGTTTCAGATGTGTGCCCTGCTCAGGAGATAGTAGTAATGCTGAGTTCCGGGAATCCATGGGAGTAACAAGTGGTGCCGTTACTCTGGATTGGTCAAGCTGAGGTGACAACACTGGAACCAGACACTATAAAAGATGTGTGCATTTTGAGCTTGTACTGTATATCGTTGCTGTCAGAGGCAGAAACCTCTTATCTCTGTATTTCACATTTTTTCCCCAATTTTTTTTGTTGGCTTTTTTTGCCTTTATTTGATAGAGTACAGTAGACTGACAGGAAATGGGGAGAGAGAGATGAGGAGTGACACGCAAAGGTTGTCGGGAACGGGACTCGAACCCGCATTAGCAGCTTAGGTGCCCGGACTGCTACACCAGCAGTCCGGGCCTGTATTTCAAGTTTTTTCGTTCTTTTGTAAATTAATATCCTCCTTCGTCATACAAGAGTGTCGGAACAAAAGTAGTGAAAAAAGCCGATCTACAAGCTCACAACACCTTGCTAAATCAAACTGACCAACTCTGAAAAACTGATAATGGATTCTGAGTTTTTTTAAATGATTTACCTCCCCGTTCTGGGGGAGGTTATAATGGTATACTGGTAACGTAAACAAACAGGAAACAAATCACAGAACTTCATGGGATCCTGGACGGTTTGAGGTTATGAAAGATTATAGGTTACCCTTCATAGTCAAAAAGAGCCACAAACATCCCTGTCCCTGTTCTTGTCCAGTGGCTGTCAGCAGCACCCAAGCAGCAGGCGATCTCACCAAACACAGGTTTCCACTTCCACTGACAAACTTTCTTCTAACTTAACTTCTCATATCATTAAATATTGACTTCCACACACACCATTCCCTCCGCTAATGAAATCAGTAGGGCCTTTGATTTAAATCTTGTGCTGGTGGGGGTGGTGGGTGTGTGTGTGTGTGTGTGGGGGGGGGGGGGGGGGGTTCTGTATCAGTCAATCCATTCCATTCCTTTCATTTGTGAAAACATGTAAAAGAAAATAATATTTTGGCACCTGATGGTGGGGGAGGCAGACTAAATCAAAGTGTATTAATAATTAACTCTAATTAGCAGTGTGTGGGCGAGGTGTGATGTGGTGTCTCGATGGCAGGTCTCCTCTCTTTCCTGCACCTCTGTCTGTTCTCTAGATATCCTCGGCAGCGAAACGCATGACAGGCTGCAACAAGCACAAGGCAACCTCCTCACCCAGAGAAAAGGTTAGGGTTAAGGAAGCAACTAAGCAAGAACCACTTCTTTTTATGTTTCCTTTCTAAAAGAAAAGAGAAAAAGGAAATCATTTAGACACGCTCAAAGAGAGCAAGAAATAAAGAGGGATATATGCAATGGTTGGAAACAAAGGAATGGCCTTTTGTTATTAATTTTAAGAAGTTAATGAGGGAGCTTGTTAAGAGAGGATGGGGTGGGGGGTTGGGGGGGGCACCTGTATGCACGCGTTTTAGCCGCAGCAGAGCATTATGGGTGCGCGTGGTGAAAAAACAAAAACGGCCTTGAATGGAATCTTAATTAATGTCTCAGCAGGAGTGGAGGAAACAGAGCTGAAATACGAAGCTAAACCCCTCACAGGTCCAACTCTAAAAGACTCGAGCTCGCTGGAAGAGCATTATGTTTCAGTGTGTTGCATCATGGTGGATTATCTAACAAGCACCCAGTGTAACTAAGCCAACAAACATATCAGGGACCTGGAGGGGTAAATTAGTCTCCTGTCTCACACCCGAAAAGTGTGAAATTAAAAAGAAGAAAAAAAGACAATCCCTTTAAACAGCGGGGGCATGCCTTCAATGGATATTTTAATGAGAATTGTATATTTGTATTAGGCCCTCAAATCCTCTGTTTTCACAGATTCATCTTGCTACCAGGGACGATTCATCTTATATTTGGAGGGGGGGAATGTGATTACGCCTAACACTTTGACCCTCTTTCCTGTGATGAATCGGGCAAGTCATATATGCGGATTTTGATTTATCTTCCTGACCTTTTGTATGCAAAGGAGACACGTTCTGTATAACCATAATGTGACACGTCAGAAAAAGAGGTCAGGCCGGAGAGAAAACAAGCCTCCCTCCTTCTCTCTGCGTCTGTGATGGGTCTATTGTTTTGCCTCGTACTGGCTCCTGTATATTGCTGAGCACTGGAAGTTCACACTGCCACTAATTTAAAATTCATGCTTTGATTTGAGACAGCTTCCTAAACCGGGGATGTTTTTGATTACGCACAGGCAATTAATGAAATAAATAAGGGGAAACATTCCATTCATCATCAGATGGCAATGTCAGCATAAACTAATTATCTTAAAGACAGCAGCATTAGTTGACGCTTCAATCAAACTTCCATCCTAAACAGAATTTATGCAGCTGCTTTTGATCAGCACAGTTGTGAAGATGAACAATACTGTCTTTAAGGTGAAAACAATAATAATGTTGCTTTTCTGTGATGTAATTTGGAGACACTCTCACTAGTTCAGTGAATGAGAGTGAAACTTTGTGGACAACAGAACATGGTCCTAATATTTATATTTTATTTTTTAAATGAAACACAAACATGATGTGGAAGATAGATAAGATGATAGATAGAGAAAATAGGGAAAACAGGAGGGGGCCTACACACACGTGGGGGACTCCAGTCAACTAAGTACAGGATTAGGTGGTTCAAATGGTTAAAAGACGGAAGAAGGACTCATACAGTACATAAAGATGCAGATATGTAGGCCTACACCTATAGGTTGCCTACATAATTCTGTTATGGCTCTCATCTTGTAGAACAAGGGAATAAAAATGAACTTAAACGATGCTTCGCTTGGCTGGGGGCCCCTCAAGGAGTACTTCATAGTACCACTAATATGCATGTACATGTAAGACACACTGAAGCGTAATTTTGGTTTATCCCAGCAAAAACAAAAAAAAGAATAAACTGCTTTATCTGAATGTAAGGCGTCTATAAAAACAGAACAGCGGATCCGTTTTAATTTGTTCCCAAGATTACCAAACATACTCTCACTCGCCGGTTCCATCCAAAGGATCAGCGACACCTGTACTAAATCCATACATAAATTACACTTCCCTCTCATCTTGAATCCCAATTCAACATTGGATTGAGCAGAAGGGTGTGTGTACCTGTGTGCGTGTGCGTGTGTGTGTGTGTGTGTGTGTGTGTGTGTGTGTGTGTGTGTGTGTGTGTGTGTGTGTGTGTGTGTGCACACATGCGCGTGAGAGTGGTGAGGCGCTTTAAATATTAATACATTTTTTCTCTTGCAATACTTCAAAAAAGCGATAATGCAGGGTTCCAAGGAGGCACCTCTTCTCAGAAGAGAGGTCTATGGAGAGAAGGAGTGTGTGTGTGTGTGTGTGTGTGTGTGTGTGTGTGTGTGTGTGTGTGTGTGTGTGTGTGTGTGTGTGTGTGTGTGTGTGTGTGTGTGTGTGTGTGTGTGTGTGTGTGTCCGCGCGCGCGTATGTGTGTTTGCATGTGTGCGTGCCTGTGTGTGTGTTTGGTTGTGTGTGTCCTGTCATAATTAAACATGCATGGGTATTTTTTTTTTCTTTCCACAGACGCTGTTTGTTCCGCTGGCCTGGGTTTTGACAGGACGCCAGAACAAGCCCAGGTGGAACGGGGTGTGCAAACAAGCTTGTGAGTACAGGCATGAAACACACAAATTAGCACCTAGACCAGATGAATATGCAAGCGCCTGGGATCAGGGCCAGCGTGTTACCCCTGTGATCAGAGCACTGAGCCAAGGAAGGTGAAAGTCAACGGAAAAACAAACGGGGGGTACAGGTACGCGTCTCTCCAGGCCAACTGGTTCCTCTTTGTGCTTGAGTGTTTTTTTTTGTTTCCGTTTTTCATGCATATTATCAGCGGTCTTGTCTTGGAAAGACGAGTTTTGAGCAAACCAATGTTTTGCAGTACAGTGGACAAGGTTTACTACTCCCTGAAAATAACAAGTTGATAGACAGACAGACAGACCTATTGATCCCATTCAGTTGTCATGGCAGTACAGCAGTATGAACACAGGACAGATTCAGAAAAAAATAGGTACAACTAAGAATCAAAAATAATAACGATAATAATAAACATAATAGGATTAAACAGGTAGTAAAGTACAGGGATTAGGAATAAAGTACTAAAAACCAAAGGAGAGTTAGGGCCCTTGCTTGGCCTTCACATGTTGTATGAGATATTTGCAGGTAGAAATATATAAATGTACAGTTCGTAAACGTGGATAGTTAGAGTAAGCGGTTAAAGCCCTGTTGTGTATTTTGTTGCACGCTGGTATCGCATGCCAAAAATAGCTGATTTACAAGCTCACATCGCGTCACAGCACAACACATTGTGAGCTTGTAGATCTGATATTTTCGGTGCAAGACAACGGCACGCAATAAAGTATAAATCAAGCCATAGGATTATTTGTCAGGCAGAGGCTCCATGATGTGTGGTGTAGTGCAGTGTTAAGATGTGTTAATGATGTGTGGTGTAGTGCAGTGTTAAGGTGTGTTAATGATGTGTGGTGTAGTGCAGTGTTAAGGTGTGTTAATGATGTGTGGTGTAGTGCAGTGTTAAGATGTGTTAATGATGTGTGGTGTAGTGCAGTGTTAAGGTGTGTTAATGATGTGTGGTGTAGTGCAGTGTTAAGGTGTGTTAATGATGTGTGGTGTAGTGCAGTGTTAAGGTGTGTTAATGATGTGTGGTGTAGTGCAGTGTTAAGGTGTGTTAATGATGTGTGGTGTAGTGCAGTGTTAAGGTGTGTTGATGATGTGTGGTGTAGTGCAGTGTTAAGGTGTGTTAATGAAGTGTGGTGTAGTGCAGTGTTAAGATGTGTTAATGATGTGTGGTGTAGTGCAGTGTTAAGGTGTGTTAATGATGTGTGGTGTAGTTCAGTGTTAAGGTGTGTTAATGATGTGTGGTGTAGTGCAGTGTTAAGGTGTGTTAATGATGTGTGGTGTAGTGCAGTGTTAAGGTGTGTTATGATGTGTGGTGTAGTGCAGTGTTAAGATGTGTTAATGATGTGTGGTGTAGTGCAGTGTTAAGGTGGGTTTATTTTGAGTGGACTCACCATACCTCAACAATTAAAATATAAGATACATTTGTCAACGGGCAGCAAACTGTTTGCGAATACAGGCCTGACAAATAAAACAACAACAACAACAACAACAACCTGGGATCCACTGGAAAGACGGAAACAAGACGAGGTGATGGATGTGATGGGGGGCCAGAAGAGAAGGAGAGATGGGGGGAAAAAACGAGGTGGAAAAATAGACAGAAGGGAAAGAGAAAGGAGGTGGAGGTGGAGGCAATGGGGGAGAGAGAAAGAGAGAGGGGAGAGAGAGAGAGAGAGACAGAGAGAGAGAGAGACAGATTGAGAAGGAGTGAGTGGTAGGCACAAAGTCCCACAAGAGGAATTGTAAAGTAAAGCTGAGTGAGTGAGCACCACCAGTCCAGGGACATCTCACAGGGTTTTTTTTTTTCCTTCCATGCTGGACGCTTGGAGTGCATGTCAGGTCCCCCGCGGGCGCACGATGCCGAAGCTCTTCCTGACATAAGTAGCCTCCCAAAGATGAACAACATCACCTCCAGTACAGTTAGAAGGTCGAGAAATTGCTCCCACCGCTCACGTCCCTCCTTCCCCCTTGCATCATGTGACCTCTACCTTGTCCGCGCCTCAAGTTCCTCCTCCTCCTCCCTCCCGCCCGGCCCACCCCCCCGGCCCACCCCCCCCCCCTCGAAAAAAGGTAGCTTTTACACTCCTTAACTCTTCCACTTGGCGGGACACGGAGACCACTCCAGCACAGCGGACCTTTTTCCACATGAGTTTACCCGTTAAGGCTGCTCTAAAATAAAGCCCTCTTAGTCACACATGAACTGAGGGTGAATTATGGATTAGGCCGCGGTGATGAAGTTGTGAGATATCTTAATGACACCCCGACGAGCCCCCCCCCCCACCCCCAACCCCCGCAACTCCCCCGGCTGTGGTGAATTCACCAGCTCTCATAATTAAAACCGAGAAAGAGAACAACTTCTGTCATCAATAAATCATCGCCGGCGGCTCCAATTCACCGCCGAGCTCTTACCGATCGTGTCGTCTGAAGTCGTTCCAACTCCAGGCGAGCACACATACTAGCCTGTAATGTCAACGCTGGAAATCACCCAATTATATGGCCCAGAAGGTGTGACTCTAATGCCATGGTTTTACCACACTGGAGGACAATAAAATCCAGTTTACATCCAAAGGCCCCTCCCTAAACCTCGGCCTCCTGGATGTTGATCGAGACATGTGGTGACACCGCTGCTAAGCCCATCCCACAGCGCCTTTAGAGACTCATCAATTTTTATTCTACAGAGGACGTGCCACACGCACAGGACAGGACACAATGTGTGTGTATGGGGGGGCTTGATCTACATTATCCACATTAAAGAGTTTAATGTCACTGCCCTAAATAAGTTTGTAGTGTATACTTCAGCACCCCATCCAACATTCATGGCTCCTTTTTATGCTTTTATCACCTTGGATGAGGCCGACTCAGTCAGGCGTGCACTGTCTCCTTTATCTGCCAGATACAGGGAACATCTCTCAGCCCACCCAAGTAAATCACATCCTAACCTCTGTGTCCACAACACCACTTTTACTCTAAGCTACGTACAAGGGCTGATAGGAAAGCATTAAAATTGAATACCAAAATAAAGCTCACAACCTCCACCTTTTGATGCGAACACATAAATGCAGCACTGTGTAAAATGGACTTCTGTTGTTTGGTTAATGGTGATTTGGTAGAGTAAAATTAGTGAAAATGGGTGTATCAATAACAGTATACAGGATATATAAATGTTAGAATTAGAACATTAATGATGGGTTGTATCCATAACAAATGTTTCAGTTTGGTTTGCTGGAAATGACTTGGTGTGTGTTTCAATATGAGACTTTGGCTGTAAAGTGTCGTTGGGAGTAGAGGTTAGGCGCTGCGGCGTGCGAGTCGAGCATCGCAGTCGTAGTGATGATTGAACCGGGTTGCCTTCTGGGAGGGACAGTACACGTGCTAATCCTAATCAAGGCCCTGTTCCCTGCCATGTAACGGAGTAGGAACAACCTCCAGCTCCACGCTGGACACGCTGGAGCTACATTAGTGAATAATGTTTTCCAGCGCGGGACACCGTTTCTATTACGCTCCACATGCGGCAGGAAGAGCTCACTGTCACTGCGGATTAACCGCGGAGCCGGGCCATGCAAACATATTATCTTGTAATTGGAGTGAGGAGGAGGGGGTGGGGGAGGAAGTGAGGTGGTGGAGAGGAGGAAGCGGATTTTAAAGGAACACTCCGCTCTTCGTTGTCACCAAGACGCTACATTTGAGACAAGATGAAGCTTTTAGCGACTGTCGAGAGCTTCGGGACTCCTACACTCTGTGCTCGAGAGCTTGATTTATTTACTCATCCTGCATGCCCCCCCCCCCACACACACACACACACACTAAGAGCCTCTATTGGTATTTGTTTGCCATGACTGCTTCTGAAGCTGTTTTTTTTTTGAGAGAGAGAGAAGTGACCATTTTACCTGATTATATCAGCTGCTCTACTGTAAAATCTCTTGGCATCAGAAAGGTCAGACAGGACTCTGTGGGTTTGTGTTTTTTCATCGTCTCCCTGAGTTTGCCTCCATCTGGAGAGGAGAGTAAATCTCAGAGCGGAATCACTTTTCTGACAATAATTTATAAATTATTCACCTCTTGTGTTTGAATTGAGAAAGGCTTTCATATCTCTTCCATTAACTCGGATTAAGATTTCATACTGATGCTGGGGAGAAGGCTAGCAATATCCCCGTCTCATTTTAATGAAATTTTTATTAGCGCTTTTCTTTTTTTTCCCCCTTCTTTTTCTGGTAGTACACTCCTATTGGGATGTCTGTGAATCTGCAGCTTGGCTTTGGACATGAACTCCCCTCAACCTGCCTGCCAGTGGCTCCGAACGTTTCAATATTTTATGGGCTCCGGCTAACTCAGCCGTGAGATTCCAGCTGCAGAGATTTAACTCTAATGTAAAAATTGTGAACGGATGAAAACTGGGATGTCATAAGTAATACATCTGCTCCGAGAGGGGGCTATGGCTACCTTGCACATGCACACCCACGCACACACGCATGCACGCACGCATGCACACACAAACAGAAGAGAATGGCCGATTTAAGACAGAACACAGCACACCATTCTCTCCTCTTACATTCGCAAAATGAAAAGACTCAGGAAAAGCTACAGGACTAAAATATACCCAGCCACCCCACAAAACCCTGCCCCCCATCCATCAGTCCTTCAATTGATTCTTAATTGTGGGCACACTTTCCCCCTTTCTTGTTGTGCAGCCATCAATGAAACGGGTCCCTTAATGTCATCCCCGTGAAGAAATGGACATCTCACCACTTACAGTTTATAGGCCAAATCCATTTCTTTGAGTATCTTGCCGTTTTTATTTAATTCTTTTTTTCTTTTTCCTTTCTCAGTATCCTGAGAATTCAAAGCATTCGGAAAATCTGTCTATTCAGCGCCAGTGTCCCGGCGCATCCTTGCCCCAGAACCAGGGGGAGGTCAGATGAGATGGGTCTGATGAACTTTTCCATTTTCTCCCATCCCTGCAATCTATAGCTTTCTCCCCAGAGCCATATGTTGTCCGGTGCGGTGAAGACTGCTCGTAATGGCCCTGCTAACAATGCACTCTTTGTGCTGGATAAGCCAAGGAGAAAGCTGGCCGCCGGGGGGCAACAGGCGGAAAAAACACTTTTAGCATGCGCTTATATATATTTTTTTTTTCATTCCATTATACGAGTGGACTCTGCTGGAAATATTTGTCTTGACAGTAGTTTAGCATGCCCCCACCCCCCACCCCCTACACACACACACACACACACACACACACACACACACACACACACACACACACACATACAGTGTACACCCCTCTAACCGCCTCTCCACTAAACTATTGAAATTGGGATAAGCGCAGATGCCCCGCTCCTTTTGGGATGTAGAAACCTCTGGCACCTAAAACAAGCATTTCATACCAAACTTAGCATTTGTTAGTCGTTGTACAAACTTTGAAACATTACTTCTAAAGCGAGGGGGTGGGTGGAGAGAGAAATTCATCTCAACTCTCTAAGGTGCCTCCACTCAGCGGAGTGTGCCTTCTATAGAGGCATAAGCTACCCTCACACTGCATTTATCGCTTTTTATTACCAATAATAACATTGCTCCTCTGGGAGCTCAAGGGTAAGTACGCCCCCTAGCAGTCCAGGCCCTTTAAGAGTCTAAAAGTTTAAGAACCAATGTGCTCACCCACAGAAGAATATTCTTTTAGTTCAACCCTGTGCTGCATGACTCCATACAAAGAGACAATACAATATGCAATGTGAATTGTAGGCAGCTACTGAGGAAGGCAGAAGCCCAAATGTTTGTCTGCAAACAAATTGGACAAGTTGTCATAAAAGGTATAAATTAAAAAAAAGAGATGACCATCTCTTCAACTCTTTATATGAAGCCCATGTCTATAATGCCTTACAAACATAAATGCATTATAATCTGTTCACAACACTGTATAATTATTTTGTTTACTTAGTGCAGTCATAAACACATATGTTTTATAATAATAATCCTAACAATATGAAGCATTTTATAAACACATACAGTATAATGTCAAGTATAAATGCATTATCATCAGCTTATAACACTGCAATTACAGTTATAAGCACTCATAAGTAATGCTTTATAACAATAACATTATAGAAAACATGTTATAATGACATAAGGTCAAGTATCATAACAGTGAATTGCTGGTCATATACTGACTTTCGGTAACACTTATTTTTCTTTTGAGCAGGATCATATGTATTAATAAATTATGCATACATTATAATAACTGTATACAGTGTGATTGTATAAGTGGTCATTGGGTGCTTTAAGGAAAGTAATGATATTGGAGGTGTAGCCAGTGTCTAGCTGCATAGATTTAATGTTAACGTTTTTTCACTCTACGTCAAACACTCAATGACCAGTTATGGTGAATTATAATCACACTATAATGCATTGACAGTTATTATAATAAAACGTGACCTCATCATCATTATAAAATGCTTTAAATATTCTTATTAAGCATTATATATATATATATATATATATATATATATATATATATACACATTTGTAGCAGAAAGAAACATACTGTATTAGAAATCAGAAGCGTGTTCATTTACTGTTATTAACTGTGTAAACTTGTGCTACACAGAGAGAGAGTAAATTCAACTCACAAAGACATTTTCAGAATTAAATGTACTGTATACATATATAGTCTTCAAAAAATAACAAAGAGACTGATTTGCAGCTATGATCCCCATACAGTGTAATACAAATTAAAGTAGTGCATGGTTACAATTTCACCAAGTCAATATTGTCAAGAGCTTTATATGAGATTATGTTAATGTTGATAAATGTGGAGATTTACATATCGGTATGCATTAGTATACTGTACGCAATCTATGGTATATTACAGAAGTTTGTATTATACACATTGCACATTATTGCCCGTGCTACTGCTACCCTGTCTGCTGGTGTAGTCGAATGTCATTAGGTGGCAGGAGAGGAAAACAATGCGACTGTGCGAGAGTGTTTTCATGACATTTGAAAATGTCTGAGGCTTTACTATTAAAGCACAGCTACAGTGTGCCTGACTGTGTAAGAGCTCTGAAGCGCTGAGCTTGCTCTCACTTGCATACTTACTAGCACTTCGCAGAGGCAATTCGAGGGCATAACCAAATATCCAACTGCAGTTACAGTAATTGCTAGTACTGTACATGCACTTGATTGAAAAGTACAGAATCTCATTCAGAATACCAATGCAAAACAGGGGCTACTCGCGTTTTGCAGCGCAGCGCAAAAAAAGGCTTGATTTCTACACTTTGTTGTGCATCCATGTCACGCGGCAAAAATAGCAGATCTACTTGTAGATCGTCTATTTCCGGCACGTGGCTGCACCTGTGCGCACCAACGTATAAATTGGGCTCTAGAGCTTGTGGAAGAGTCCTTTTATTTATTTAAGTGGAGTGCTGTCTAATTGGGATAATGTTGTCAGATAAAGGCAGAGGGGCGACTCGGAGAGGCAGAGGCCATGAGAGTGAGTGTCCGGGTTAGCATGTAAACACAGCTGATTGTCTCGGACACCCTTGTTATCTAAAAGTCATTTCCATCATTAACACAGAAGGACACCCATCTCCTGTGGGAGCAGACGGACAGCTCCGGGGTTAAAAGGCACATGCTGAACTATCAATAACTTCCACTAATTGTATGCTTTGTAATTAGAAGCATAATCAATTATGAAATCGTTTGTCCTGCCACCGTGGCGAAAATTTGAATAAGCTGCATCAAAACAATGTGTACATTTCTGCCAATAACACATAGATGTGTGATTTGAATGACAATATTTTATGATCACAATTGGATTTCTGTGTGTGCATTTAAACAGGGATATAATATTAGTCTAGTTATAAAAAGGACTTGATCATTTGACCTCAACATTGTTGAACTGCAATTGATGCTCTTAATCGTCAGCTGTCACTTCCTATCTTAATTAATCCTAATAGACTATTGATGCGACACAACTGTTAGGCTCTATAATTAGTATTGCAATTTAGACCGGATAATCTAACAGGGCAGCCCAATTACTCCAGAGGAAATGAAAAGCTGTGAGACGATAATTGTGAAACAGTCACTGCACAATGAGATAGAGAAAAAAATCAAGAGCTTTTTCTTTTCAAAAGAGAAAACCATGCATACATTACAAGATAAATGACAAAACAATATCTCAGCTAATCTCATGAGCCATTCAATGTATGAGACACGACTAATTTAATTGATTGCTGCTATCAATAGCAGGCAAATCTGTTGAGCTGTCCATGCTCATAATCTGACCTGATTCCTTCAGCTGTCACTCTCTGTGAGAAAGCTGCCATGCTACGCCTTTCTAATTCTGTCAGGCCGGGGCATTTACATGTCTTTGTGTTTCCACGTTGATAGGGCAATTAATAAAATATATGTTAATAGGACCTTAATTGTTTTACAACAGCAGTCTGACAAGGCTGAGGGAGAAGGGACTTGTCAGTGATATGAAATCTGTGGCCACTCCGCGCAGCATAGCCCACAGCCTAACATATGGTCCCCTTTCCAGGCTTAAACTGTACCACATAAAAGGAGCCTGCTGTTTATTTTTGAAACATTAGTGATGTCACCATTCCTTTGTCTCCTCAAGACAATGGCTGCTGTCACTGCCTCACAAGGAAGACATGCGGAGTTCCTCAAACTGATGTCTACATTTGAATAACAATGACAAATCCATCACTAAACATTGTCAGACATCCTATTATTTGCCAAACGGCGTGGTCCGACTGAGTGTAAAACATTCTATTTGTCTGCAGTCACAATGATGTGTTTTAAAGCAATGCTTGTGTATTCATGCTTCTAAATCAGCCACTTAAAGGTAATTAAAAATGCCTTTTCTTAGGGTCTGAAATCTGATATATATATATATATACCTGCATGATCTGTTGGGGAGTAAATAAAAATAAATCTATTTAAATCATTAGATGCTACCATTAGCAAATAAACATTTGTATGCCTGCTATAATTCAATGTTTTGCTTTTGAACATGTCAGGAGAAACATCCAAATGGAATTTGGACAGTTTATGTCACACATCATGGGACATTTAAAACGGTTTATTCTCTATAAGATTGACTGTTCTGCTCAATACAATTCCTGATAAATAAAACACACATATATATATATATATACACACACACACACACACACACACATATATATATATACACACATACACACATATATATATACACACACACACATATATATATATACATACATATATATATATATATATACACAAATACACACACACACACACACACACACACACACACACACACACACACACACACACACACACACACACACACACACACACACACACACACACACACACACACACACACACACACACACACACACACACATTACATGCCTTTGCCAGAAATTGTTAATTAAAGTGTTATACAGTATCTGGTGGATTGGAAATGACAAACAGCGAGCGTTACACCGTGAAATCCTTGGGGTTTCTTTATCCGTTTGTAACTCTCTGACAGTGTACAAATGTAACCAAATGGACCCGTAAGCATCCATTTGGTTACATTTGCCCATAAGGGTCCATTTGGTTACATTTGCTCAGAGTTAAATTAACTCTCAGGATTTTACTGTGTAGCAATACTTTTTCACAAGCGTAGCTTCACTTGGTCTGTGGCGATGCAGTGTGTGTCAGTGTAGTGGGATGCCAAAATGATTCACACACTAATGACCTGAGGGAGGCAGCAGTGCAGCGAACAAATGTGAGCACACAGACAAAGCCTCAGTGTTAATTTAACGCAGAGAGTGTAAAAACGGACCCGTAAGAGTCCATTTTTGTACTCTCAGAGTTAAATTAAGGAGCCAGTACTTGGCCGTGCAGTGTCTCACACTCAGTGTGCTTTAAAGGCCATTTACATAGTGAAATCTAATTACCCTGGCACTATGAGAGAGTATTTGATCTCCATCTTAAACAGAGCAGAACATATTATTAAGAAAAAAAGGGGGCTTTTCTCAGATGAACGTGGCTTTACCGAACAGAGGAATCAGCTTGTACACAATTCAGTCCTCCTTTTTTAATTATTTTCCCAACTCAGATGAAAAGGGAAAAGAACAGTGATTTTATTTGTGTCCTGGGAGATAATGCAGCCTTTTGAGAAATTAAAATGAAAGGTGGGGGAACTTTTGGTGGACAACTGTGGGAGATAGCAAAAAAAAAGCTTCAATCATTTTGTTGCTTCCACTTAAAATAAATTCAACTCTTCTGAGTATATCTATTTAGTTCAATATATTCTCAACCTTAATTCCAAACATTGTGGAATTGCTTACAATACATTCTAACATAAAACAAATAAAAGAAACTATAAAGCTTAAGTGCCTATTTACTGTAGAAAATACTTCAACTTGTAAATATATATCATCATGATCTTTCATTTCAATCAGAACTGTCTAAAAGCAAAAACACGACAGGATTGGCACAATAATCAAAATGTTTTTCCTTATAGATCATTGAAGAGCATACTAAAGCTGCAATCAGCAACACCCCTAGATTTCTCAAAATGGAAATACTTTCAGTTACTTTTTGACCACTTTTCCTACATAATGCAGTAAATACTATATTGGATAAAACCTTTATTACACTTTGTACTGTAGACAATAAATCATTGAAATCATTTACATATCCATATCACTAATCTCAACAATCAGAGAATCATTTTCCCAGTATAACATTCTAAATAATGCAAAAGTCAATCACTTTTTCAAAATGATATCATATCAGATATTGATATATAAATACTGTATAATTTTTAAATAATACATTTTGACCATGGTGTACATGTGATGCACTTCCAACCACGGCCGATAAGCAGGATACATGGAGAGTACTGACTTTCACCTCATCCCACCCTCAGGGATGAATAAAGGATCTATCTTGCTCAAAAGTTATTGTTTGACTGATAGCCTTCGCCCCTTTGCAGACCATTATTGAAAAATGAGGTATGAATCTCCTCTCGTAAGTGCTACCTGGTTTTCATATTAGTCTGCCTACAGGCAGGATAAGCTACTTTCCCTTTTGAAAATAGCTCCCCTTAATATTGACACTGATAGGGCACAGTATGCTCACAGGTGTCAGGGAGGCCCACGGTACGTTGGTTTGAAAATAGCTCCCGAAAAGATTGGCACAGACAGGGCGTAGGTTGTGCCAGGCATTACAATACACTTGCGCTCCCTTGAAAATCTACCCATGTGTATTCCAATAAGGTGCAAGGCAGGGAATGTTATCTGTGCAGTCATGTTTACTGTTCATTCTCAAATGAAAAGTCATTGTGCATGATATAGAGAAGGCATTTGCATTGTATCCGTAACAAGCAACACTATAGCCAATGAAGTGACTGTATTATGGGACCAACATGCCCCTGATTCCATCCGTATTCTCATGTGTTTTGTGACTGTTTGTGTCTATGCTATACACTATTATTATTCTCCCCTTTGTTGTGTTGTAGCCATTGCAAATATTGCACCAATTTCAGCCTCCATAATCTACAGCATGTTTTTTTCCCATTACACAAATGACCGTCAAGTGTTTCTAACTTGCCCTTATTTTGTATTACAAAATTACAGCTTCCTGAAAATGACTGCGAGAAAGGTCTGCGGTCTCTCTGCTCTTTGTTCCCTCTCTTACAGAAATGATACATAATTGTAGTCACTCCATGAAGATTTTTTTAGCCGTGACCTTTATAGTGTACAGTAATATATAAATTGATGGGAAGCAGATTGCTTGCCTGAGCCTCTCCTGCACAGCTCAATCTCCCAGGGATGGCCGCTGTCTCGCCAGGCAATTTTGATACCCTTGTGCATTATGTTTCCTTTCATGCAATTACACCCGTTTGGGTAGGAAATGTAATTCCTGTGAAATTAGGATTCCATTCAGAAGACCCTTGTTCCGGCTTAAAAATGGATGCAAAATAGATCCTTCGCAAAAAAAGGAAATGTGAAGAAAATAAATGAATAAACAAAATGTCAGATTCCTGTAAATTACCTCCACACAACAAGGGCTCAGCAGAGTGATGCACTTTCACAGACATCCGGTTCCCACTAAAATGGGGACAACAGAAGAACAAATGGGTGTAAGGCTCTTCAGCTTACAGTACCATCAGAGATGGACACCAAATTCAAATATTCCGAAAGTCATTAAAAAAACTGACATTGTTGGACTTATTTGGTGTGTAGTACTGTAGAGCACAGTATATGAAATTCACTTTCTATCTGAGGGATGGGATCTGTATAATGACATTTGTAGGAGGCAGTGGATTCGCTGCAGTGAAAAAGACCTTGTGTAGTACACCAGCTCTTTGAATATATTGCATTGCCGAAGCAGCATGTCTCTAGGCCTAATGGTTTCACAAGGGAAAACTATCAATAGGCATTCACAGCCCTGTGAGGATGCTGGTATGAAGTAGGTATAGCAAGCAGTCTGAAGTTTGGCTCCTCCAACAATCGAGGCGTGGTTCTCAAAGTCACAACGGGGAACTTTGGTGTCCTCTTGGTCTATCCATGGACACGCCATGTGGTAGACTGCTCATTTCCGATGCTGCCAGGGCTCCTTGTAAACTTTTTCAACCAGTCCCTGAATACCTAGCTTCTCCCACCAGCACTGCAATGCTCTCCACTTTGGACCAATGAGTCCTGCACAGCAACGTCTGTAATAACACCTGCCACATTCATGCCTGCTAGGTTTGCTAAGGCGCAAAGCAGGCTTTTGTTTCACAGCTATACTGTGATTATCAGCTTACAATAAATATACTAATATTAAAACTTAAATCTTGGCAATATTATTAGGAGTTAAGATGAGACATAATTAAAGCAAGTAGCTATAACAGATGAAAGCTTGGGGAGCTCAGCGGTGAGGTCCCATATAATGAAAGTTCACAAGCTAGGTTTGATGGCAACCAAATGATTTTGTAACACATGCTAGTTTTCTTGGCACTTTAATTACTTAACCTGTTGTTGGTTGAAGGTTTGTGACGCCAACTACGACTTTGCTCTTAAGTCGCTTTGCATAAGACCGTATGCTAAATGTAGATTGCAACAATGACAATATCTTGTGTCTGCAAGCCTTATATACCTCAAGAGGACCGTCTGTGATTTAAGCCTAAGGCATCAAGAGACATACAGTACAGTAGCATCTGTGCCGTTGATTGTTCATTGATAGTTATAATAAACAAGTTCAGTGTTTATGTTCCAATCAACTCTTCTCGGACACGTTTTATTATAATCACTTTCTGCAAGGCCAACAGTAGATGTCCACAGGTGCACAGAGTGATGCTTAGTCACAACAGTGCTCACGTTCATAGATTTATGCTGTCACAGCAGTGCACCAGTTCTGATCAAAAAACATGCATGCCTATGCATAATATTTAGGCTCTGCAACAACACTGACAATGAAAAGGGCTTTATTATTTTAGGCACATCCATTCACCGCTCACAGGTGATTGCAGATGGCCCTGCAGTATGTGTCTCATTGCCAAATGTGCCAAGCAAAGTCTAAGGAGGTCATGACTGATCAAGAGTTACCAAACAGTGAATGTTTCCAGGGGTTTTCAGAAGCACCCCTGAAAATAATGAAAGACTCTTTAGTGCTACACAGGCTTTGATAATCCCACCTCAGATTAGACCTGCCTATTGCTAACGGTGCTGTATGTTTCTGTGATTTCACTGACACCCTGTCACCTTTCTCTTTGCGAGAGGTGCAAGAATCTACAAACTAGAATTAATGACTTCTCCCCCAGCCTGACAGTATCAGTCCCCATAATGGATAATTACAACACACTCAGAGAAAATTACAGAGCTTTCAGAAATCACATTTTTAAACACAGGGGCTGAAAGCAGATTTTAAATGCTAATCATTTTCTACATGCAACCCGGGGGCCTGCACAGACCTCTGAACTGAGGCTTAGAAAGAGGTCCTGGCTTTTTCTGCTTGGACATTGGTTGTTAACGTTTTTCTGACCAAGCAGCAGAAAATCCAATTATTAGCAACAACCCAATTACTTTCCCCTCAGACTCAGTGGCTCAAATCCAAGGTTGGATTTGTGGATTAGTGAGGTTTACCGATAGACTCCTAAAAAGGAAGCAACAATGTAGAATTTCCTGGCCGCCCGTGCTCTTCCGGGATTTTGGAGTCCAAGGGTGACATGATCATTGAGAGAGGCGGGATAATAGCAGAGCGATGGGGAGAGAAGGGGAGGGAGGGGAGAGAGCAGTGGTCTCTGGACAGTAGATCACAGTAAGTTAAGGTCGAAAGTGCAACTAGGTCCCGTCAATGGAGACCCGGCCACTAATAAAGCCATATTGACTTTACAGCCATACTTAATGCAGTGAATTAGTTGACACATGAAGCGCTGCTGCATTTGTAAGTCAATTAGGGGGTGGGGTGGGGGGGGGCGTTGGGGGTTGGGCAGCAACCTAAGGAGGATAACACTGGACATTGACCTATGACCCCGCTCGTCTTCCGACCCCAAACGTGTCCACCGGGCCACTTGCCTCTGAACGCTCTGAGACACACGGTTCAGTGCAGGTTATTGATCGGAGCCGAGTTGACACTGATTAATTCATAGTCAAAAAAATTTATACGAACATCTTTTTAAACAAAGATGAGGATGGCATCAAATACGAGCCGTGTCGCTATATACACTCCCGGTTAAATTATTTGTTTTAAACCCATTTCCATCTGGAGACTAGAAACCACCCATTAAGTAGCCTTTTAATGGTAGACACTTCTACTTCTGTCAAAGTGGGTCAGAAAAGTAGCCGAGAATGAATTACTCATTAAATGAAACACTTCAATCTTTCTAATAAGGAGATCCACGAGTGATATGTGCCTGCTGCTCAGTTCTCATATATCCCCCTCTAAAAGCCTCATAAGCTTCATCAAACTAATCAGAGTGGACAGCCACCAAATAGAATCTGTTCTGACTTCCCCGTTTGTGACTGTGCGGGAGCAGGTGAAGTCTTTCGGCAATAATTGACTGGAAGGTATGCCGTTCTCCATTAACGCACACGGATTAAATTTAACACCCACCTTATATCGCACTGCGAGGAATCCTATTGCGCTAAAGCCCGCGGTAACCTGAGGTATCTCTTTCATTATTGCCTAATTAACCTGCTAATAGCCATGTCCTTACAGCACCGTCTCTTTAATTATCCAGCGGCCCTGCACCGTGTTCGCACGGATTATAGCCGCGTCAGTCAGCCCTCTGTCCCAACACGTCTTTTATAAGAGATCAATTTCTATGTGGCTTCTCTGTCCTGAAAGATACCAATAATTACCGCCTCCTTTCATCTTTAAAGGGCATAATGTTATATTATTTGAATATTACTCTCTCCAGCTCCCATCTTGGACAATATAGTTAGGACGACTGGAGGACGTGCAAGTATTGCAGACAAGGGATGGCAGTAGGATAAGGCTAGATTTATACTTATTTGCATGCAGGTGTCGCATGCTGAAAATATCCCATCTACAAGCTCACAGCACTAGATTGTCTATTTTTGGTGTGCGACACCCATGTGCACCTTCCTATAAATCTATAAAGCACAGGGGGCCGGACAAATAAACAATATGAAAATGTGAAGTTAGTAAATATCTCGCTAGTAAATATTTCACATCAAAACTATGAATATAGTTTATGCCTTAATCATACCGGGTGATACCTTTATTCGAACTGCTGAAGCTCAGAAAAATCTTTGCTCTGATTAGAAATGGTGTTGCTTTTTCGCTGCGTTCTGTGTGAATGTACTGTAACATGAGTCATGACACAAACAACAGCTAAAAAAAATAATTGTGGCAAATGAATTGCACAAAAGGATTTTGGGTCGTTTTGAAGCTAAGTGAAAAACAATAAGCCACCACACCGGAAACCAGGGGAACGAGAAACAACGGACTCATCCCAAATTAGTCACAAAGCCACACCACTGTCATTAGTTGTAATAACGATTGATTATTAGCAAACACATTGCACAAGGCTCTATTGT
Source organism: Gymnoscopelus microlampas (assembly GCF_963454915.1). Taxonomy (NCBI): domain Eukaryota; kingdom Metazoa; phylum Chordata; class Actinopteri; order Myctophiformes; family Myctophidae; genus Gymnoscopelus; species Gymnoscopelus microlampas. The sequence goes on from NC_139946.1 coordinate 29,111,246, forward strand.
CGTTCTGGTAGATGCCCAACCTTTCACCTCTCAGAACTTCCGGAACAAATGTCTCCCTAAAAAGAGCCTTTCCCTCAAACGTTAATTTCTCAACGTTTTTTGTGTTGTTGAGGGGGGGGGGGGTTCGATTTTGTGAAGCAAACACGGTGTCATTGTGGGTTGGTGGGTGGTAAAGTGCAATGAACATGCACACAAAACCAAGACAAGATGAAGAGATGCTATACCGTATGCCATGCATTGGTTTTCCCTGTCATTTCCCTCCAGACATACAACCAGTGGAGCATTTAAATCGCTAGACACACAGCCAAGACTCAGACAAGTGAATTTATGTGTTAAGTTGGTGTCCCCCATTGTCCCCCCCCCCCTTACAGTCTCTGAAGGCCCACCACAGATAGCAAGTTCCATTAGGAATTTCAAGTTGAATTAAGGTGCTTGGGGAGCACACATTAACACATGTGCCGACTCTGTCTGTAGTTAAATGTCAGGATGGGAATGAGGCCTATGTGACTTTATATTCCATTAGCCAGAGCTGCATGTTTCCCTGCTGTGGATCTAAATAAATAATAAAGACAGCCTCCAAAACACGAATCATCTTTTCACAATAATAGAAAATTAATGGGTCTGCTAAATTACACCAAGAGCATCCATGAGCCTAAGTCACAGCTGAGAGATGATGACAAAGGATGCATTATAGGCACTGGCAAAAAGGGAATCCACTCGTCCAGAAAATGCTGAAATCTGAATAAAATGTTAGGGGCTCTCAAGCTTTCTAGAATCACCTTGCATGAAAATCAAATTCAGTTTGGCTTCTTATTAATTCATAAGCCATTAGTAACATATTTCTTTTACAAAAGGCCCCTGACAAAGGAAAAAGACTGTGTTTGAGAGAGGCATATGCAATTAACATTAAAGCATGGACGATTAAAAAGAGGTTTCAAAGAAATGGCTTAGAGTGGGGTCTTGAAATATGCAAGTGGATGAACTATTTTATGGAGCATTAGTCTAAATGCACCTGAACTGTAGCTACAGTACATAGACATTATAACATTTGTCATGCTGAGTGATGCTCACAGTTAACTGCCATTATGATAAATATAGCCAAACAAATAAAGCCTATCCAAGCTATTACCAAGTACTCTCAACATTTAGCTGCTGCTAAAGGATTTTAGCATCGCATTGCTGATAACAGTTAGGTTTTTTTTCCCCCTTTCATTTCAAGCAAAGGAAGACAATTAACCAACCTTAATTGGAACATGTAAAATGGCTAATTTAACAGGTAATAATGTTAGCTGTTCTGTTGAGCAAGGCAGCATGTACCTTTGTTAAAGTACATGTGGCAAAAAACAACAACACCTACACGTATGACTAAAAGTCTTCAATAAGTTGGCAAAACTAAGCGGTGCTATTTCCATAGTGGAGCAGGTGTTAATGACATCTCATTTCAACACATAAACACCTTTCTCTCTCCCTGCCTATAAATTATTAGCACTGCAATCTACTGTTTACTTTTTAAAGAGGCAGAGAGCGCAGCGCCATATGAAATGCTGAGCGCCAGTTGGTGAGCCAACACAGGTTACAGGGCAGAGAGGAGCAGGGCCGGGACAGAGAGCACCGGGAGAGTCATAAATAAGTCACACAGCCCCTGGACCTTCCTCTGAAGGTACCAACACTCTGACATGGAGCCGTTTCATCTGATCGCCCTGCAATGTCCTAGAGAGATGTACTGTATGTGTATGTAGGGGGGGCGGGGGCTCAGATGCTACAGTACATACATGAGTGCGTATGCAGTACAGTATATGCATGTGCGATGTGTCTGGGTTTGTTTGTGTGCAAGAATACATCACCGTGCGCCGAGAATCAAGCATCTTTGTCCCTCCAGAGACTTGCCGCATTCACCATGTCTTCAAAGCTCCTTTATTTATTTATTTATGTGATTTTTTTCTCTCTCTCTTTTTTTCTTTTTCAATTAGTGCCAGCATCACGCCAGGGGCGCCAGGTGAACTCACTTCCAGTTCAAATAATGACTGCAATTAAGCAATTAAGAGCTAAGAGCCAGAGAGGCCAAGAGCTGGCTATCCTTACAGTCCTCAACAGACTGCAAATGAGCGTTCACAGGGGAATATGCAAACATTATGATTATGGCATATGCTCGCTCCCTTTTGTACTAATAGAGATAGTTTATGTCAAGGGGAGCAGAGAGCAAGAACTGGCATGTCGAGCTCATAATAATACAACTGTGGGTATATCTAAAATCTAATAATATAGATAGAATTTATTGTCTACAGCTTATATATTAGTTATTTGTATTATTATTGACATTACTTACATATATATTTGATTGATTGATTGATTGATTGATTGATTGATTAAAAATGCATATATCAGGTACTTGAATTAGAAAATATTGATCAAAAGGAAAACATATTGTGGTCCTTTGAGTGTAAGTGTGTGTTTGTAAAGTGACTGCCACATGTTGGGGGGGCTAGAAAAGATATACTGAAAAATAAATAAATAAATGTGTACAATTTCCAACTAAAATAACTAACATACACTGTACACTAATGTACAATACATATTCTTTATCTTGTATTAAAAATGATAATGAAACAAATGTTTTCTATTCTGTTGCTATTATAGGTTATAACATGTTTCATTGACATTTAATTTCTCAATGAAACCTCACATCTTCTGCCAACATGCTGTAGTACGCTAACATTTTAAACCACACTGAATGTTCTACGATTGCAGAATAATTCCTCAACCATGCTCTGTTTTTACTGTAGTGTGTACCTGAGTAACCTCTCTCTCTTTCTCTCTCTCAGTTTTTCTTGGCTTCTTCAATAGGCTTTCAAGGACCGCAGTGAGACACTGGGCAGCGAGGATGAGATATTTGGCATTTTCAGGTAAGAAAAAGTCCAGGCTGGCCTTACATTCAGAAATAACACAAGTTCTTAAACTATTGACTGCACTGAAGCAGTAGACTTCAAAAGGTCCTTCTGACCTGTTTGCTGAGGAGCCTCAAACCAAGATTTTTTTTCTTCTCTCCCTCCCCAGTACTATGCGTTTCATTATTAATATGTTTTTTCTCAAGTTTCTCTCTGACCCAGGACATTAAATAAAACATTGTATGGTTCATGAAAGATTATGAAAGAGCAGAGCGTAAGCAGCGGGAGGTGTAAACTCAGCACAATTCATTCTGGTATATAATGTCAATGCCAGCAGCCCCCCTCTCACCCTACCTCCATGCCCTGCAGGCATATTGGCGGAACTACCAATGGATGCTAAGCTTTTTCCGACAAAGCTCCGAAGATAAAGTATCTTCCTTTTATCCCGTCTGCAAATCAATTCTGGGCCTTACAGCGAAATCCCATAAAATAACTTCAAACACCACTACTTACTCCAAAAATTTGTATTATGGCTATATTTCTTTGAACCCTTACGAGTGAAGTTTTGGAGGAAAATGATTTAAGTGTTATCTGCTAAGACGTCGGCATGTCAGCACTTCACCTCAGTTTTTCCTGACATGTCAACCTGAACCTTGTATTCCTCGCCTGGTGTTTGGTTTCTGATTGCTTCTAACCATCCAGGCCTGGTGATAAATACAAATGCTGCTTGTAAAAGTAATGCCTGATTTTATACTTGGCTGGGCGCTGTGTTGCACACACCCGAAAATAGCGGATCTGCAAGCTCACAGAGAGCTTGTGTGAGGTTGTAGATCTGCTATTTTCAGCACACGACACCGGTGCGCAACCAAGTATAAATAACCCTTAACACTTTAAGACCTGAGGCCAAATCTACAAATGCCTTCTAAATCAGTAGTTCTCAAACTTGCAAGATTTTTTCTTTTAAATCAAAAATAGCAGATCTACAAAGCCCGCAGCGCGGCACGAAGTAACTCGCTGTGAGCTTGTATATCTGCTATTTTTGAAAAGCCAATGCAAAAATCGAAAATGACAGATTCTTTCCCGGTTTTAAGTGGTTAAAGGGGAATGAAACCCTTGTTCCCAGTTCAGGTTAAAAACAAACAAATACCGGCGTGAAATCGGTCAGATCGGCGGCGGTTATCCAGAACCGCCTATCCAACCAATATGCCCATAGGCATATAATGGAGATCCGGTTGTCCAGAACCACAAATCCGACCAATATGCCCATATCGATCGGTCGGTCGAGGGGGCATGGGTCCCGATCCAGAACCGCCAATCCGACCGATATGCCCATATATAGTCATATATTATGTATATAGTCATATATGGAGATCCGGTTGTCCAGAACCGCCAATACGACCAGTATGCCCATATCGGTCAGTCCAAGGGGCGTTCTGACGGCAATCACAGTAAAATGTATAATGGGTGTGTTAGAATTAGGTGTGCCCAGCGCCATGGGCGTGCCACTGGTCAAAGCTTGCACATTCACACACCTAAATATAACACACCCATTCTTAATCTTATTAGCTACAGCTGCATTGCTTACATCACGGTGTACTATGAGGTCAGCCTTATGCTGCCTGACATGTTTTTACCCTGCTGTAGTTTTTTTAACGCGAACGGAAAACAAACTACAAAATCAGCCTAGGGTTTCATCCCCCTTTAAGCACTGCAGTAAGTGGCTGTGAGAAGGTATGGAGCCCTGTTGGTGCTTGAAGCTCACTCTGAGCTGCTGAAATATTCATTTCCCTTCACTGTTCCTCAACAATCTGATCTAAAGTGAGGCCGATACACCGCTAACTGAGAGCCCTATCAGTTGGATTACAATTGGACTGGTTAGCGGTGATCAAAGGACACCAACAGTTAATCTTCTTCATACATACATGCACTGCTGTGTATGCATCAGTACAGTATTGTACATACCTATGAAGGCTTTTCAGTATATGCACGAGAAGCAGAAAAAAATGCGAGAAGAAATAAAGATGCACATTTCCAAACACAGTTTGGCATTAAAAGGTGCCTCGACATTTTGAATATGTTAGTATATATTAGTGTTTCCTAATGGAACTGTTGGATGGTGTTAGCTTCAAGATAACAGATGAGCACATTTTACGCATTTTAGTTTTTGTTTAATTGCGGTATGCTAACATTTGTTGTTAGAATTTCCACACCTTGTAGCTGATAGTTAATCCCTTTTAACCTGACATCCCTCTTTTGTATGATGAAGTATAAAATTAAATTAACTACTTAAAGCCTACATACTTAGTAGACCGGATTCCTAAGGCCTCTATACTAGGCCCCCTTCTGTTTTCGCTGGACACTAAATATCTTCGTAGAAAATACCCAAACTTGCATGTGTTGTGGGCTTGTAGATTGGCTGCTGTCGGCGAATGTTCACCCCGGAATGGGGGTGCTAGGGTTCAGTGAGAGGCTCTGGAAAACAAAATGCCATTCTCAACTTTTGCATCAGAGTCAATTATGGTGTGATCCATTTGGTTGCAACCCAATACAGTACATTTACTACATTAACAACTCTTAACCCTGGGTTTGAAGCTTTCTGACGCTTGTATTGATGTTCAGTTTTAATACTTGAACATAATGGTCCTCGTTGCTTAACCTAGTAAAACCAGGAAAGAATCTGTGTCATTTTAGATTTTAGCATTGTCAAAAATAGCAGATATACAAGCTTGCAGCGCTTGTACATCTGCGTTTTTGAACATTCTTGAAAAATCTTGAAAGAACTACTAGTCTAGTTTAGAAGGCATTTGTAGAATCGGCCTCAGGTCTTAATGGGCTAAGCTACGAAAAGCCACAGTTTTGCTGATACAGTGTTTGTTTTGGAGTAGGCAGCAGAGCACATTCTTTTTCCTATCCGAACAAACGTGTGTCTTAGGTGAACTTTCCCCCACTGTACTCACGGTAAGAAAACCTTTAGCTTTTCATTGGACCTGTATGTGAAATGACTTCACAGCTCAGAGCACATAGGATGCTCCGATGGGTGACCTGACATTCTTTTGATTGCGTGCTCCTCTGACCCCCTGTGAGGAACATAACTCAAACATTTCACCTAAAGGATAAAGTAGAGACCTTTGCATTATAGTTAGGCCCATGTTTTCCAGCGCAATCAATATCATAGGTAGGCTTGCCTCAGAATCAAGAAAGAAAAGAAAGTCAAAATCATGCAAAAATGTCCATGTGGTGAGTCCCCGGATTCTATTGGGGTAGAATATATATCACTGGAAAGTTCAATTGGTTGGCCTTTGCTAATAGGGGTGCAAAAGTTAATTGAATTAATCGATTTAATCAATTATAAAACAGAATGGCTTTATTTATTTTCATAAATAGCAAAAAAAAATACTGAAAATAGGAGCTCTACAAGCTTGTGAGCTTATAGATCTGCTATTTTGGGCGCACGAGGCTGGCACACAACCAAGTATAAATCAGGCTTCACAGTTCCGCCAAATTTTCACTTGAATGGCTTAAGCTATAACTAATATACTTGATAGGCCTAACCTGATACTCATGTGTACAAATATGCTTTCAAATGTGTACTGTACTCCTGTTATATATAACATAACTCCTATAACATCTACCTTGCTGCCACCAAAATGTGGAAAGTCTTACCAAAAGCCATTAAAGATATCGACTCCCTGCCCAAACTCAAAACGAACCTATAAGAATGGCTGACCTTAAATTACATTTGAGCTTAGTAGAACGTTACCTTTGAACACCTCGGTAGTAGCATCCTCTGCACCCTGCTCCCACTCCTCCTTTTTCTGTAAATATAAATGTTGCTGCTACTGAGCTTTTACTGATATGTATTGTATTGTATGTATTATATGTATGTATTATGTCTTACTGATGAATTGAATACAATGGACCACAATGGAAACAAGCCCCCATGCGTCTTTTTGTGTTATATCCTTTTAGCATAACGTTTGACTGTACTGCCTGTACTGTTAACAATCTTGTTAACCGATTTAGACAGGGAAAGTCATCTGTCATTTTAGATTTCTTTGGCTATTCAAAAATAGCAGATACAGATAGATCTCTGCTTTTTTTTTTTATCGTGAAAATGTGTGCAAATCTTTGAATCTATATGTTTTTTGAAGCAAAGATTTGTAACTCAAGTCTTTGTTTCTGGAGGTCCCTAGAACAAAATATTTGTCAAATGTTCGCTTTAAAAAAAGATATATTCAAAGATTTTCACAAAGTTTCACGATTTTTCAAAAATAGCAGATCTACAAGCTCGTAGCGTGCGCGCTATGAGCTTGTACAGTAGATCTGCTATTTTGAAATAGCCAAAGTATAAAATAATGTTTTTTGCTAAAATCTAAAATGACACAAATGCGTTCCCGGATTGAATGGGTTAATAAAGTATTCAATCAATCAATACTGTAAATCAGAATTTAGCACTTAGCTAAATTTTTCAGAATGTATCAAACCTTTGGGAGCCTGCATGTGTGCAGCGAGTTTGCCTGAAAGCACCCTGTGCTCCACCAAAGCATGATAACAGGTGGACTGTTGAGCTGTTGCTTTCACCGCTTTTTAGGCAGTGGGAGTAAAATCAATATCTAAACAAGCTAGAGCTTGTCCAAAAGAGCTATTATAATAGCCAAACTGTTTCATCTCTGAAAGACATCTTTTGCCATGTTCTGGATATATTGGAAATCAAGAGCTCAGAAGTGCACAATGAATAGCAATGGACCAAACACAAGAAGACTTAAAATATCATACCACCGTCAATACATATCGACATAATGCCATAATCCGCACATAAGCATAGACCATTTTTCTGAATCAAGTCATTACAACACATTAAAATGCTTTCTAATGCAATGATAACATAACTAAACTCAAAGGAACCATGTTTTGTGTTGTAAAATGCATACATGGGCTAAACATGCCAGACCACCAGTAGGGTCCTTTAAAGACAATATATACATTGTCATATGATGTATCTTCAACTGAAAAGTTGTTTTTGTCAAACGTGTGTCGTTCAACAAAGTATAAATTTGGCTTTATTATGCATGACATGGATGTGGTCCACACTGCTGAGCAGTGATAGAATTACAACAAGGAAGATGTTCTTCTCTTTAGATGCCTGTTAGTTGCCTTGTGTTGTAAGGAGCACAACATTTGAATAATGCAAAGCCCTCTTCCCCCCTCTGCCACAGGAGGCCAAGTGACAGTCTGTGCATTATCCTTTGATCACACACCGGCCACGCCAGAGAAAAAGAATATTTAGGCCGACACAAAATGCACAAATGCCAAGATGACAGAGCCATGGAGCAATAAGTGGCATCCCAATCTTGGTTAGCCACTGGAAAACATGAGGGACACGAGGGCAGGCAATGTGTTTTTACAAAGCAGTAGAAATCCGTCAAACAAAACGTCCCATCTGGTGACAGTAGATTTAGGGACCAAAGAATACACCCGCTAAGCTTATTGTCTTTTGTTGGAATTAAGTAAACTCTCTCTTTTTGTGTGTGCTTACGCAAAGCTATACTGCCTATTAATATACTTAGGTTGTATGTACAACAGATATAGATCAAGGGAGGCTCAATTGAAAAGAAATTTGGATATATAGGATCCATTTATTTAACCGAGGATTACAAGCCCATTGCCTAATGACTTAGCAAGCCTTCCAGCAGGATGACAACAGCAATGAAACTACCTGTCTTTACCAAGAAACTGATCGTGACACCCATAAAATATATTCTGCCTGTACCAGTTGCTGGCATTAAAGAGAACCTTTAAAAGGTTACATCAAAATAATATCCAGCAGGCATGGATGTGTTAAAGCAAAATGGAACAAAGCACTCAGTAAGGCTTCTCAAATTCCAGAACCAACACCTTTGGACAGCAAATCCCTGGACACAACCCGTTACAAACTAAATCATTTCAATAAATCCTCACCTAAATCAAGCTCTGCACAACACAGACATAGCTCTGCACAACACAGACATACAGCACACTAGGACACAAAAAGTCACCCGCTGCTCTGAAATGCTTTGTCAACAAAATGTGATGTGATGTACAAGGATTTTCCATGCATTGCCTCTCAATTATGGATTGTGATTGAAATTAATTCAGATGGCTCTAAAACACTGAACTTCTGTTCGGTCCCATTACAGTTTGGGGGGGATGAAAAATACATTAGGTGTGTATACACTTTTCTAAAGCTTCTCTCGCTTATGGTTGAAACACTTCCGCTGAAAAATCCCAGAGTGCCACTTAAGAGTTTTTCCTCCTACTGCGGTGTTTTCACCATGATGCGCGGCTGATTTGGATACAATTAGAGATCTGAGTAAATATTCTCCAGCGATGGTGGCAGCTACTCCAGGATATAGCTAAGATGCTGACATCCCCAGGAGGGCTGGTTATCTTAACCCAGTATGGGGACCAGCGGTTTTCTGAAAAGGGCCTATTTCATGATAGCATCTGCAGTGCTTGAATTCAGCGAGAGACTATTTTCACACCGGAGATCCTTAATGGAGAGTGATTTTAAGCTGGCTGATTCAGGGCCAGCGTTTCAAAGTGTGTCTGCTTCTCAGCAGTGAGGCTCCAGGGTAGGAGAATCTCTCTCCCTATAACACGCCTGTAAGTGCTGTTTGTTGTTAGAAAATCTACAACCCAATGTCCTGGATGAAAAATGCAAGAACCCCCCCCCCCTTCCCTGTTTTAACTCCTGTAAATGAGTGCGGTCAGGTTAAATAAGAGATGCAGATTGACTGGAGTGGGAATGCGCGGTCAAATAGACATGCACTCAACTCGTTGTACTCCGGTCCGTGGCCCTTGCCAGACATTTTCTGATGTCAATTTGACTTGTGTTACGAGGGAAGTTGTTTCACGCCATACATAATCTGCATCTGCTTTACATGGGAAAATGTGTGTGTGTTGTCAGTGAAAACAGATTAAGAAAAAGCACATTACTCAGGCATACGGTAGATTAACAGGTTACTAGTTGGGCACTGGCCTATCTTAGGGTCCATGCCATATATCCCTGTAATTCTTTTACATCCTATAATACAATCGCGAGTCCCGCGTATGTGTGACGGTGTACGGTCGGTGTACGGTTTCATACAGGTCCTTTTCATGCTCCCTCTCTCAATAGAAACTGATGGCAGAGAGAGAGAGACGGAGATGACTTATATAAAGTTAAGTTTCGGTTTCGGCTCCGGGTGTTATACTCAAATGTGTGACCCTATACAATCTGGTCAAAATGTCCGCTATTGTTTTCTATCGTGTTTTTCTGTGATTTCTACGCGGATTTTGTTGTTCATAACTTAGGATAAAGTAGGATGCGCCCAGCTGACCATGCAAAATGGCGGTGTCCGTAGATTTTTTTTTTTTTACAGCAATTTTTCTTAACATGGAATTTGTTGTTGACAACAGTGCATGTGTGTCCCATGCACGCACGGATGGTGAGTTGGATGCGTCTTTTCTTAATCAGATGAGTCAGACATGCAGAACGCAGGCCTATCAGCATCACTGGACACCCTTTAAATGAAGCTTAACGTGCACGAATGTAAATAGCCCAAGGGACAAGGACTGACAGAAACACAGATCTCCATATACAGTATGACCATATCTGTCACATCGGCATTGGCACGTACTGTAGGTGCCAATGCACCTACGTGCACTCTAGAGGTTCGGGCCACATAGTGGCCGGAATTTCTAGTTATATACATACTACAGATTCAGTGTCAATTGTTTTATACATTAACTGTCATATTGTTTTTAAAAATAACATTATTGAGAACTACTTCAATCGCACTCATCCATTGGGAATGTAATTGTATGGGGGAAATGTAATTTCCCCCATAAGAAACTAATACCTAAAGCTGTTCACATTCAGTCCGCCTGTGTCATTGTTTTATTGAGCTTGGTGTCAGACCATTGGCTGGCCTTCCCACCACGGTCCGGACGTGCAACAGAAACAGGTGGGAGCCACGGGAAGGCATGTTGCTTCATGTGGGCCCTCCGTGACGTGTATGCAGCAAGTAGAGACTTGGTGGGGAGGCTCTGTAAACACAGCGTTACAGGGAGCACACATGTCTACCTCCTGAAACATCAGTCTCACGCTGAGACTGCCAAAGGAACGGAGGCGCAGCTTAACAGCGCCACACACACGACGGGAATGGGCCGGTGACATTACTTTCAAATACAATTGGGGCTCGCTCAGTGCTGAAGAGGACACCTTCGCTGGGTATAGTTTAGCGGAACACGTTGCGGCTCAAAAGGCAGTAATCAAAGGTTTGCTTGAAGGACACAAAAAAAGTGACCCAGGTTTAAGAGGCGTAAACAGAAACAATTCACAGTCTTGTTGTTATAGCATCGGATTCCCGATTTTAAGCGAGCGAATTGCTAAAGCTCGATCGCAGGCAGAAGAAATGCAACGGCTGATTAAGTTCACAGCAGCTCCACTGCCATGAGAGAAATATGTAAATCAACAACACTCTGTTGTACTTTGTACCGCTGAGAAGTAACCTAAATGCTCACAAACTTCAGTTTTTACTAAAACTAGCAAGTTTCCTGTCATCCCAATACATCACCCACTCAGGAGCAAAAAGACACTTTGACAGCGAGAGAGTGAATGTGAAAACGAAGCCATTTATGGAATGTCTTGCAAACTGAGCGGCGCACTCTGCCATCTATTTGACTGTTTGGAGCGCTTAGCCGCTATAAAAGCAATGTATAATGATTGCCAGAGACTCTGGCGGAGAGAGACAGGGCCTCTCTTGGTGTCATCCGTCACTCTCTCTGTCTTTTAATTGAAGCCATTTCCTGCGCTACATCTTGACGCCTCATCACGCTCTCCAATGAGATTCCACAGGGGCACACTATAAGGCAGCCACAATGTTAGAGAGAAAGAGAAGACAGCATTTATGCAACGCCATTAAAGCGGCTGCTTTCCTGTCTGTGTGAGTGGCTTTGGTCCAAGCTTCCTGCAACTGGGAGAGTGAGGGAGCCAATGCAAGCAGCCGCTATGATGTCCTCGTTTAAAAGAAAGGAAAAGAAAGGGGGAAAAAAGTTCTCGCTCCAAGTTGTGTGCCGTGCGGTCCCCCTCGCCACTTAGGGAGAAAACAGCCGCTTGAGAGCACTTTGATATATGTTGAGACTATGAAGGAGTCTCATATTTATCCGCCAACCCTGTTCGCGGGAGAACGCGGCGGATGAAAGTGTTGGCGGTAGCAGTGCTGGAAGGCTCCAGGATTAACGATGACATGACATGAAGAGGGGTCTGTCAGCGCGGCGACACCTCGCTTCGCCCGCCATTGTCTGATTACACCCAACAAGCAGCTCAACCAATGACAGGGATGATCACAGGGAGGCGGGGAGAACACAACCGTCAGGCTTGAGGGCTGCGATTCCCGCCGTTCGGATTCCTCAACCACTTAAGGCCTACTTTATACTTTGTCACGCGATGGTGTCGCCGTGGCAAAAACAGCAGATCTACAAGCACACAACCTGTCACATCGCGACGCATTGTGAGCTTGTAAATCAGACTTTCTTCGCTATTTTTTTACAATTTTAAGCAATTTTTCTTTTTCTTTTCACAAGGAGAAGCCAGAGAGCAGTGGAGAGATTGAAGGAAGAAAGGATGGAGGAGGAGGAGAAAACTTGGGGTTGGGGGGCCGGGGGGACGCACGGACAGCTTACAGGGGATACAAACCCCAAAGATTATGTTAATCTTACCTCCTTTGTCCTGCGCGAAATGTTTTCGTACTACGCCTTTTATCTGTGTAAGAAGGGATGTGAACCTCTCCAGTCAGTGACAGTGGGCACTTTCTGTGTGGTTTCTGGGTAATTAGCACCAGTAGCAGGCCCTTTCTTTTTCTCTGTTCAAGCTTATGGTCTTCTTAGGGGACGGCAACAGGGGATTTTCCCCTCTCCAGCCCTCTGTCTGCACTTTAAGGAGCGATTCCCAGCCCCGGCCAAGCCACAACAACCATCTGTTAGCGCTAGGAGGATCAAAACCTTCTGAGGCTCTCAGCGCCCACGGACAATCAAATGGACAGCTTAAGTTCAGACAGGTGACTGAATTAATTACTCTATTCAGTGCGTAATAGAGATGTTTTCAATAAGCCAGTCAATGGATTCCACTGCTGCTCATATGCCGCGCTCGACACGTCGTCCCTGCGTCCGCATATTAACGCCACTCGCTGAGTTTTTAAGGAATGGATGCAAATGTGAATTGCTGGTAAATTAGACCTGTTACACCTATACGTTGTTATACCTTTCAAGCTGGGTCAGCATCTGTGTCACATTAGTTGTTGAGATAAATAAATATATATATATATATATATATATACACAAACAAACTTACATTATGATTTAGAAGGTGTTTTTAGAATCGGCCTCAGGTCTAAATGGCTTTACAACATTATAGTAGATTAATTATTAACTTAAAGGGGGAATAAACCCTATACTGAGTTTGGTTCAGGTTAAAATCTACAGCAGGGTAAAAACATGGCAGGCTGAACTGAAAAAACAACTACAAAATCAGCTAATGGTTTCATGCCACTTTAACACTTCACCTGCCAGAGTTATTTCAGTTTTTTTGCTGTTGTCTGCCAGAGATTTTTCATTGAAATTAAAAAAGTACTCAGGAGCCAATATACAGAATTTTTAAGTTTTGAGTTAACAAGGAAGTGGATGGGAGTCTAAATCTCCTTGGTCTTTGGGTCAAATTGAAAAAAAAAAAATTCAATTTTTTTTCATTTTTTTTTTATTTTTCAATAGAACGCATTTATGCGATCTTGGCGGCCAAGTGCGCTATTTAATAGATTGCATTTATGCGTGATTGGCAGGAATTGAGTTAAGCTGAGGAAAGCAAATGGAAGCAAAAATAAATAAATAATATGAAATGAAACTAAAAACACTTTTGAGTATGTTTGTGATGCGTTGGAAAACGAACCATTTGACTTTTCCAATTTACCTCGGTGGTCGTTGAGTAGAGAGGAACACTGATCCCTCAATCTTTTGTTCCTATGCAGAATGACTGAAGTAGGATAAAGGATAGATTGGTCACTGGCACCACAAATAGGCCTTTTGAAATTGGAGAAAGCACCAATACAAGATCTAAAAGAACACCCAAAACTTACGCTCATCATATCTACTAGGCCTTTTCACCGGGGGGGTCAAAGGTGGCCCTTGGATAAAGTGCTATACAAGAGATCAGTGGGACGGAGCCTTCTGGGCTTAATAAATCACTCACAACAGTGAAAGTGATACATTTCAGAAGTGTTAACCACTTTCACCCTGATGTGCCTATTTTGGGCATGTCATTATAGGCAAAGATTTTCCAAAATGTCCAAAGATTGAAAAAATACATTAAAAAAATGTCAATATTAAGAAAAAATAGAATAAAATTGCCGATCTACAATCTCACAGTGCATTGTCTTGAGCTTGTAGATTTTTTTTCTATCCGTCTCACAACAAAGTTATAGGGCTTAAGTGGTTAAGACTGTTTTGTGGAGTTTTGTTCACTCTGCTTTGACCCTTTGATGTCTTTTTTTAAACTTAATGATGTTTTTTTTTCTTTTTTTCAGCGACACCTCTCCTCTCCACTCCAGTGGATGAAGCCCCTCTTTTTTTGTCGTGGTTTGAGCTGCATCTGATTGTCTCTGTCACGGGTGCTTTGTCTTACACAAGGCCCACTGCACCCACAGAGACGCAGGGGGTGGGCTGTCATCAAAGCCTGGGCGAGATGGACTCAACAACAGTGGATTAAGGTCTTCTGCATGATAAAGTCCCTACCTAGGGGTGGAATTAACTTAATATGTGAAAGAATGTTATTGAGAGGGAATAAAGTGCCAAAAAGCTCTGTCATTCTCTCCGTAATGTCCTAATCCAGCGCCTGACACAGGGACCTCTGGCTGGAGTTTGTGTTAATCACAGAGATGTCCATCTGTATCCCCCTCGTCCTTTAAGCTATTTAAACTTTGCCTAAAACTCAATTATTGTCCCTGGGAGACCAAAATGGTATATTAAGTTACGTGAAAAGGGTATTCGACGGGGGTAGAGAAAGGAATCCCAGCGTTAGAGCAAGGAGGTGTCAACGAAGCCAATCTAGGTTCAGCTAAACAGATTAAGGCGTATAGGCTCTATAGACGTGGAAAAACAATGTGACCATGAGTTAAAGAGAAGGAGAAATCTCACTTTCAAAGCGTCCTCTAAACTGTTGAGCAACCTAATCAGAGCGGATCTCAGAGACTGTGCCCCGGCATACATTTCTCTGTTTACACCTCACACGTCGCTAAGACCACTGAAGACCTTAAGGGTGCTTTATACTTAGCTGCATGCCGGTGTTGCGCACTGAAAATAGCCAATTTACAGTACTAGCTTGGAAATCCCTATTTTAGTTGCACGGTACGCCGTGGCACGCAACCAAGTCTTTAGCAAGGGTTAGGTATCCATAGTATAGCAGCACACACCCACAGCAATTTGACTTCTGTTGCAGTCATATTTAACAGCTAATACGATGTCCACATGTTCACATGCGCAGCTCAGGCAGATTCCCTCGACACTTCTTCAAAACACACAGATTTGAATTGGCAAACATTTTTCCATAAAAAGAACGCTGCTGGCTATTGTGGAAGGAAAAGATTTTCATAACATGTTTTCTCTGTGCCATGGAGATTAAGTTTAGCTGTTATGTTTTAATATATATTCATTATATTCATTCACCTCTTGACTTGGATGTAACTGATAAAACATTTGATGCTTTTCAAGGCCATTCAAACAAATATAAAAAGTATTCCAGACAAAAACAAAGAAATAGCAGTAGAAACTAATCAAGGACAACTCTCTCATCCCTTTATAGAAAAGTGAATTATTGCATCTTAATAAACTGCATCATATATTTCCAGATTGTTCTGCAGTGTTAATGTATTTTTCTTGTTGCATCCTATCCTATATATTACAATTACCTAGAGGGTGGGTCGACGGTGGACGTCACAAACGTAACATGCAGACTTGAGAGGCGCACCGCTGCACCGATCCGCACCAAAACGTGACACAAACACTGTTCAGGGGTCTGCCATGACAATATTCACACCAGGAGCCACGATAGGACCCATAGGGGGCCACAGCACATCATTGCTCCAATCCTCACCAAACTTGGCACAAATGCTGTTCATGGATCTGCCATGACAATTGTCACAGCAAAAAAACCTAAATTGCACACATATGGGGCACTACAGCAGGGTTACAGCAGTGTCTAACATTTCAAATGGCTATAACTCTGTGACCATTGCTCTGATCACCACAATATAGGACTGGATTTGAAGGCCGCAAAGAAAATCTGAAAATCTAGTGCTTTAAAAAGGCCATACGGGTGGTCTGGCACGTTTAGGCCATTGAGTACGACTCATGGTATAGGCTACTAGACATTACTGCAGCACACATTTTACAAAATATGTGTGTTTTGATTTTCAAGGAAAGCATTGCATTCCATTAACTTTAGTACAATATGAAAATGAACTTGCAGAGATAAGAAACTGGATTGAAACAGGTAATGAGGGACACTAATGAACGTAGAAAGTTATTACCGGAGGAAGAGCAACCAGGCTTGAAATGGAGCTTGATCCAGTGTGCTCTACTCTAGTATTCTGCTTCTGTCCAGGACCTGGCACTTTATATTTTGGATGTGCGTGCTTTGTTTTCTTATGTTGTTTGATCCAAGTAACCAGCATTGGAAGTAGTGGGTCAAAAGGTGCTGGCTAGCTGATACAACTCGTTTCCATTAGCTTTGCTGATAAATATTTCTCAATAACCATAGTGCCAAATTAAATGTGTTTTAAACTATTTGATTAGTACCTTATTAAAAAAATGTGGTCACACCCCCTATGTGAGATATACGTAGGTCTTTGTCAAGGTCAATTAATGCTTTGCGTGACAAGTGCCGAACGGCACATCCCACTACATGTCCCGATTTTCTGCGTTTTGAGCATTCATACTGTTTGCGACTCGCCAACTTCTCTCATGTGGGATGTGTTTCATTGCGCCATACACATGACTATGATGACTATCAAACAGTCAGCCTCAGAGCAATCCAGTTTGATATAATCACTACGGATCACACTGATGACCAATATGCAAAAATTGTATACTAAATTGCCAAGATTGGTATCCAAGCGTTTTAAGACCACAGAACAGCCATGAACACATTGGATGCAATTTCACATTCAACAAAGCATATGAACAATTGTCTCTGACAGCAGTTCTGTTCCATATGTAGACTAAATGTTCATTCATTTCAGGCGCATGGTCAGATGAAGGAACAGTGGTCAGTGGCACACAACCGTACCAAATCTACTTAGAAGATGTAGAAAGAACATTGCCCCTCAGACTAAACCAAATACTTAAATGGGTGCATTTGTGCAGCAACCCTGAGGATTGCTGGCCTTCACAGAACCATCCGTCCAAATGGCCAAGTGCATTGAAGTTGAAAAGTAGTCATTGCTCCCAACAGGCAGAAGGGGTTTGAATATGCTGCCATTCTGAAAGTACATTATACAGTGCACACACAGTGAAATCCAGTGTGTTTATTTAACTCTAAGAACTCTTAGACCCATAATGGTCAATGTTTACACTCTCAGAGTTAAATTAAGACTACAGATTTTACTGTGCATAACTCTGGAGAGGTTCTGCTTTAACTCACTGCTCATGTGGGTTGAATAGCATGCTCACATACAGTATAAAAATAATTGCAATAAAATATACAATGTCAGAATGTGTCTTTGCATTGTCTCATATCACCGTTTCTCTGCATACTGTTAAATATTAGAGCCTGACTGATATTTGATCTTTGGGGTAGATGCCGATACTGATATTATGGAATAAGAAACCGATACCTGAGATGTCTCTCTCTCTCTCTCTCTCTCTCTCTCTGTGTGTGTGTGACATGTTGTGAGCTTGTATATCAGCTATTTTCAGCAAAGATAATTAGTGTAGAGCAAAAACAGGAGGGGGCCTAGTATACTAGAAAGCAGACGAATCTGTCAGGGTGAAATTATTTAGACTGACAGTGGCAATGCCAGGCTACATGTAGGCTATTATAGAGCCCTTGGGAATCCGGTCAACTCAGTATAGTGTTTAAGCAGTGCTTAATTTGTAAATTATTAGGTGCCAGAGCTCATGAACCCGACTAACGTAACTCAGTTAAATTTTATCCACAGTCCTTTTCTATTGGAAATTGAGGGGAAAATGTGAAAGCTGAATTAATCATAAATAGCCTAAGTAAAAACATATTGTATTGTATGTGCATTTGAGGTGACGGAACGCCTTCTATAGGTCCCGGAGCACACAAAGCAGGTTCCGGAGTCGAGCTCTGGCCAGCTCCGGCACAAATTAAGCCCGGGGTCTAAGTAAAGCACTGCAACTCAGCCGTCACACCAGTGCATGCATCTAGCAGAGGAGATGCTGCTGCTGACATGCTGTATGGAGGCATTAACCTGGCCAGCCAATGTGCCAACAGTGAATGCTACCGAGTTTTAAAAAAAGAAAAAAAGGAGGACACGATTGTCACAGTGTGTTTGCTCTCTTTGCTTCTTCCTGTCTGAGCCACAAGGCCCTCACAGAGCAGAGAGGAAAACCCCCCACACACACACACACACCAATGTAATGACAGATCTATGAACAGGATGTTGAACAAGCTTTGACGTCAACACCGAGAGTAACAGCCACTCTTACGGTGTCACATTAATTACTTAATCTCTATATACTTCATTGACTTTTTTCCCTGTACACCGAATCTCTTCCCCCCCGATCTACGAGCTCACAATGCGTCACAGCCGCAAATCGACACATTGTTAACTTTCACTGAATGTTCGTTAATTATGACAGGCCCAGAATTGGGATCCTACAGTATAGGGTCCATGTGGTTAAAACAGTTATCCAATGGGATTCATGAAAACAGCTCTTCTTTTAAACGACACATGCACGAGAAGGAAAGTATTTCTTGGTTACCAGTGTAGTGTCATAATTCTGTAGAACCAAACGGTGATGCTAATTTTTCTAACAAAAGAGTAATACCACACACTGTATGTGAGAGTTGGCCACTCTCCTCTCTGGATACAGCCGGGAGTGAAAACCCCAGAGGCAAGAAAGAATGTGTGTATCTGTTTAAGTTGAGCGAGTTAAATCTCTGTGAATAAAGTGGTTATGGCACATGGCCTAAAGGGAATGCTTCAATATTCTACAGTGCTTTCCTTTTTCCTTATTCTGTAGGTCTAAATGTTTCTTTGTAATTACAACTTCTATTGCTTCCAAACATCAAACTTAATGAAAATAATGAATATGTAACGTGACACAGGGCTCAGCTACTTTTATGAACAAGATGGCACACTAAACTTTACAAATGTCCTACTGTGAACAAAGGCAGTGCGACGCATGTATATCTAATGCGTGCAATGCGTGCCAAGTGCCATGCGATTGCATTTGTCTATGATTCGTTTTTTACGTTGTTGTGAAGGTAACACAATAGGAAAATTATGCTCCATTTTCCCCAACGGTCGTCTCCCCACAGACATGCAATTGTCTCCTATAATGGTGAAGTCTGGCCCTTGGCATTCAATTTGAAACACTTTCCCCAAGTATGGATCTTCTCCTTTGCCCTCCAGTCTTAAAGATAGGAATCATCAGAGGCAGAGAGTGAGAGCTCCGGCGCACATAAGACCCATGTCAAAAATGATGAACATGTAGCATAAAATGTGTCTGTTTACATCTAATTCCCCATTTCTATAGTTTACTATACCGTACTTGTCTACTTGCCAGGACGCTCCTATAATAGGAAATAATGAAAAGGTTGGAAGGTTTGGATGGGACGAGACAAGAGTTAAGGGAATAAAAGAAATGACCTTAGGACAGTCATGATCGGAGAGAAGCACACATCTCTAACTGACCACTCATGCTCCATCAGAATCATATTTTTTCCACTTCATGCTTGGTTTCCCAATGAACCTTTTTCCCCCTCTGTAAACAAAACACATATTTGCACAGAAAATTACAAATACAAGGAGATGTGAGCTTTACACTCAATGCTTTGGACACCACAGCTTCCCCAAACATAGAACAACAATGCCCTTTATATCTAGTTACGGACAGAGTGCACTTCAGCATGGCTAAGTGGTTTTAGAGGGGGCCGAGATTGGAGGTGGAGTCGAGATCCATCTTGACATTTCTTGCACCACTATTTTGCGCGATAGGGAATCCAGAGACAGATGGGAATACCTCCAGAGACAAGCTTTAAAGAGCATTAAACAAATATATTTTGGATTTCAAACCAAAGGGTGTCACAAATGCATTTTCTTTGCAATTCTTTGAAAGTTTGACGTTTATATGCTATAATGCGGCCCTCTAGCTGAACAGTCTGGGACGTTGCAGGAACACATGGCACGGCAACTGGAACGGAATCACATCTGACATGTGTATATTCCAACTACAACTTATAAATAGCTTAATAAATGTTATGCTCTCCCGCTCCACAATACTATTACTCTGGAGGTAAATGAAAGGAGACATTTGCCCTCTGTCTCCTCAGCATACAAAGAAAATGAGGGCTGTTAGTAGGTAGGTAAAGCTTGAATCGAATACAGAAGCTAAGAGATAAAAAAGAGACCTGAACACCCCAGAAGAAAAAAGGGTGCCTCATTAAGCTGAAAAAAGGAGCTAAGTAGAGAAACAAACTTCAACACGTGCACTCTCTACAGAGTGGACCAATCCACTCGTCAACATTCCCTGAAGGCATGAGTGAAACAGTTTATAATGGGAAAAGGTCAATTAGCTTATTAAGGCCTATTGAGTTAAAGGTGATTCCATCCTAGTGACATCTAATATTACACTCCTGTCTGTGACATGACGGCGAACGTGTGCTCACAGTTCATAGTGTTTGTAGGCAAATTGGACCACAGCTACAATAGAATCTGGCATTGTAGAAAATGCAAGTTGTATAAATGTAGTAGCAGTAGAAAGAGAAAAATGTGTAAATAAGTAAACATGATAACAAGGGAGATAGACAGATGCATAAATGTTATACATTATATATGCATATTATATTCATATAGATGCAGACTGTTAAACTCGCAAATAAACCATGAGGAAAATGGGATGGGAATTTACTCGTCTGTCCAAATCTTCCTGACTTCCAGACATTTTGTATTTTTAATTAGTAGACTGAACAGACCATCCTCCCACAATATAACATTTATAATGATACAACAATAGTAGAATTGTATGCCATGTTGGCATCCTGTACCCTAGTCTCACATAGCTACAAGACGATCAGAGATTAGAGGTTTATGGGATCTACACTAGCCAATTACAATGCTCCTGTACCTCTGGCTCACAGGATGTACCATCCAGGACTAGTCAATCGCAAGCATGTAATATGACACGACAAGCTAAGGCTCCACACTGAAATGCCTACCCATCAAGAATGCGTTGTAACTGGCCCCTGTAAAAAGTCAAAGGTCTAATCTTATGAGCCCCCCACCCCCCAACTTTTTACTGTACATATTTTTATTTTTGATTACTACTCGTTTATATGATGTTTTTGCATTATTGCATATTAGTGTTCATCTTAAAATGTTTCGATGAATTGAATACACCCCAATGGAAACAAGCCGTAAGGCGTTCTTAGGTTTATCCTTTTAGCATCCTTTTGTATGAAACTGTACCTCTGTGCTTTTTTTGAAAACTGTTAATGAATGATGACTGCCAGATGAAGGTCTGGTGCACACCTATTAAAAATTAGTTAAGGACCAAAAAAAAACTAAATGCATGACAGACATACAGCATACTGTAAATTGACCTACCATGGACCTCCTTAGACCAACCACGGACTTCCTTTACATCCCAGCCAATCAGAGGCTTGTGTGAGATTTTCTCTGGCAAAACCACGACCTGCTGGCTTCACGACTCAGACGCTCCCATCGCTTGAATTGATGATGTAAGACAGATGTGTCTGACCACGTGATAATCTATGCATGTAAAAAAAAAAAAAAAACAACAACTGTGAATCCCAGTCACACCAACATAGTCCTTGTGAAGTACTTTTTTTCTTATTGGTGAAGATCATAAAGGACCACAATGGATACAAGTGCCCAGGACTTTTTGTGTTATCCTTTTAGCCCAAATGTCTGTTAACATTTCTGTCTAATAAAGTATTCAATCAATCAAAAAAGATTGCTATGTCCATTTAGACTGTCAGTGTATATTTGGTAAATGGAGCAAGTCTTCTGACTGCTCGCTGTATGCACTAGCATCTTGGCTTTGTAAAACCAGGAAATTGTAGTTATTAATCTCTGCATGTACAAAATATTTTTTTTTTGCCGATCTCTTAGTCACACACATTGTTCTTGTGAAGTTGTTTTGTTCTTATTGGTGATGTTTGTGAAGAGCTGTACAAGCCCACTGCCTTGTGTCCTCTCCAATACATTTAGGCACTGACAGATATGTTACTATATGTAAGGGCTGCATACCCTGTTTGGACAGGCATGCTGAGCCATGCTGGTACATGAACCCTAGGTATGTATGGGCACAACAACTGAGCATTGTGTAGACATGCAGGGCATGCCTACTGCATGGCAGAGATTTGCACTCTACTGAGTGCACCTTTGCAATTGTGGTGGCTAATATCTGAATACTAGTTATTTGTTCATGCTTCAACAGCTTGTAACACATCTGGAACAAGATGTGGCAAGGTGGAGAAATGGAAAAAATATATACACAGAAAACACCTTGAGGACATGAGCAAGGGAGAGGTCAGCTCATTGACACTGCCTAGCCTGTCAACTGTGCTTCTATGTCATTGCAGTAAAATACATGAATGTGAAAACTACAACCCTTTCTTCCTGTTTTTTAGCCACTACCCGCAGTTGCCATGACATTGCCCTTGTTTGCTGTGTTTACAACAAGATAGCAATATTGACTTCAGAAAATAATACAATAAGGTGATAACAGACCTAGACCGTATGGGCATGCCAGGCCAACCAATGCTTGTTTATACTGAATGTCCAACAATTAGCTGAACTGCACATCATCAACAGTGTTCTAGCGTCCCTTTAAGCAAAAGCACTGCTATATTGCCAGCTCACATTTTAATCGTTGTCCTTTCAAAGATTGTTTCATGCATTATCAAAAGATAATAAGGGGAGCACAAATTCTGTCCCTTCCCATGATCAATTAGTGATTTGGGGATGGATTTCACTCCTAGTGCAGAGAGCATTGCGGTTCCTGCGGTTGCAAGGTCTTAACACAAATGCGACCAGCCAGTCTGATCCATCAACTTGTCTTTCTCTAATGAATACCGAAGTGCTCTATTGACCAGGAGAAGGCAGGCCGCTGCTTTGAGAAACCACAGCAGATCTGTCCACAACGCTAATGATCACCACAATTAAATTCCATTAATTAGCAACATGCACATATAATCTGCTGCTGGTTTCAAGAGACGCGACAGGAAACACTGAGCTGGTGATTTTAAACCCTGAGACATCTTTAAGTGCAAAAAAGCCTTACCCCCACAGGGTCCTTTCATCCGTGATTGTGACACCCCAAAATAGCCGATCTTCAAGCTCACAACACGTCACTATGCGATGCATTGTGAGCTTGTAGATTTGTTATTTCTGGCACGCAGCACAGTCGAACGACGAATTATAAATCAGCCATAAGTTAAGGGAGATTCTTATGCTTACGAGAACGAGCAGGGCCAGTGTAATTTAAATTCTGTTGACATTTACTGTCAAGGGGTATTAATTCACAGGCATCTTCTGCTGTATGGGCTTACTCAGCACCAGTGGGCCCCGGGCTCTGGAGAAAGACATTCTCTCTTCACTGTAGTCTTCTCAACATCCCCCTACCTTCCAAGGAGACGATCTGAGGCACTCAACACCCAAACCATAGGTCATAACGCCAAAACGCAGGGAGATAGCCTGGTGGAAGGTCATCTATACAACGTGTGTCCTCCCAGCACGTCGACACCTTCTCACACCACATCGGTGGTGATAGGCCTCTCTGTCATGTCAGGAAACAAAAGAAAAAGAAAAGAACAAAAAGACCAACAAAAAAAGCAACACTTTAGCGATTCAATTGAATGATACAAAGAAAAATAAACCATTTTGACTCACACCAAGGATTATATCTGGTCAAATTGTGACTAAGCGCTAAGTGCAATATTTAAGATCATCTTTGCACTTTCAACCCTTGTGAAATTCCCACAGAGCATCACCTTGTTGTTTTCCTGTGTGGTTTCGGTGTGATGATTTGGTCAGTGGCATCCCATTGAAAAAGGCAATTTGTGTTCATTTTTCATGGCTATGCACCTCTGTACTCCTCTGTTTTTGCATGTGTGTGTGTGTGTGTGTGTGTATGGGTGCGCGCGCGCATATGAGCGTGAATGTGCCTGTGTGCGCGCGCCACGCACGTGTGTGTAAGGTGAGCATAATGCATATAGATCAAGGGTGCACACATGTAAGTTTGTGCACACACACCATACAGTACGTGCATGTGCATTTGTGTTTGTCCGCCCGTTTGTTTACACTTGTCTAATGTGCAATTTATCATGTGTGCATGCACATTTATCACTTGAAATAAAGTGTACTGGACAAGGCTCCAAGCAATGACATGACCTTGAGTGAAGAATCCAACCCCTAATCACCCACATAGTAAAACACTCAGGTCCATTTTTACACTTTCAGATTAATACTCAGGATTTTGCTGTGCAGGAGTGCATCACATGATTGTGTACTCAATTGTGTGGGGTTAATATGTAATGGATTTTAAGGAGATGTTTTATTATTTACAGACAAAAAATATGCCACAAAGATGGAATACAAACAAAAATAATACATAATCCGATAAGAAACATTGCCATTGTCAAAATAGACATGCTTCTTCTCTGCAACCAGCACATATTTGCCTGTCTATATTTAGATGTATACTGAAATAATCTGGAGGCAGGGTTATCCAGAAGGCAAAGGGGTAAAATAAGTAATTCCACGAAAAACAATTCACAGATAGATCAAATTATTTACCCATCAAGTTGAAAACGCGTGATGCATTCTGGGTTATTGTCGAACCGCAAATCAGGAAAGCAGCGAGTGTAGGGCGTGTTTGCCAGTAAATTGTGACCTAAATGGGGGCTTAAACTGGGTATAACAGAGCCTTTAACCGCCTGTGCTGGAGTGGTGACAGGTCCTTGGGAGACACACAGAGAGACCGCTTGCAACACATGTCATATATCATAGCTTCAATCTGTACCCCAACCACTACCTGCAAGCTACAAATGTGCACTTCTCTTGTCATTTCTGTAAAGAGAGGAAGGCGGACTACAGGGGTTGCAAACTAAAAATCTGTATACGGTAGCTTTGTTTGTCTAACCTACATTCATCCAAAAGAAAATACGAAATAAAACAATACAGTACGATCTTAAACATTTAAACCCTACATAATTTAGTTGAAAGGGATCCCCCAAGGCTCTATGCTAAGCCCGCTAGTATTTCCCTCTACACTACAACTCTTTGCCCAAAATAGCCGATCTACGAGCTCACAACCCATCACATTGCGATGTGTTGTGAGCTTGTAGATCTGTTATTTTCACCAAATGTTCGCTCCAGAATACGCTGCGCTTAAATAAAGATTCATGTGCTTAAATTATGGCACCCAAATGCATTTCCATACCCTCCACCCTTCCCCCCGTTTGACCCACCTACTGTAACTGTACGCCCCAGAGCCCAGAGCGCTTAATATGAAAGCATAACCATACAGTTTTTTTTATCTGAATGATGCCAGTGGACAACAATGTTCATTATGAATGCTGAATATAATTAGTTGGATATATATTATGCAAATATAGTTGGTGTGAGGAATAATATTTAACACAGTGATTTAAGAACAGAGGCTTTGATATGATTTGAAATTTGCCTGGTCCACCATTTATCACTGTTTATTCACAAACTCACTGAGACTGCAATGAAACGCCAAAAAAACGGTTCATTTGGAGTAACAACGGTCTGATATCTATGCCAATTGCCAACTTCAAAATGCATCTTCAATTCAAGCTTTGTACTATAGGCTCAAGTGACAGCTGACGACACTTCATTCAACTGAGAGTTTGATTACAAAATATATTTTCAAACCAAGTGTGCTTGAAAAGTTATTCCCTAAAGGAAAATACCATAAATACAGCTGACATGCAGTATGCGCTAAGTTGTAACACATGCACATCCAGTTCCCACTTGTAAAAGAGACTCTGTCTCAATGTGTTTTACTGGTTAAATAAAGGTTAAATAAAATAAATAAAATGCAGATTTCCCCACAGACTTTTTTTTTAATCTTAATTGTATAATTTATAGTGCTCTTGTGTTTACTACCAGACCACATGCTGATCCAAACAGCAGATATTCTAGTGTTCTGAGGGTGGACACTGAATGAACGACTACGCGTAGAAAGTTGTCTGTGGTGTTTACTTTGATCCAGATTAAAACTCTTTGAACACAGCGTTTAAGCAGCGGATGGTGTTGGGATTTCTGAATTTCTATTTAAATAATAATTTGTAACAAGTCCCCTGAAATTACCATGGACATGGGATTCCTTCCCTGAGCCCAATCAAAACAGGGAAAGAGTCTTGCAGGACTTTAATGCAGTAAGGAATTAGTGATGAGGACTTGGATGTTGTTCTGCAAATAACTTATTTTCACACACATAAAATAATAATAACCACTGGTCAGTTTGTTTATATCACAGAGTCACTCCATATAGCTGAGCAGAATTGGACATGTACTGCTACAGTCTGCTATAACTCTCAACACAAAAGATCACAATTATTATTTTTGTTACACTGATACCTACTTGTTGACTGAACTCACAATATACTGGTAACATTCCATTCTTTCCTCTGTCTCCGTACAATACGTCAAAGGGGTGCAGGGTGTCTTGTATAATTTCTGCAGGAGAGCTGTGGGTAGAAGAACATCTGTTATGACTGAATACAAATATGCCAGCTTAGAAAGTAAATGCGGCCAGGCTAAATCCCACGATGCAATGGCTAATTTATTTCCAGATAGGCGTTTAAGACCACTAAACATAATCAGAAGGGAAAAATACATTCATTATGAATTTGCATTTGTAAGAATGTGTGTGATGAATACCATCTCAGTGTGTGGAAAATCCATTTTAGCTGCTCTCTTGAATTAAACAGAAATAAAGAGATCAGCTGGCAAATTTAATGCAGGGCCTTCTAATTCAGAGTTAGAAGCATTAAATGTTCCTCAAATCTTGACAATATGGCCCTTCCCTTTGCCATAGACTTCAATTTAAGTCATGAAATATTACTGATGGGGGCAAGAACATTTATTTTCTGAATCTTTCTCAACACCTAAAATCAAACCCTTGGCTATCATAGTTAATCACTTCTGGGGTCAAACATTCAGCAGAAATAGCATACAGTACAAGCTCACAACGCGTCACGTTGCAAAGCGTTGGGAGCTTGTAGATTGGCTATTTTTGATTAAGAGATCTGGTGGAGAGGCAAAAAAGGAGGGGGCCAAGTATAGAGCCCCCATAGTACCCTGGTCAGCTCTGTCATATTCATGCGGAAGTAATAATGTAGACATTTGGTACAGTAAATGGTCAGCATTTCAATCTGACTATGTGTTCAATGTCATTAACCATTCACACAATATAGGCAGAGCCAACCATGCATGGCATCAACCAGCTCATCAGGAGCAGTTAGGGAATCAGTGTTTTGCACAATGACACTTTTAAGACAGAAAGCCAGGAGGAGGAGAGAATTGAACCAGGGACGTTCCTGTTCCCAGATGCGGAAGGCGTTTTCCCAGGGAGTTGAAGGCAAGGGGGCGGGGGTGAGAGAGCCTGGCAGTGTTGTTGACGGACAACGGATACACGCTTATGAATAACAACAAAAATAAAACCTTGCGAAACAGTTGTGTGCATTAGTGCAAGATGAGGATAAAGGAAACTTTTTTTACTCTCTTGGTTTTGTTGTTGGGGGATTATCTGGCACATATCTGTTATGAAAGACAAATTGTATCATGAGTGAAAGCTATACCTAGGCATTTCATTCTATTACATATTATTAAATCAGCACAGAAACTACCAAGCACCCCTA
Organism: Gymnoscopelus microlampas; assembly: GCF_963454915.1. NCBI lineage: Eukaryota > Metazoa > Chordata > Actinopteri > Myctophiformes > Myctophidae > Gymnoscopelus > Gymnoscopelus microlampas. The sequence goes on from NC_139946.1 coordinate 29,139,305, forward strand.
TACATGTATTGCTGTTGCCATGTAGTTCAGCATAATGAACCCCTCACCTCACACCCACCTCGAAGCACACACGTTTAAATCATGGATGTAGCCTACTAAAGACCCAAAGCAATTAAGCTTGTTGTTCAAAACAACATGAAAAAGGCATTTCACTCTCGTCCGGTGGGTGGGACAGGGGTAATGCTCCTGCTCACCACCGTGGAGACTGGGGTTCGATTCCTCCATAGTGCCTCAGGCTTGGCCGGGCGCTCCAATGAACATAATTGGCTGTGTTCATGGGTGAGACACCGGCAGGAGAGGCTGTTCTCAGGTTGGTCGGGGGCCTGGGCACCTGTTCAGCAGGGAGTGGAACTGGGAGGGATTGTGTGTTCCTCCACACACATTACTTTAACTCCTCACTATCAGGTGAAAAGAAGCAGCTATAGTGACTCCATGTATATCGGATGAGACATGTGGTTGTCTACACCCTCCCCGGACAAATCATTAGGAGTTGGCAGGGGGACTATAAACATGGCAATGATTAAATTGGGGAGAAAAACAAAACAAAATATACCAAAATGTACAGTTGATCAAAAATAAAATACACTTATTGTAAGTTCTGTCATAAATGAGTTCAATTTCATCAGTGATCTCTCACATGCATATGAGCACTGAGCACATATACTGTACCTACATAGTTGTATTTCACGTAACAGCTCCTAAAGGAACAGAAATTACAGGTGTGCTAGTTATGTACGTTAGCTAGCATAACTAGCTCATAGTATTTCTAAGATAGTTTAGCTAAGCTTCTAATGTATGCATAGTACAGTAATTGTTTTAAACTTGCTTAGTCCTTACTAGTTTGGATGCTAACTGAAATAGCAACTAATTGTTTAAGAAATAAAATGTATAAAGAAATTTAAGAGAAACTCATAATACTTTTCAAAGCACCTACACAGCACAGCATTCGTCACCCAGCATGGCGGTTACAAGGCTGATAGCCATCAGGGCCGGACCAACAGTTTTTGGTGCCCTGGGCCAAGAGAAGTTTAGGTGCCCCCCGGGACAGTATTTCATCAGCGGGGGGATTGCTGAAAGTTGTCGCTTCATTAGCGGGGTGAGGGGTGCTGCCGACGGATTTCGTCACCGATTTAGCGTTATTTCAGCAGCCCTCTGACTATTTTGGCGCCTTACTTGCAATAGTCCGGCCTTTTTGTTTTCCCAGGCATTTGGTGCCCCCCGGACTTTAGTGCCCTGGGCTGCAGCTCCTAAAGCCTGTACATTAAGCCGGGCCAGATGGACATCATAACATAACACATGCACTTTTGGACTTGTTCCATTTAGACAGCTAACCAATATCAAAATGTTTGAAGGGAAGAAGCAAGAAAGCAAGAAAAACACTAAAATCAGTTCGATGTCACTATTAGCTCTTTTAACCACATGAACCCTTAACGTCCCTATTCTGGGCATGTCTTATAATAAGCGAACATTCTGCAAAAATAGATCTACAAGCTCATGTGTTGTGAGCTTGCTGATCAGGTAGTCTCAGCAAAGAGATTTAGTGTGTGTGTGTGTGTGTGTGTGTGTGGGGGGGGGGGGGGGTCAACTATAGCATTTAAGTGGTTAGAAGAAAGAAAGATGATTTGCATCAAAGTCTTGGCTTGCAAATATAACAGGCCAACTCAGCAGATACAGCTTTGAAGCTTAACGATACGGTTATGGTCAGTTGAGAGCAGTTCGGAAGTAGTGATACACTGTTTTTGCCAGATTTGTGGCCACAATCTAAAGTTTATTACACAAACAATTGATGGCTTCCCATCATGACAAAAAAAATGTAAAGAATGTTAAAGAGCTGGTGACATGGTTTTGCACTTTTTCTATTTTTCATGTGTTTAGGAGGTTGATAGAACTTCATACACCCCCTGTTGATGTTTTTTTTCTTCTTTTTTTTTTATCATAACACAACAGCTGTGGGCTTGGCTAAGAAAAAACACGTGTAGCAACGTAGCAACAGAGGGGGACATCAGCAAAGTAAACAGACAGAGGGACAGTCAGACAGAGGGAGAAAGAGAGAGAGAGAGAGAACATGCAGTAAAACTCACCACAACTGCAACAGATGATTGAAAGATCAGTACTTCCATATTGCATGCCATGGTGTTCACGTTGGTAAAAAGGTTAATATGAGCAATGCAAAAACGTAATCCATTCATTAATGTCCCCAGCTAGCGAGTAGTGTAGCGACAAGTAGCCAGTGATTAACTATCAGACTTCCTGTAGTGGCTTTTCAAAATAAGACTCACTGAAAGTAGAAAGCGTGTACTATGGTTACTCAATACAGGTTTTAATTTGAAGTTCATACTGGTAAGTTCCTTTCTTTCTCTTACTTAAAATTGGCAAAGAAAAAATAAAACGCATGGTTCTCAATAATAAATAAATAAATGCAAGCAAAATGATTGATAATAAACAGAGCCGCAGGAAGGGTGGTGCGAACGGTGCGGTCGCACCGGGCCCCGCGCTGGGGGGGGCCTCGCAAAAAAACGGGAACATTTTTTTTTAACATGACACCCAACTTAATGTTTTGAGGGCAAAAATAACCGCAAATAACCACCCAAAACTCGGATATATCCGACAGAAACCGCAAAAAAATCGCGCGCGCAACCAAATGTACCCTTACATTGCCTACATATCTGCAACTCAGATCTGTGTACAAATGGAACCTCCATTTGTACACTCTTGAGTTTTATTTCCATACATTAAAAATACAAAAAAATATATAAATATATAAATATTATATCAATTATATATATATTATACATATATATATAAATAATAAAATAAATATAAATGGAACCAAATGGACCCATAGGGTCCAACTTAAACCTACGTATATACATTGGCTATTTGAAAATAGCAGATCTACAAGCTCACAACGCGTCACAATGAGACATGCTGTGATCTTGTAGATCTGCTATTTTCAAATAGCCAATGTATAGGTTTCAACTGGTTACACTGATTTACACTGATGATGATACTAAAGTCATTTTGCTGTGGACCCTCTGGAACCCCCTCAAGGACTCCTGGGGGTCCCAGACCCCAGTTTGACAAGCACTGGAAGAGCCATGGGGAGTCCTTTCATGAGGAGGAGGGACTAGGACAGGTGGGTGGTCTAGTAGGAGGAGGCGGAGGGACTGGTTCAGGTGGGTGCTAAGGTGAGAACCAGGTATACACATTGACTGCCTAGATCGAGTAATTTTTTTTTTTTTTTTTTTTTTTTTTTTAAAGACCAAGGAGATATGAATTTTCGAAGATCTTTACTCTCATCCACTTCCTTGTTAAATTAAAACTTTAACATTTTGTATCTCGGCTCCTGAGTACTTTTTTTTTTTCATTGAAAAATCTCTGGCATGAATAACAATAGGCAGTGAAAATAATTCAGGCAGTCAATGTGTTTTAATGAACTAAAGGCGTGTCCACATACAAACATAATTTTAACACTTTCTGTACACTTTTTTGAAAAAAATCTTCCTCCTGGTATAACCATAATACCTGATGATCATGTTTTATGGGGGCGGGGGTGGAATCACTGAAAATCACGGTACCCCGTCTTTAACACAAACCTTGAGAGCTTCAGCTGTGCAATGTTCAATTCATGTGCAATACTGTTTGTCCATGTATTAGTAAAGGGACATATCTCTCATAACCAGAAAAGGCCTAAACAACTAAAACTCTACTGAAATATGAAGCTCATTTTGACATAATTCAAACAAGCCTTTTATGAATCTGCAACATAGGACTTCCACTTATTTCAGATAGTGTGCGTGGACTTTAATAGGTGGATAAGAATTCTTAAATTAGGTTCCCTTTAAAGGCACATACGGTACAACTGCCACACAAAGTGCTATTTTTGTTTTAATTAAATGTCTGAGTGACATCATGATCAACTCTTATTTCCTGATCTCAGCCTTACCACAGAGGAGGAGGAGGAGACTCACGCTGGCTTCTTTAACTCCTGCTGCTGGTCAACATGAAGATTTTTTTCCTCTCCCCGGGTGTTTCTCAACTTGAAGCTGAGCGAATTGGCAGGGCTTAAATTGGTGGCATTTTGTGGTCTTTAAAAGGAGGGGGTCTCATTAAAACGAGTCCAGTGAATCCTTCAAGTCTCCCCCTATCATTACCCCAATGTAACAGCAGATAAGAGAAGTACAATTATAGATCTGGATATTGTGTGTTGTCAATTTAAAACTGATGGAGGTGCACAATTGTCCAGCCTTGAAATATGACCCTACACCCCATACCAACCTCAATATTTTAATGAAGTGCTAGAATGGATAGAGGGTGACTCTTGCCGGTACTAGTCTGATGTTAATTCTGTTTCCAGTCATATTAATGCTGAAGTCTCTCTACACTCAAACCGTGCTACCTCCGATCATTCTACTGGTGGCTTACAATGTGCACTTAATACTCTATTTTAATAAGGTAATAAGGCATGCGTGTCATGTGTTAATGTACTAATTCTGTACAAAACGGGTGTCTAAAGTCAAGAAAAGATACATGTTCTTTCTTTTTCTCTTTAATGATTTGACAGGTGACAGCCGAAAGTGTCTGCAGAAGTCACTGAGATGCTATGGTTTAATTGGACTGAATTAAAAAGTTTATGTCTAGGTAGAACTTTTTGAAAATTCTCACCTTGAAATTTAACACATTGTCACCCTATGTCTTGTGAAACGTTTTTTTTCCTGTGCTAGTTAGCTATAAACACATCAAATCCAGTCATTTCTTATTCAACAAAAGGAATAGCACAATAGCAGAATGAGTCAGTTGGTACTGCAATTTTAGTAAAGCACACACAATGACAGACCAATATTTTTGCATTATGTATACATTTTCCCCTGGTGCTTGTGTGTTTAATGTTTTGTGTCGTAGTGGTGCGCTATTGCTGCTGTAGGTAATCTGATAACATATCTCATGAACTGCCAGCTGGAATTTGCTGTTCGTGCCCCAGAAGATGAACCCTACAGATTTTAGCAAACCAACGGCCTTTCCTACAGTGCCAGAATTTGAACTTGCATACAAGACTTCTAGAAATCTAATGGGCATATTGCCATGAAACCTAATGAGCATGTTTATGCTTCACGCCACGGAGGGTGATCCCTAAACATGTGGGTGATGCTATGATCATTCCTCCAGTGCCACCCTCAGGCCAAACCATTTGCACACAAGATAATAATGTGTAATGTAATTGGCAGACTGCATGGTGAACCATACTGATCACCGTCATGCTCCCCAGAGGATGTAACCTACTGATATTGGAGACCCCATGCATGGCCTTTTGGTCTTTGGTCTTGGACGTTTCTGCCTGTGTGTCCGTGCGTTCGTTCGTCCGTCCGTCCGTCCGTAGCTAATTACTTATTATGTAAATAATAAGTAAATGACAGATTATTATTAAAAATTACTACCAGTCTGCTACTAATCTATTATCAAGTGATAAAGCTTGGGTTTAAAACAATGCACTGTTAATGCAATGGCTTCATGGTCTAAAAATGAGTTTGAACTTTTAAATGTGCCTGTTCCATTCTTCCAGGAACATCATCCTTGGTGTTCTCATTAAAGGACGACTTCATCCATTTTAATTTTCATAATTGGTCCTCACTAATGCTCATAATAAAATGGTACCATTTTTGTCAACTCTGTCTGTGTCTCAGAGGAGGGCGGTGGATAGTTCAGAAACCCGCCTACCAGTGACATCATTGATGGGGAATCCAAGCTAATAGAAAATGCAGGCTTTCTATTCTTGGAAAGTTAGCATGCTATAACGGAATCCATTGTTCTTGCAATAATAACAATTTTAATCTTGTTTGAAACACCCCTCCCCCTCCCCCGGCCGAACGATGATGTCATCGTTGTGTCCACAGCCCTCCCGAGACACAGACCGAGTAGATTTCTTATTTTATCATGAGCATTAGTGAGGACCAATTATATGAAGATGGGCTGAAAACGGGTGAAGTCGTCCTTTGCTATTGTGCTGGTCTTCTGTTAGCTGTCAGTGCAGTAGCTTCAGCACAATAGGAAAGGCTTTTTCATGGTAACTCATGTAGGATCTTTTCATAAATATTTTACTTTGATGTCAGTGGTGCCAACACATTCCATTGGTATGTCAAAGGAAAGCACCAAACAGAATAAAGTAAATGGTCATCCCTGTTACCATACAGTACACAGTATCATCTCTAGCTAAACAACCATGTGTAGCTAAACAACCATGTTGCCCAAAACTTTTTTTTAAAAACTTTAGTATGCAGTATTTTCTTAATTAGCAAACTAAAGCCTGGACTATGCTATACTACAACTATGCGTCATGAGTCATTCCAGCACCTTTAAGATACTGTGGTGTTTCTATGCAGTTCCAATTGACTGTATGAGGCTTGAGAAAGAAGATGCTGTGGAGCCAATTATAACAATGGTAAAGAATAACTAAACAAAAGCATAGTGATACTATGATAAAGCATAGAAAATTAGAGCAATACACATAAAACAAGTCAGTGTGTGTAAATAGAATAGAAAGATGGACAGATGGACTGCATTGTATTGTAAATATAAATATCCAAACGTGATACAATAAACCTTGGTAAGAGATACATTTTGCCATTACCTAATCTGGGGCACATTAAGCGTGATCAAAAAAAGAAGGAAAAAAGGAGCCACACAGTACAGCTATGCATGTGGTCAAGGGTTTAAGAAATTAGCAATGCTCAACTGCAACGGAAGTGCCTTGCAGCGACAGCCACAGCAGAGGCCTTCTAATCATATGTAACATCTACCTTTGGAACGTAACCGAGGGAGTTTACAATAAGCTTAACCCCCACTTTTATATTGCTCTCAGCAGGCTTTTCCCTCCATGTTGGGCGCTTTGAACACTATTTTGTTATTCTGACTTCACTTGGTTTAATAATCCACAGTTCCCAGTATTGTTTTGGGGTTTTTTGCCCCTAAAACTCTGCGTCACAAGTTTTTGATGTTTTGTGATAGCTGTTTTAGTCAGCTGGGGTAAGAGATAAACAAAAACAAAGTTAAGACAAAAGCTACATTTTATAACGTCCAATTGTGGCAATCCAGCTCTAAAAAATAAATAAGCACCCAAAAGGCGCAAGCGTGAAAATACTGTTCATTACGAGGGCTTGTGAGTTCTTTTTTTGCTGATGGCAAGAGAGTACGACCATTTTTTATCACACACACAAGAGTTTGTTGGAGAGTTTGGCAGACGCAATTGTGTACTGCATTTAGTGAGGCCTGTTGAGCTCTGCTGTGCAAACGTGGGAAGAGAGTTGGGAGCAGGATGTGAATTAATTGAACTCTGTACATTATTCTCAATGGCCTCCTCTGTCCCTGCGCCCAGCCTCGAGAAAACAGACCGGGTTCGATTGCTCAATATTCATCAACATTTTTCCCCTGGATAGGCACAATATGGCGGGCTTAATTAACTTCTCTCAAAGGTGAAGCAGTGCGCACCATCTGCTGTGAGACAATCACATTTTGTATGCCTCTCTGAATAATCCCGTTACTCTATTTAAGCAAAGGAGTGTGCAGAGATAGAAGATAGGCAGCAACTAAATGCAGAACTTCTAAAGCGCACATCCCACTCTGAGAAACTTCAATGCTAATCTGCACTAACGATGCTAATTGCACTGGCTTCTCTGTTTCACAACTTTCCATTCACCATAATGAGCAGCCGCATCCTCAATGTATTGACAATTTGGCATGGCAGTCCATTCAACTCTCTGCAAATCTGAACAATTTAACATGTGTGCATAAAACAGCATTATACCGTCCAACACATCTCGGTCCATTCTGCTGCATCACTCCGATGGTTTCATACATATTATTGCAGGCCAATTTTAATTCTTTAATATATCTCAAGGACCACACATCGCAATCAAGGGCCTGGTGAACTTGCCCTAAAGCCGGGTCATTATTTGATCTTTGTGCATCTTAATCTGATTATCTCATTGTGGAGGTAAACTTCAGACTCAATCTTGTTAGCAGCTGGCCCAGATGGATTACGACGGCCAGTGATGTGGAAAATGAACTGAGCAGTTCAGCTTTGGCCTTGCTCTCTTTCAAGATCCTCACCACCACTACTTCAGCTCCTTCTGCTTTTCTTCCTGCAGGCCCTTCAAACGAGATATTATACTAAGAAAAAGCATTGGAACCCCCTCCCCACACACACCACCCCTTTCTTTATCTCCAATGCCTTAACTAAGTGAGGACAATGGCGAAAAAATACCCTGACCTCTCTTAAACACCAAGATTTCCAGACATACCGTGTTATGAGAATACGCTAAACCTGTCTAAAACTTTTTGCTGTGCAAAGAAGGAGAAACTGATCGGGAAGACGTTCGGTTTGCGCCATTTGACCAGAACGCGCCATAACCATAAAGGTCGAAGGAGGTATGCATTGCCCCAAACTGCGTCTTAAATGAAGAGGGATGGTTTTTCGCCTTTTCTCTTCTTCTTCTTCTTTTTCTTCCAACTTAAATTATGCAAATGCCTGAGATGTGTGGTCCCGCTGAAGACACTCAGTTTTGCTTGTGGTCTTATTGCGGTATTGAGTGCCTTTACAGTGAATGCACACCATAGTCCAAAGCACAAAAAGTCCCCCTAAAGGCTGAAAAGAGTTCAAAGCATTCAAAAGACAAAAAGGCCTAAGCTGGGATTTTTCTTTTTTTTTATGTACACTGAAAAGAAGAATAAAATATAAGTTCCCTATCGGTGCCTGTTATGGCAATGGCACCCGTATCAAAGCATTATGTTACTGCATAAAGGCTGCTGGAATCTTTTTTTAAACTTGCGAACCATATGCAAAGAAGAAATGAGAATAACGTAGAGAGGCGGCTATTTTGTGACATGAACCACTGAATGCTCTTTTTGACACTCTATTGAGGTAACAAGGAATTCAAAAGAGGTTATATTCGATCAAGTTTTCTGCCTCAATAGCTTATAATCACTCCTAAAGTATTGAGCACTACACAGAGAAGAGAGCTTCTAAGGAGGCTAATCAGCAGGTTTTCTCCCTATTATCGTCTTCCATCTGAGGGTAACAGCGCGCAGAAGTACCCCCTTCTATTGATTATCTGGACGGGAATTTAAATATTAATACACTGCCCGGCCCTGCTTGGCACTCTCTCTAGAGCTGGACTGCATGGCAAAGCACTCATTCCCCAGATTAAAACCCCCCCAAGTTTTTTTTAAACACAATCCTGCTCTCTTTTCAGCTTTAAGAAAAAGAAGAAGAAAAAAACTTCAAGGGGTAAGTTGAGAGGAGAAAGGGGCCGGAGCTGTGTGTGTCTGCAGTGAATTCAAAGACGACACTTTCCTCCAGGCCTGGCTCTGCTAACGATGCAGGAATCACACAGCAGACATTTAACCGCTGCTGTCTGCCATACAGAGATGGAGACTGTGGGATAAGAGTCCTACTCTATACATCTGGACGTTGACTAAAAAAATCAGGAACCTCTGACAACAATCTACACAGTATTCTAGGTTTTCTAGGCTATAGACCGCTGGGGGATAACGCAGCAAAAGTGTCTGTGCTTCCAAACATTTTCCAAAACATATAGCTGTTTTTAGAATTTGAAATAATGACTAAAATAGTGATAAAAAAAGACTGCTTCATCTTTTCGGATTCCGTTCATAAATTAGTCTTTTATTCAGGGACTAATTTAGGCACGACTTCTCATGATACATACAAAATATTCACTGTTTTCATAATGTATTGAAATGAATGGAATCCAATGGCTTCCTTAAGGGGGGGGGGGGTTGAACATGCCAGACCACCAGTATGTTGCTTTCTACATGCGTCTCTTTGACATAGTTTCGCGTCGGCCTCATCATTTACATTCAGACCCAGAAAGATCTTCCAAATCTTGGAGTAACTCTACAAGAGCCATCTAATGAGATCAGCTCAGACTAGAACAAGACAAACAGTTTAGCATGACGGTAAGTCTCTGTCACATACAAGGAGAGAGATGTCTATCAACATATCTACCATGATCTGGTTCAATGGAAGTATCTATCTATCAATGGAGGTGTCTTTGTGTATCTGCATGAGATTCTTACTATAATAAAAAAAGTTGATGCTGAATAAAAAAATGAAAAAGGAGCCTCTATTGAGGCCGGACTGGTTATGTCCCAACTTTATTTCTATAGAGTTGCATTCTCGAGACAGACATAACCGGTTCATGCTAATAGAAATTGTATGAAAATACTATTGGTATTCTTGTCACTGTATGGTGTAAGGCGTTAGTTTCCTTTATTGATCACCTTCAATATGTATTTAGTGCAGGTGCGGGTATTGCAAAAAACACTCAACATTGATACAGTAAATATCTATAAATAGTAATATAGTAAGTAGTAAGTATTATAGTAAGTAAATAATAAATAATAAATAAATAAATAACAAATATTCTGATTCTGATTTCAGATGAGTCATGTGTGATATGAGTGATATGAAATGAACAGCTATCAACAAAATAGTGTTCATGATGTAAGTATTGATATAAATATTAATCCTGTGGCCAGTTAAAAGTTACTGGTTGGCATTCAGGTCCGGCAAAAGATTTGTCTATTGAACATTTAATTTCTCTAAAAGGGCTGCTTAAGAATAGTGTAATTAATTACACTGTGGGTCATCTTTTACATATTTTAAGCCTTTTTTTATAGGAAACCCATAGATGTGGTGCCAACGATTCTGTAGAGAGGTCACACTGCTCATTACAAGCACATAAAGTCATAGATAAATGACATGTCCCTTACAGTATATGAGTTCCATTATAGTGATGCACACACAGACACGCACACACACACACGCACGCACGCACGCATATTCACACACACCTTTCGACCCCCTCATGGTGCTACATAACTTTTTTTTGGCCCATTCCACCATCAAAGTTGCTCATCCTTGATCTGAAGCATCCATCTTCATTCGGAGTGTTAGCGCGGCCCGACTCTGATTAAACTACCTGTATCTCAGTGATGCGAGGACCCCTTCACACACGTCCGCCGCATGATAATGTGACGGCAAAGGCCATTAATGCAAGAGCACAGAGGTCATTAGCATCGCTGCACGGTGCAGCATAAAGCAATCACCTCCTCAGATCTGTCTCCTGTGACTGCTGGACTATCTGTCCTCCCCCTGTGGTTAGTCGCTACATGTGTAAGGTCAGTTAATGATGGTGGACAAAGATATCTGACCAGGGGAGCTGCTCTGTCAGCTGATTATACCCCATTCCCGACACTTCTTAATCAGTGACAAGATGACAAGACGGAGACTGTTAAGGATTTTAAACATTCCCTGCTGCTCTCCCTATAAATCATACAGTAAGTTGTGCAGCCGGGGCGCTCCACACAGGTTTCCTGGCAACAATAGGTCTTCGTCAGCGAAGACCAAGATCAGCGGAGTCTTTCGTTACAAATTGGTTTAATTTTGTACAGAGCATTGACCATTATGATTATCCACTTAAACACTATGTATACTTCATTGACCGGGTCCCCCAGAGGTCTATACTTGGTCTCCTCCTTTTTCCCCTCTACACCAAATCTCTTCTTAGAAAATAGCCGAACTATAGCTTATCATTGTCATTATGTGATGTGTTTTGAACTAATAGATATGTCCTTTTTGCTAAATGTTTGCCTATAATGACAAGCCCAGAATAGGGATGCTATCGTACTGTATTATAGTATTGTAAGTATTATAATAGTCTACTGGCAAAGGAAATATATTTGATTGTGTCTGCAAATACTGGTGCTTGTCATGTGCAGTTACCAACAGCTGACAATTACAATTACAACAACTGAATTCTAGGTGTAACTGTTGCGACTTTCACATCCGTGGGGACCAAAGAATGGATAGCCTTGATATCTTGTCACGCATATTTTCTGATTCATGGTCCGAGACGTCGCTGGTTCGGTTCGATCAAAGCGGAGGACTTCAACCAGATCTAAAACTTAAGTTGCTTTAAGCACCTTAAAGAGACGGAGTGCCATCTTAGCATCCCTGTTGCTCTTAGAAGAGCGAACAAAAGCAGACAGCGGTGACAGTTTAGCATGGATGACAAAGATACAAAAGAGAACATCATTGCAGAACAATAGATCACTACAGCTGATGTTTCTCCTTCACACAAATGGCACCCGAGTCATTTTTCTTTGAGATGTGTGAATGATGGTTGCCACCATCCATCATAGGAGGACATAATGGAGGCTGGGGAAGTCGGAGTGGTACAGTGGACACTCCAGGGAGCTCATTACTGAACCTATTAATCTGTTATTTGACCCCTGCGAGAGCACTCTGCAGTCTAAAAAAGACCTAGGCTTCCTTAATCTAAAGATACAAAAACCTGCACTCTCGACTCTGGCAACAAAGCATAGTGAATAACATCAAGGCCAGAGATTGGCTTGTTCTCAATATTAGATAAAAGCAAGTTGATACAGATGTGCGTCATCTCACAGCGTGCTTTTGAAAATGAACTCCAAGCAAAAGTTGAATTATTGATGTTCAAGAGAAATCTTAATGTTGATATTGTGGAACCGCGGTACGTGAATTACATGAACAAGAGCAGAGCTCAGAAAGGGACTAATGACGTACATGAAAATCACTGTCTGGTGATTTTTTCTGATTGGGCTAAACCGCAAACCCGGAGTGTGTTAACTGAGAGTTGAAGAACGGAGCCTTTGTGTATAGAGAAGAAGACACAGGTTGGTCAAAACACAGAAACCTACAAGAGCACACTGGATCTTTTTCCTTTTTATGAAGATCCCTCTTGCCATTCTGTGTATGCATGCTTCCTTCAGGGCACGATTGTCTCCTTGTTAGTGGTCTGTTGTTGAGCTCAGCACTTGGCCAAGTCAAAAACAATGTCATGCCTTGCAGGGCCATGTGTCTCTCTGTCCTTATGTCCAGTTGTTCTACCACTCAATTAACGTCCCACTCTAATATACAGCAGACAATAGTGGCTGACATTGTGCGATGATTCCCCCATCAGTTCTTTGCCTTTTTTCCATAGTGGCTACATTTTGGTCAGGTTTAGTCCAAAAGTTGGAATATGGATTTCAGGTTTTGGGCTACTTTGGGCATGGCGTTAAAGACAATAAAGGTAAACTGGTAGAAAAAGAAAGTGAAGGAAAACTCCTTAGACAGACTTAAGAAAAAATATTTTCTTTATTTTAAATGCTCATGGTTAGTCCAGGCGTTTCGGGCCAGAATCGTGCACTTTACGATACAAGCATGAAATTTGGCACACAGTTAGAGCATGCCATAAGGAACATTTTTGGCTATAGGGCCATCGCAGATTTGTCCTGTGGTAACCATGGCAGCCATTTTCCCAAATGGCCTCCATCTGCTGTTATTTTACCAATAACTCAGGTGCTAGACCACCTAGGATCTTGATTCTGGTGACTAATCCTACATTTTCAAGGATGAGGAATACAGCGGTACTATTTACAACATTCTACTACCTAACTGCATATATCTGGCATTCAGTTAATTAAATAATAATAAACCCATCAAAATATGTAATGATGTAGTACAGTAGATGTTTTCAAACTGACACGTGAGAGTCAAGAATGCAGTACTTCACTGTTTCTTTTATTAGTAGTAGTATTGCATAATTATTTTCAATGGACTATAAGACACAACAAAGGCAGAGTACTCATGAGTCATAGCCTAATGGCATATAGACCAATTATTTGTTTACCAACATTGAGACTGGACGCACAGGTGATTGTTTCACGCAATCAATTCTCAACCTGTTGTTTTGGGGTGCGCTGATTTCAGCACACCCCAACCCCCTCTTGTGTGTTGGCTAGTGAGGCGCGTCCTAGCGAGACCTGATAGAATGGGTTTCATTGCGCGCATACTGGTTCCGCGCAGACTGGTTCTTATCAGTGTGACGTCGTCTGTTAAGGGGTCTATTCAATAAAGCCAGATAATCTACACAATGTTAGTTGCACAGTCCACCACAGTAGCAAAGGGCAGTACACTGAAGTGCTGCCTTAACACATCTGCATTGTCCACTGCATCCCTTTTTGCAACCACAGCGGAGGAGTTCCCGAAAGGCCAGGCTCGCTTCTGTGTGGTCCAGTGCACTTCCCATCCTCCTGTCAATATTAGAATCAGCTTTATTGTCAGATCACAGGTTTACAAGTGTAAAGAAGTGGATTAAATTATTTGTATTCACCTGTCTCCTTCCTCTTCCACCCCCATTCACCTGGGGATGGGAGTTCAGGGGCTGCAACCATCGCCTGTCCCCAACAATGGCCAGCTTGGTAGGCTGCCCTCTTTGTATGTTGAATCAGTGCAGCTCGTGTTGGGGGGAGTCCATCAACTGTTCTGCCCTTCTGGGTGAATAGCTGCTTCCGTGCCTGAATCACTGATGCCTGGCCGCTAGTGCGGTCATAGAGCAATACCACAAAACGCTCCAGAGGCTCCATCCAGTCATCTATTTTGTCTGGGATGGCAGCTAAGGAACTGAAGGCACGTGTGACGTCACCATAGGTTTTCCAGGTCTCCCATGCCGTCTTCTTGCCTCTGCCTCCAAAAGATGACACTGTGTCACATCCAGTAAAGGCATCGAACATGGGTAAGGCTAAGCATCGATCTGGGCCTAATGCCCTTGCCATCTCATGAGCTGCTAAGTTACGGAAACTTTTCCCAGTTCCAAAAGCAACCCACAGCTCAGTCAAGTGGAGGCGTTGGGCTGACGTTACTGCCAGGACTAGCACATCCGTGTCTACTGTGCGTATTGTCACCTTGCTATACCCTTTCTTCACAGCATCTTCTAGGTGTAATATGACACGAGTATCAGCCTCCTCATGTACTGTAGTTAGTTAGGTAGTTACTAGCATGTTGTGAATAGTACCACTGTATTCCTCATCCTTGAAAATGTAGGATTAGTCACCAGAATCAAGATCCTAGGTGGTCTAGCACCTGAGTCATTGGTAAAATGACAGCAGGTGGTGGCCATTTTGAAAGATGGCTGCCATGGTTACCACAAGACAATTCTAAATAGTACCACTGTATTCCTCATCCTTGAAAATGTAGGATTAGTTACCAGAATCAAGATCCTAGGTGGTCTAGCACCTGAGTTATTGGTAAAATAACAGCAGATGGAGGCCATTTTGGAAAATGGCTGCCATGGTTACCACAGGACAAATCTGCGATGGCCCTATAGCCAAAAATGTTCCTTATGGCATGCTCTAACTGTGTGCCAAATTTCATGCTTGTATCGTAAAGTGCACGATTCCATCAAAATATGGCCCGAAACGCTTGGACTAGGTGTGCTCGGTGCTCAAAGTGATTTAAAAAAGCAAACGTTTCAGTCCTAGGACAAATACACTGTCAGTGAATTTGTCTGTGTGCCACCCTTATAGCACTGACGAAGGTCCTAGGACTGAAACGTTTGCTTTTTTAAATCACTTTAAAATAAAGAAAATATAATTTCTTAAGTCTGTCTAAGGAGTTATATTTTTGAGACCACCGCACCTGCAGTTAACCTTAACCAAAGGACAAAGAAGGGCGCAACAGTTTCCCCTGTTCGTTACAGACAATAATAAAAAGTATTAAAATAATAACAATGTGTTGCATCACAACATACTTTGAGCTTGTAGATCGTCTATTTTTGCTATTTTCAAATAGGGCTTAAATGTTAAATGGATGCATGTATAACACATGCAGTATAATAGCTTCATCATAACAGCTGCAGTATATGACACATGCAATAGCTACTTATTCAAAGCATAATTCTACTTCTGGGTATTAGTATGCAGCAAAGAGTTGTGTCTCATTTTTCTGTCTGAGGATGTAAAATAATCCCTATTTCAGTTAAATAACTATTTGGCTTTATCTGATTCACCTTAGCTACAAAGACTAGGCGGGTATTCAAACATCTAAATGGTACGCTTGATCAGTGTGGCTATAAAACTATAGCTCCTCAGAATAGTGCATTTACAAAAGCCCACTAGCAACAGTGTACATGTACTGTAGATGATCCACAACGCCTACATAATGTAAAACTGGGTAATTTTACAGATTGGCTAACCTTTCAAAACAGATTATTACGTTTTGTATTATTATTATTATTATTATTATTAATTGTTTTTATTTTGTTTACCAAATGGGTTCCCAGGCTGCAGATTGGCTAGTAGGATTTAATAGCAGAGATAACTGTATGCACTGGTATTGATGGTAACAAGTTGCTAGCATGAGCTAGTGTGTCACATTATTTAGATTAGTTGGCGATACAGTTTGCCATCCATGGCCATTGCATGCTTAGTGTAGAGTACTGCATATTTGGTTTACTTAATGAAGGTATTAATAATTATAACAATTATTTTGACATTCCTGCCTAATACATTATCCTCTTCTGCTGAAGCCTCAGTGTTGTTACATTAAAGCTACAATCCGTAAGTTCTATGTCTGTTATCTCCCTCTCCCAACAGAGAGAGGTAATTGCAACAATGTCTTTATGTCTATAAAGATGGCAGTGCTTCAAATACAAAAATCGCAGATCTGCTATTTTTGCCATTAGATGCAACATAGTGTATAGGCCATAGGTTTAAAGTGGTTAACACTAGCGACCTAGAGGAGTGGTTCTCAAAGTTTTTAATTTCAAGGACTCCCAGTTTGGTATGCATTAGGCCACGGACCCCCATATTTGGTTCCATTTGAATACTCTCTGACTTACAGACCCTTAACGGCCCATTTGGTTCCTAACTATCAATCATTTAGCTGGGGACCCCATGGAACCCCCTCAAGGACCCCACTTTGAGAACCACTGACCAAGAGGTATGCTTAGTTGAGTCACATGTCAGTCTCATCTTCCAGACGTTATGTACACAATGTATTCATCAATAACATCAGATATTGAGTTAGAGATATACAGTTGGCTATATGAAATGTTATGGCCTTGAGTTATGATTTGACCATGATAGTGTATAGTTTAGTTTATTTGAAAATTCATTTTATATGTTGATGAATTGAATACCTAAGATCCCAATGGAAACAAGGCCGCAAGGACCTTTTTGGTGTTATGCTTTTATACAAAGTGTTTGACTGTACTCATTTTACATTTATGTCTAATAAAATATACAATCAATCAATCAATAACATAAGTTAAAACAATTCGAGGATATGACACAATAAAGACCAGGACTTATTTCCATTGTGGTCCTCTTATTGAGAACGTGAAGGTACCTCTTGCCTATTATTGAGAACGTGAAGGTACAGTGTGATGAGGGCATAAAGAGGTAGCAATTATTAACGTTGTGTATATGTAACATACACTGCCACAATTGCATTTGGTTAATATGAACCATAAGTGAAGATAGACAACATTGTACACAATACACATATGATTAATAGAAATAAAAAGGACCCAGGGTGCTAGCTACAGTAAAGCACTTGCCTTGGCAGGGTAGGTCCCCATGTTTGGAGGTCATGGATTTGCAGTGTCCCCCCCCTCTCTCTCGTCTGAGTTCTGGGTAACGGGTTAAGACACGATGACACTGTACGGACTCTCCATTTCAAACCGACTCACAGAAACTTTGGGCTTTGATTTCTCCCTCAGATGGCTGGAATGAAAAGGACAGTTATACATATTTCAAGGCCCAAGGATCCACAAAGGGACTGTGGAATACAGAGGTATAAACCTTTGAACTAAACAAAGGTCCATCACCCACATTTCATATGAGTGGTGCTGTGTAGCCCTTGTAAAGACGAAGAAGTGGAGGGAGAGGAGATAGGAACCAGCATGCCCTCACGGACAGGTTGTCTGAGTGTTGTCTCCATGTCCTGTGACCCTCGTATCCCCTATGCCTCCATCCCTAACCTTAACCCATTCAATCCGGGAACGCATCTGTATCATTTTAGATTTGAGCAATAACCATTTTTATACTTTGGCTATTCAAAAATAGCAGATATACAAGCTATTTTTTGAAAACTCTTGAATATTTGTGCAAATCTTTGCATATATACAGTATGTTTTTAAACTGAACATTTGTAACTCAAATCTTTCATTCTGGAGGTCCCTGGAACAAAATATTTTACAAATGTTCGCTTTAAAAAATTCAAAGATTTGCACACATTTTCACATTTTTTCATAAACAGCAGATCTACAAGCTCATAGCGCGGTACTCAGTGCCCCGCTATGAGCTTGTATATCTGCTATTTTTGAATAGCCAAAGAAATCTAAAATGACGCGTTCCCGGATTGAATGGGTTAAGCCAGCACTCATCAGCAACAGAGCTCTGTGAAAAGCTACGGCGTGGAGCAGTCCATCTGTGGGCCTCTTTGAATGTGACCAGAGGCTCAGGACGACAGTCAGCATCAGTTGCATTAAGTTGATTAAAGTGGTCGGTGGACAGAGGCACTTGTGCTCTCACAATGATAGATGAAAGAGCAGGCACTGTGGCTGTGGCCTCTTTCCTGTTACTCAGAGAAACCTCCTTTGCTCTTAGAAGGGGTCAACAAAAGACCAAAAATTCTAGAGTGGAAGCAATCGAAAGCTTCTTTGCCAAATGATCTCTAATTGCCCCTTTCTTCCTTGCGAATCACTCGTATGATTTTGGTGGTGACAGCCGACTTACAATTCTACCTTTAAAAGCTTCTCTTGAAAGTGGACTACTTGAAAGAAGTGACCATTACCTAAACTACACTTGTGAAAGAACAAAAAGGAAAATGATTTCCACTGTATTAGTTCTATCAAAGGCTATAGATAATTGCATGTGTGTGAGGGGGGAGCCTTTGAGGCCAGAAGCAATAGATGCTTTGTCATAAGCTTGTTATGTAAAGATCATATTGTTGTGTCCATAACAACACTTCTCCAGTGAGAAACTGGGTTTTATTTTTTTGTGTTTCTTATTTAGCTGAAATCTCATCACAAATGTGGCACACCTCACTTTCAGTCACAAGTGCTACTCAGCAGCAGAAATAATTATGATGCACACTGCCATTCGCATCTTTAACCGGTCTGAAACACAGGGGTTTGTCCCTCCCATGCAGTTGAAGAGGTGTCACTTGAGGCAAGCTTTCTGTTTCATTATAAATATGATTTGAGGAACACGCCATATTCCACTTTTGGAAAGAAGTCGAGACAGAAAGTGACAGTATTATTCCAGTATCAGTGTTGAGGAAACAAACAAACAGGGAAAAAAACAAACAAAAGCTTTGGCACTAAGGAGCTGTTCCGGGGATGGTAACAATAAAAAAAGGAAAGCCTCGGTGATCAATGGCGTTGTGGATTTTGATAACATATTGCTCACGCCTGAGACAAATGATGGAAATTCTTAAGGAGAGAGGGCTTGCAATATGCCAAATACACTCCAAATTAGCCTTCAAGAGCAACTCTCAGTGTGTATATTGGAGCTGCCTGCGTAAATAAAGGGCCGGCATAAATTACCTTTGGATGTCAATCGTGATAGCACACCCTGTTTTCTTTTTGTTATCGTGTCGCCTATTCGTCTCAGTGGCGGATGACATGAAATGAAAGCGTTCTCTCTCTAGCACCACCAACCGTACTGAGAGCGCGTTCTGACACTTGAAAACGATGCAGGTTCGCAAAACCACAGCTGGGCCCTGACTGATTGGCTCGCACGCGGGCTGCCACTAAACTTTCGCTGCTTGAGGAGTTGTCTGTGCCGGGACAGGTGGTGTTTATGCAGATGAATGAACACATTACTGTGTGCTCTTCCTTTTGGTTTAAACATTAGCGTTTCAAATGTGACAAATCAGATGTTCGTCTCCCGTGATATGCAGCAGTGGTGGATGCTGCTGGGAGACCCCTGCATAGAAATTCCCCTAGGTGTTGATGTGTGCATCCATAAAGTATGGACAATGTATGTGTTCACTGAATTCTCTTTGAATGCCTATGTCTTCCTGCAATGTAGTACTTAATCTTAGTCCTTGTAATACGGCAAATCTTAGGTTGTGTTTTTTCTTGTATTTTTTTGTAACTGCAGTAGACTTATTCCTGATTCCTGATATTCCTGATATTATATTATGAGGTAGCCTATATTTTGCATATAGATTTTATCCATTTACTCTTTGACAGGATCAGAGAGTTCCATTTCATAAGTATTTTATGAAAGGGACTCACACAAGAGAGAATTGGTCCTTGCTAGATTCAGGCAGGGGCCAGAAGAATAAATCCTGAGATATGGGTCCTAATCACCTCACTATATCAGGGCACAATAGACAATATTTCACTGTTCAAGTAGCAATTATTTCTTTTATATTCAGCTTCTGTTGGTAATGCTGAGTCTCGGAATGAGCAGGATTTTCTCTTCTACAATTGTGGCACTGAAAAACAAAATCTGCATTTAAAAAAAGAAAATTTAAATAAGTAGGCTATAGTGTATGGGTTCCCCCTTCATAATTAAATGAAGCAAAGCACAAAAAGACATGTTATGTTAATGCCAGTTTCATCCTCCATATGTTAAATATTCTATAACGTGTTAATATTTCATGCACATTGCTTTGTGTAAATCAAAGTTGAACATGGTAAGGGAAAATAACGGTCACAAGTGTATCAAAAGTTCGCTTGGTGAGAAACCCTAGACTGGAAAAGGATAAACATATAGACTCTGTGGAAAACCACCACTTGATGAAATGTTTGCTCCGTTTGGGAGCGAGGTGCTTTGTTTCTGCGACACTCTGTGCTGTGGGTTAGACACTAACGTCTCTATTGTCTGAGTCAACTTGACCTGACCTGGCTGGTTAAGCTGAGGCATTGTGAACAGCAAATCGCTTCAACTGGGGGGGTAGCTGCTTTGTGCAGCTACAGGGAAAATAACCTCATAAAAAAGAGCATCCCCATAGTTTATGCGGAGAAAGCACAGTTTTGTCTCCGGAAAAGAGCTGTTTATTTCCAACTGGCAGTGAAGAAATACAACAAACACACGATATGCTATATACGGACCCACTGGAGACTAGACGGATCCAGCTGAAAACAACAATCTTAACAATTCTGCAATATGTGAATATACACCATACAATCCTCTGTGTTAATTTATCCATTTGTAAGAGTTTACAAATGTAACCAAATGGACCCTTATGGGTCCATTTGATTTGGTTACATTTGTAAACTGTGAGTTAAATTAGCTGTGTTCGCAGCATTCATGTAAAATACTTACAGCTTCATTCCAGTCTTTACAGCAGTTGATTGTGTTGTAAGATATGTGGGAATGCGGCAGCAATCAACATCATCTTGTTTTCAGCAGCAGCAAAGACCCGATAACGATTGTCCCAAGCTCTTAATCACATTATGCTACAAGGCAGGCCCATGCTTGTACCTCACAGGTACCTGCAAACCTCCTATCGGACCATTTCTTCACACTTCCAGTGCTCTTAATAACCCGGCTTCGTCACTCTTCACAAAGTCGATCCAGGAACGGCCTTTCTTTTTTTTTTAAAGGCAATTAACTCTGCCACAACACAAACACCCCCCCTGCAGCAGGTGCCATTTACTTCTAATTTCTTGTAGACTAATTCAAAACAAAAAACACACAAAGTGAGGGAGAATTAACCACTCAAACCCTATATACTTCGCTGACCAGTGTCCCCTACTTTGACCCCTCCTTTCTTCCCTCTACACCAAATCTCTTATCTTTTTTGTTTTTTTAGTAAAAAGAATTGTGTTGCTTTTTACCCACATTTTTGTTGTTGTTGCTTTTTACCCAATTTCGTCATTATGCTGTTGCTGTTGAGTGTCTAAGCGGAAGTACCGGAATTTGGCGGAAGTACCGCCCAAGGAAATGAAGTTGACGCTTTACAAATCTGTTTACATTCTTCGTGAATGAAACGAGTGTTGTGATTCGTGGAAAAATATTGTTTCCGGGGAAATATGTTCGACGGAAGCCCCGCCCCTATAGACACTCCCTGCATTAGGTCATGACCAGGCTTTTCTCTTCGCAGATGAGTAAAGGCTGGGAACGAGGCTACCTACTGCCTCACCTGCCAGTGAGGAGCCTCCACCGGGAGGATGTAGAGCCTTCGTCCTACTCCTCCCGCCAAACAATCCCTGCTGACAGGTGCCGCCCCAGCCCGTAGGAATACGTGCAGTGACAATTTTCACTCTCCCCTCCCAAGTTCCCTACCCGGCCTAAACACGAGTCAATTGTGTTTGTGTATAAGACGCTCGGCTCCACAAAGCCGGATGCACCGCGGTGGATTCGAACCCACAACCTCCGCGGTGGTGGGCAGGACCTTTACCACTGCACCACCCGAGTGCCCGCCAAATCTCTCTCTGAAAATAGCAATCTCACTACACGTTGCAATGTGACACATTGTGAGCTTGTAGATTGGCTATTTTTGACGAATGTTCGCCTATTATGACATGCCCATATTACCCAGAATAGGGACGCTAGGGTTCATGTAGTTAATGATGTCTGCTTCTATTTGGCCACAAATAGAATCACGTTTTAGATTTTCTTTTTCATTGCTGCTATGAATATTATATGACATCATCACAATACTTGAGGGTTAGTCAATTATACTATTTCTATTTTGAACAAGCATCACATAATAGGCATCCATAAGAATGGATTCAATTGTCATCCGGGGTAAAATAAATCCAATTCCTCTGTTTTATTTTTGAGCACGCCTTTGTTCTGTGCTTTTTGCTTTATTAAACATGAAATGTGGTTTGCCCTTCAAAAGGTTTCTTTGTACACTGGAATAATGACTACTCAATATTTATGATATGAGCTAATAAATCCCAAACTACCGACAGCAGTCAGCGATGAGAATCCTCATACACGCGTCATGTCGGATGAACCAGGGAAGATATCAGCCGAAGAAATTACCACCGGTTTACCGTAGACCAGCCCAAACTTGTATGATTGTCTAAACTGGGCCCAGTTCTTGTTTTTGGTCTCCCACTGACTAGTGAATGGCCAACAGTGGGGGTCCCCATAGGCCCACTGCCATCTCCTCATTTCCTGCTGGACCTGGTTGCCAGCAGACACCTTGCAGACTCTAATTACCACAACGGAGTTGCAGCTCCAATGGCAAGTCATCCCCCAGCAGTACCATATCCTCACTATGAACCGCACCGCTAATTGTTCCGTTACATCAACAATAAACGCGTCCCTAAGAAGAACAAAGGAGAGAAGAGAAAAAACACAGAGAGGTAGGGACTAACTTGACATGCTAATTTTCATTAACCCTGATCTTTCTGTTCTTTCATCATCATTGCCCCCCCTCCCACCCACCCACCTACCCACACACACACACACACACACACTCACACACTCACTCACCCACCCACCCACCGCCCCCCCCACATACAGTGTGGCAAAGCACTCAAATTATCCACAAGCATTCTAGCTATCACTAATTATCCAAAGAGTTCCTCATTAGGCTATTTCGAATCCAACCTTAGATCAACACTTGCTCAGACCTCAGGGATTCCTGATTCCCAACAGCGGTTAAACAAACAATCAGTTCAAAGGATCAGGTATTCCACTTTAAAAGGAGAAAAAAGCCAAGGGTAAACTGCTCACTTGAAAGAAATGACTCCAGCAGCTCCCCAGCATGGACGCCCAGATCTATAATTAATTTAGTTCAGAAATGTTCAATTTCTTCCTTAAATTGGTTCCTTAATTTGGAATAGGTGTAAATGCAAAGGTGCCAGCTTACGCCAGGATAATGCAGGAGCTGTCTGCTCATTGTTGCCATGTGTGTGCTGCCAGCTTTCAATATTTTGACAATCAGACAGAGGTGCAGACCTGCTTATGTGTGCCAAGTCCTTTGGGTAGGTTTGAAGTCTTCTCCAAAATTAGCTTCCTTATTCATGATATGGGGGTCAGTGCTTAAAATTGCCAAGAGACAGTTCAGCAAGTGAGTGCATACGCTTATAGATGCTCTGCAAAGTGCATGTTAATATATCCTTTGTTTCCCTGTGCAGATATACAGACCCACCATACACAAGCATCTCTGCAGAGTCCTAAGAGAGATGCTGTTGTTCTATTCAATCACCATTCTAATGTGCAGTAATTTCAATTGCTTCTCAGCCCCCCATCCTCCCAGCCACACTTCCCTAATGTCAGCGCTGTGCTCTATGAAACAGCACCAGAATGTGAGTCTGTCACTTAAAATATAATGCCGTCAGATCTGTTACTTTAACCTTGAAGCAATTAGCTGTTGCTGAGCTGTAATGAATCTTGACATCACTCCGCTGTGATGAAACCCCTAATTGCTCTGTAAAAATTGAAGCTTTTGACATCACTGCTGACAGACTTTTTTCTACTCCGTTGTGCGGTCGCATGTGACGGCGCCCGGTTTGAAACTTGAAAGGTAGCGGAGCTTTTCTGCCATCAGCTGTCCTGTCACTTGACAAAAAGGGAGAGGGAAACTGGCTGGATTTGCTGAAATGATGAGGCCATTTAAACTATGATATGTCGCAGCTCCGGCATCATTCAGCGGGACTGTCGAAGGCAAACCACGCTAGTTTGGGCTTGGCTGTGAGCTGGATGTTTCTGGGATGGACGCAGAATGGATGATGAATGGCTGTCTTAGGTTAGAGGCACCATCTCCACAAGTGTGTTCAGCATGGTTACTTCTGCCTACAGCATCACTGCCACACACTTTAGCCGCAATTGTTATTCTGTATTATTATTCTGTCATCTTATGCCACATGTAACTCAAACATCGGGTGATAACGCATTTTCCAATTTCCTCTGACGAAAACTAGAGGCGATATGCAACCAGGTCAGAATGAATAGGTCCAGAGAGGAGATTTAGGCCTGATTAATACTTGGTTGCATGCCGTGTCACACACCAAAAATAGACAAAGCTCACAATGTGTCTCAAGTTGTGAGCTTGTAGTAGTATAAAACAGGCTTAATATAAGCAAACTTTATCAATACATTTTATGCTACGCAAGTTTGCATTCTCCTTGAGTTGGAGACCTAACCTTGTCACACATTGAGTACGGAAAATAATTTCATAAATAGGACCTATAAATCTGCAGAGATGGATTTCCCCTAAAGCCTTAAAAATGTACTTTCAGGGTGCCTGGTGGCTCAGCCAGTTAGTGCACTGACCTGCTTCTTGTGAGTCACGAGGACCCTAGTTCAAATCCAACTCCCATCAAGTTTTACTCTCCTCTCTCTGCTTCTCGTACACTCTCCTATGTAAATAAAGCAAAGTGTTCAAAACAAAGAATCTTTCAAAAGCAATTTAAGCAAGCATCTATGTATTGGTGAAATAGTTTTCAGATGACAAATTAAACAATAATTATTCATTATTTAACTTAATGTTAGTAACATATCAACAAGTTGTCATGGGTGTTAAGAATTTCAGCTCAACAAGCCATCAGTTTTGACATTATATGGACATTGCATACACTTATTTTGTTTAAATGTACATACTGTAGCACTAAAATAATCTTCATAATATAGCACTTGCCCTAGCCTTGACGACCTAGCAGGCTTGTGCAAAGGCTAAAATGTAATTTAGATAGCATGTTATGTAGACAGATGCATGCCAGGTCATTTGTAGACCTGGCATCCTATAGTGTGTATAGTTTCAATGTACAGATTATAGATTTGTTTTTATATTATACCGTTTAGACTGGTGATAAGTTCTTGGTTTACCTATGATCCTATTACTATTTCTATGCATTTGATGTATTACCTTGTGTTTTCCTTGCTGTAAATTGCTCTCGGTTAAGAGTGTCTGCTAAATGCCTAAATTGTAAAAGATACATCTGAATGTATCCCTCAATACATTTGAGGTTAAATATAAAAAATATATATTTAAGGAGGCTATGTGATGCTTTAATCATGCCCCAAATCCTTTTATAATAGAAACTAAAATAATCTATAATTTAGGCCAAGACTAAATATTTTTTCAATGCACGTGATGAAGGCTGCAAAGTTGCCAAAACATTCTATATCCCTATGGTATGGTGAAAAGGAATAGTGTATACACAAATCTAATTTATCAAATTTGCATATATGTGGCTTCTATCTTTATTGGTCAGCTTACAAATTGTTGTTGGATTCGTAACTGCAGACAGTGGTATTGACTCCACCAAGCCTACATGTATATTACACCAGGTAGCAAAGAATAGCACAAATGTACATTAGGCTATGCAGAGAAATGTAAAGTTGTATAGCAGAACTTCCGAAAGGGAGGGGCTGGGGTTAAATTAGTGTTTAGTGCAGAGTGACGTAAGACTTGTGATAATGAGAGGCCACTGAGAACAAGTGTTACCTCATTATAGTAATGACAAAGATATCTCCACCATTACATCAGTTGGAAAATGTGGCAATTAAAGAGCCCAACAAGCTTCCTTGAGGCAACAAGAAGCAGAAAACGCTCTCTATAGCCCATCTGTTCTGCAGCAAGGCATAATCATCTTCATTTAAATCAAACTCATTGCATTTGGCCTTTTCAACCAGTTATACTGTATATATTGTCCTCAAAACGTTGTAAATATATGTCCAATTTTGAGACTTAGGTTCAAGGTCAAGGTTAAAACCCCAGTCCAGTATCAAAATTAAGACTTTTATTAAGAGTCATTGTGAAACGCTTGGATGCCATCAGAATGTATAAAATAGCCTGAACAGCATCTAAAATTAGACCTGTTTAAACTATTATTCCGAAATGTCTGACATTCAGGTGTCAGTCATAGCATGTAGCCTACTGAAAACAATAATGACGAATACATTTAAGCTTTGTAAACATTCGGTCGGTGTAGGAAGCCGTCATAAATACAAAATGCATGCATGGTGACACAGCCTCATGCTGCCACTTTAGCTCATAGTCAGCGACGCGTTATTATGAATCCCACGCCGCGTCCTGGATTTAGACCCGCCTTACGTGTCTGATTGGCTCCCCGGCAGGCATAGTTTTACTGAGGTTAGGGTTAGGGTTAGGGTTAGGTTTAGGCATAGTCTTACTGAGGTTAGGGTTAGGGTTAGGGTTAGGTTTAGGCATAGTTTTACCGAGGTTAGGGTTAGGGTTGAGGTTAGGTATAGGCATAGTAGCAAAAACGAGAACTGTCAATCACAGCGACTACTGACCAATCACAGCGCCCGCTCAGCGGGTTTGCCACGACGCGGTGTGGGAATCATAATAACGCGTCAGCGACAGCGTGGCCCAGTTTGAACTGACTGAAGCGTTTCAACTGCTTTGTGCGAGCTACAGTACCCTTTATCAGTGGTTCTCCACATGTGGGTCGGGACCCCCAGGGGGGTCCCCACATGATTTATTTTGGTGATTTTTAAGACCTTTTTAATACCTTCTTCTTCTTTCTTTTTTTTTACCATTACTTACAGCATCAAAAGTAATCAACAAACTATAAACTGTAAAAACTAGTCAAATAATATAAGAAAGAGGCAAAACATTTGAAAATAGCTGACCTAACAAGCTCACAACGCCTAGCAATGCCAGGCTTTGTGAGCTTGTAGATCTGCTATTTTCACAATGTTTAACTGGGGGTCGCCAGTTCAAATATGATTATTTTGGGGGGTCATGGCCTGAAGCGGTTGAGAACCACTGGCCTACATGTTAAATTTTAGTGGATTTATTCGTAATCGGATTGGACAAAAACGGCTAAATTAGCTGGTAGGCTTACTGTAGTATGAGAGATTACTAGCCTATTAATGTGGTAGCCTACTGCTGCTGTGTGGCTTGGAATATTATTAATGAATTGGAACAGCCCGTACACCCCCCGCCCCCCACACACACACAACCCACCCCTCCCACCCGCAGAGAGCGATAAATAAATAATGCTGTAGAAGTCATGCATATGAACAACACGCGTCGGCACTGGCGCATTAATGGACAGTAGCTGTAAGGGTAATATGGAAGGCTAATATTATTCCACACTTGCGGTAAAAAAAATAAAATAAGCATGTGTACCATTGGCGTAGTTTATTTTATTTTCTAATTCCTTGGTTGGAAAACCAAGAAGAGTCGTGTTTTTAATTTTACGAACAAACGAACGTCTTATTATTTTGTGTCAACAAAAAAAGAAGCTTTAACTGCGTCCTTTCGCTTTCCCTAATCCTTTTAAACACGAAAATAATGTTCAATCTCACCAATGAAATAAAAATTGCACTGATCCTTAAACGAAATCCTATAGCCCCGAAAGTTAGACAATCGATGGGCAACATTAAGGGATTCTTAATAGCCTACATATACATGTTCTTAATAATAATGGCCGACTGGAACGAGACATTATTAAAAGCCACATAGGCTATGGTGGCCCAAACATATGTTTAGTCTGAAATTGTTCAAATGTATTTGATGCTTACAATAATGTAATCCGTATTAAGTTAACAAGGCAACCTTGAAATGATATACGAACGATATTAACATAGGCTAATTCTTAAAGGATAAGGCTACGTGCTCTCTGTGTGTGTGTGTGTGTGTGTGTGTGTGTGTGTGTGTGTGTGTGTGTGTGTGTGTGTGTGTGTGTGTGTGTGTGTGTGTGTAGGCCGATTTGTTTAATGAAATTAGGCTGAGGGTGAAACACTTTCCTTTAAAAAAAAAAAAAAACTTGAACTGGACTAAGTAGTAGTAGAAGCAAAAATGTGTCAAACTAAATTCCAGTGCTGTATGTAGCAATATAAACATTATATATATATATATATATCCACTGTCTTTCACACGAATACGGAAAAAAGCTGTGTAAAATATATATAGACTACATCGCAGACGCTACATATTTTATTTACATATATTTTTCTATAAACTTGTGAAGCATTGTAAGCTATATGCGTTGCTTTCATTTTCACAGACCAGCAAAGGTCAACTTGTCTCGATCAAGATTTTCACAACAGCGAAATCAGCAAACGGTCCACGAATTAAAGAAAGCCAAACAAACGTGCCCCGAGGCACTTCCACTGTGAATTCACATGGAGCCTCATTCCATATTCTCCAGGGCAAAGTGCTTATACATATAGGCTCAAATACACCAAACGTCTTTTAATTACAGGCCCGCGTTGTTGGCTAGCCTGCTGGTTGAGTTTTTTGTTCCTGGGAGAATAAACAACCGACATTTCACCATCCGAACCAAACTGAAATATGAATACGTGCATAAGCTTAAAGAATTAAGTTTCAGTTAATTTATGCTTGTGCGAATTCCACATGTTTGACAAATATACGCATTTAGGTGTAAAGCTTTTCGAAAACTTTCGTCCTCGAAGTTCACTGTCAGCTGCCGGTTTATTGAGAGTGAGCAGATTATCTCTACATTGTACCATGTTTCATCCGAGGACCTCAACCCCCTGATCGCTCTCGCTGGGAAAAGTAGGCTATTGTCTGTGGTCTGAGTCTGCTCCCAGAACAGCTGCTAAGCCAAGGACACATTCCCAATAATAATAGCCAGGACGTCCCAACAGCATCCCGACGAACCCAAAGTATGAACTGCTTCATTTCAGCACCAACGACTGTTTGCTGTTAATTTTCGGTTTAGATTGAAACTGTTCTTCACTATACATATTTTACTCCTTTAGTCATTAAACTAGTTATTATGTAAAGCAATTTTAAACATTTAAAATAAAGTTGTCGTTACTTACAGCCTAATTATTATTCGGCTATTTGGTCAAATACATGAAAAGGAACAGTATTTGTTGCTTTAATTAAAGGACAGCGACATGTGAAATATGTTGATATTTCGGCTATAACTAAGTTAAAGGCTTGCGGAAATATAGCCCTGATCAATGTATGCTGTTGTTCAATGAGCTTTGCTTCTGTTAGATTGAATCCAATTGTGAGGATCCTCGTGTTACGTGTATCCAAAATAAAGTTTACAAATGACAATCCCATAGAAGTTTCAGATGTTTTTAGTATCATTCCTTCTTTATTCATTCTGTTCGTCTCCATCTAATAAACTTTATAAGTTTATTTGCTAGTTTAAGTGTATTTGTACAAAAGGACAAACAAACAGACAATCAGAACATGAACAGTCCTTTTTTCATGTCACGGCCTTAAATGTAGCTATAGTTCTGTATGGACCGGTTCGTTATAAAGGCCTATATTAAATACCTCCTTTTAAGTCTTGTAAAAATGTCTTTAAGTGTCTTTTCGAGAAGTCCTGCCCCATGGTTCGACGCAGTTACTCACATCACATGTGCTCAAAGTGTTTTTTTCTGATCATCGTCTTTTTTGCGGGGTTATGATGCTATTATCGCGGGCCGGCCATAGGGTTACCCAGTGGGTTTAATGCCGGTTGCCCCCCCGGCCCAAGGCCATGGATGAGTACCCTGGGGACAAGAGGCCTCTGGAGACTAGGATGTGGCGCTTGTGGAGTCCGGTACATACTGCTGTACATTGCTGCGGCCGCGGCGGCTGCCGTCGTGCTGTCCATGGTGCCCAGCAGGCTCGGGTGGTAGAAATATGGCGACGGGAACATTCTCTGTAAGGCCGAGTAATTCCCGGCTTCTGCCAGTAGCTCCAATCCGACCGCGGTCTGTCGCTTCCACTTCGTTCTGAAACCAGATCAAAATACAACAAATGAATTATTTAATCGGTTCGGGCAAACGCAAATTCCCCAAACGCTCCCCCACCCTAATTAGCAAGGCTATGGCCTAATTATCGGAAGCACAGATTTATGGTTAATGTTCAATTAAGCAAAAAAGATGAATAAGAAACATACACTGGTTAAACTACATTAGAGTTCGCCTTCATTAAATGTTGTACAAAATATAAACCTCTTTGGATTCTAAGAATAATTTAATTTAACCAAGGTTTAATTTAAAGCAGTCCTCTTTCTTCATTCCTTGGGTCCAGGCAATTATTTTAACAATGGATGCTCACAGAAATATATTATATACATGAACAATAATAGCATAATAATAACAATAACGCAACAATAATGATCTAGTCTGACAAAAACTAATTGTTGAATGGCCAGTTAATATCTAATTGAGTCCAGGGGGTTGAGGCTATCAGTGGGAACAGATATGACATTAGCCTAATTGTTTAACTCGTGGAAAATTCAATCAGCGATGCCCGGGACACAAAACATGTATATTAATTGATTAGGTAGCCTAATTATTTTTAGGCACCCAAAGCAAACAATGATCTCTTAATTTAGGCTTAATAGTTTAACTTTTCATAGTGAAATTGGCATATGCAGATATTGTTGGTAATTACACACCATAATTGAGTCATCGGTGATGCCCAACAGGCCTCAAATGCTTTCACATAAATATATAAAAACATAATTAACCGGCAAAGCATCTGTCATTTTAGATTTTTGCGTTGGCTATTCAAAAATAGCAGATCTACAAGCTCACTTGTAGATCTGCTATTTTTGAAAAATCCTGGCACAAAATATTTTTGAGGGGGTCCGCATCCAAAAACAAAAAAATAATAATTGGGGGGTCCTTGACATGAAAAAGTTTGAGAACCACCGTCTTAAATGAGTTTTTTTTAAAAATCCCCATAATGTGTAAAAAACATAAAATAAAAAAGGAGATAGACGTGTCGGCCTACCTTCTGTTCTGGTACCAGGTCTTGACCTGTGTGTCGGTCAGGTTGAGGGCTGCGGCCAGGTCCATGCGGTCCTGCACGCTGAGGTATTTCTGCCGCTCGAAGCTTCGTTCGAGCTGGTTGAGTTGGTGGTCAGAAAAGGCCGTCCGCGCTTTGCGGGGTTTTTTCGAGCGTCCTACAGGCGGACTGTCTCTGCTGCTGGAGATCTCTCGATCACCCTCTTCTGTAGTCCCTTAGTGGAAGGAACACACGCAGATCAGTATACTGTTTGCGTTCATTCGTGCAATTCATAATAATGGCTTATATAATATAGTTAGAACATGAGATAGATCAAGCACTAAACCAGGGGTCTTCAACGTTTTATCAGGCCATCGACCCCCTAGCTGAGAGAGAAGAAGCAGGGACCCCCTTTATATTGTATAAAATGGTGTTTCAGATTAAACTGTTTTTCTTTTGGTCTGCTATTTTTTCCCTCTACACCTATACCTCTTTGCAGCTGTGAGCTTGTAGATCTGCTATTTTTGGCCAATGTTCAACTCAGAAAAGGAATTCTATGTTCAAGTGGTTGATGTAAAAAAATATTTGGCGGACCCCCTATAGTAGTTCTGAGGACCCTATAGGTCCCGGACCCCCTGTTGAAGGCCCCTGCACTAAACAATGTTTATTGTTTCTCTGTTGTAAAAATCACAAGAAAATTGCATATTAAATTAATATCATATTATAAGGCATGATCCTACAGAATTAGAAAAAAATATATAGTGTCTTCGAAAATTGGCCTTTATAGTGCAATAAAGTGTGCTGGGGCACGTGTGTCGTAAAAGCAAACCAAGGGCAATAAAATAAATGTGGGCTGTATTTGTCACCTAAAGTTTTTTTTTTCCTCCAGATAACGGGAAATCGATATGTCAATCCATCTCTATTTGTAGCTGTTTTTCAGCGCGCCATGATCCCCCCTCTAGGTAGAACAATAATCTCTCTAATTGACCCACTAGGGAGGCCTGCGTGCGGGGAAAATCACCAGGCTTACATCTGTTTTCAGCTCTATTATGCTAATAAAAGAGATCTGAAATTAAGACAAAGGGCTATTATTATTATTATCACCGTTAATATTATTGTTATTGATATTATTATTAATAATAATATTATTAAATTGTTGTTTTTAAATTGTTGTTTGTTTTGGTATTTAAGCCATAGCCTAATTTTATTTCCGATATTTAAAAAATATACTCCCATATCATTTCTTATTTTAATCTGTAACAGGCCCATTTTGAAAACGTATCCACTTCCAAACATATATTTTACCACATCTACATTTTTATCTGGATACAAATATATGTTTAACCACTTCCATCCCTATATATCTGGATACAAAATATATTTAATTGAATCACTCACCCATGCCATTGCATTTCATTTCACTCTGAATGTCATCTCTTTTGTCCAATTTGCTTCTGTTCTCGTCTTGTTCCAACTTGGGCCTGAACCCGTCCGGAGCCGTGGCACTTTCTGGTTTCGGTGTGTGATGGGGCGAGGACACGCTAGTGCTGTACGGGGCACAGGCTGCCAGCGGTTTGCTGTCGCCCAAAATGTCTTTGATGAGAAACGAAGAGGTGGCAGTCCTCGGGGCACAGCCGGCCCCGGCTAGCGGTTGCTGCTGATGCTGAGGCGACAGTGGCAAACTTTGCGGCTGGTTGTTGTGGTGGTGATGGTGGTGATGATGCTGAAGGCTGTCTGGGACCAGATGCGGATCGGGGTGCTCCATGGTGACCGAGATGGGGGATGAGGGGGCCGTTCCCACAGTGTCTATCTCCGAGCATGATGGTGACGGGGTGGCCTGGCTCCTGATGAAATCCGCTGTCCTGCTGTCGCCGAGACGAAAGTCTCCGTTCATCAGCACGGGGTTGTTGCCAGAAGACGCGCTCGATAAAATAGTGTCTATTCCGAAATTTGACCCGCTGGATCCTTCCATATTATAGAAAGGAGTGATTTAGGTCTTCATAACATCATCGAGAAGCGCGTGTCTTCCTCCTTTCGCAACGATTTAAACTGTCCAGCTTAATGGAGAACAAGAAAACTCAACGCGTAAAAGTAAAACGAACAGTAGTTAAATTTAAAATAAAATCTTGTGGAAAGTAAACGAAATCCACGTTTGCAAACAGTGCAGGTCGCCTGGTGCTCCAAGATGCTGTGTTACATTCAGTGAAAATGAGCCAAAGCAAGTGAGTCAGTGTTAGTCCACGTCCTTTTGTTTTGGATATTGAACTTTGTGTTAAAGTTGAGGTGTAGAGAGATTCTCTGTGTTAAAGTTGAGGTGTAGAGAGATTCTCAGGGATAATAACTCCTCAACATCACGCTCCTCTTTGCTTGTAAACGTCCCAGTGTTGCTTCTACAATGACTTCCTATCCTGACGTCACGGCCCTACGGCGAGAGGGGGAATTAATATTTTCTCCTTTATCATAACACTCTCTCCCCCCGCTGTCATTGGCTGCAACGTGACGGCTCAGGCACCTCACCAATCAGGGAGTTGTTTCTTTATCTCCACAAATTCAAGCCACCCCATTGAAAGCATGTATAGCTCCTTTAAAACATGCATGTGCTTTAAGGCCATGCACTGACACCGGCTTTCATTAGAAATATTAAATGTAAATGATAAAGGCTATGTTTTTTGTTTTTTGTTTCTTTTTTTTGTGCGTGAGAATGAGGACTTTTGATAGAGGAAACTTCAGGAACAGTCAAATTAGTTCTACAGCTCGTCTTTAATTTATTTTTGAAAGATTTTACTTATCAAAACTATTGGCAAAACTGCAGTACCAGCAACATGGTAGGAAGAACTATGAGATTTGTATTTATTTATTATTAGTTTGTTTTTCTTATTCGCTACATCAATTTTGTTTTCTCCTACTGTGAATCTTCTATAGGTATGTTGCTATTTTTCGTTAAAATTCGAATCTGTGCATGATAGTTAAATGGGAGTTTTAACCGTGTTGCCATTTACTGCATCACATTTCCTGTTGTTTTCCCCCCCCCACGATTCTCATTCTAATTGTATTAATTTTCAAAACGCTTGTAAAGTGATGGTAATTCTGTAATATTGACAACCAGGTGCAATTATCTTTACAGTGATTAGATATATGCATCTGAGCTATTATATATCTGCTTATGGGAGGAGTGGTGTCTGCCATGACAGCGCATGTTAATAACCATGTCATCCTAATTAGTAAAGTAATTATGAGGTGATAATGAGCGTTCGAATATATTAGAATTTCAGCACTTTTTTTTAAAAACAACTTAAACCTATTTTATACGTCGTCAAACGACAGTGTCGCGTGGCGAAAATAGCCAATCTACAAGCTCAACGCTTGCATCACCGCTTGCATTGTGAACTTGTAGCTCTGCTATTTTCACCATTTTATAAACTTGTGTCTGAAAAATGTCTTCTTCATTTTACACCTGTCCTAGGCCTATAAAATGCTCGCCTATAATAATGACGAGATGCCCAAAATATTATATGTTATAGTTTAGTTCAGGGGTCTTCAACAGGGGATCCGGGACCCCTAGGGCGTCCTCAGAGTTACTACAGGGGGTCCGCCAAATCTTTGTGTGATATGATTTTTTATTTTTTTGCATTAACCACTTGAACCCTGTAGCATCCCTTTTCTGAGGGGAACTTTAGCCCAAAAATAGCAGATCTACAAGCTCACAATGCCTTGCACTGTGAGCTTGTAGATCTGCTATTTTTGGCAAAGAGGTTAGGTGTAGACTGTAGAGGGAAAAAAGAGCAGACCAGGTAAAAAAAAAAGAGTATAATCTGAAACACAATTTTATACAATATAAAGGGGGTCCCTACTTCATCTCTCTCTCTCAGCTAGGGGGTCCTTGTCCTGAAAAAACGTTGAAGACCCCTGGTTTAGTTGATTTGAATGCGTGTTCTGGCAGAAGACAGACATCCGAGCTTCACACTGACTGGCGGACACGTGTCTGACTCTTCAGATGCTTATTCTAGCTGATGGGCATTGAGCACATGCACTTTTCATGAGTTTGAGGACATAAACAGACCGTGCGTGTTTTCTTCTTGCACTTTGCGTTATTTCCTTCCACTAGGTTGAAAACGATGATGATGGTGAGGATGATGGTACGACGGTCTGCTGAAGAAGACATATATAGGTTTGTTGTTTGGTTTTTCAATATAATTATTCGTTTGTTAAAAAAGATAAAAGGAGAAAAAGAAAATAATGTCTCATAACAAATGAACAGATTTAAGAATGTGTCTCATTTTTATATATAGGCTATTTACTGTTAACTGCTTTAATTGGTCGTTGCTCTTGCTCTGCAAGCGAAAGATCTTTACAAATATTGATAGCCTAAGACTATTACAAGGAAATACTTAACACAGTTTGAAAAAAATATTACGTTTGCAATTTAATTGAATAGTCATCATATGCATCACTCGCAAAATAACTTGTGTCAGGTGCGCGTCGGGACTTGAAAATATTCCTGCGGAGAGATAAGCCACTGACAGATCAAATGTATATTAAGTAGGGCAGAATTGGCATCAAGAAGCACCTTTATGATTTAGAGTATAGTCCAATATTCTAATATAATAACTAGTTTAGTTATTGCTTTTTTTTTGGTATGATACAGACTAGAATTTTAGCACTATATAATTTAAGCAAGATCTGTTCACAATTTGTCCTTTTATTTACAAATTATGCCTACATCCAATCAACGTAATTTATTTATTTATTATTATGCCAAGCAAATTTGACTCCCATAAAATGTATTGATTACATTAGCCTATAGTCGATCAGCGGCTATGTGCAAATCATTCACAGAGCATATGCCATCTCTTTTGTGTTTGATATAGGCAACATTTCATCACCAGGCGGCGACAAAGTAAGGCCAGAGCTTATGATGCGCTACATTTCACTGGGCCAATGTGGTCAGGTAACTGAGTCCAGGACGGTTCAAAGTTATTATTTATGGGTGACATCATTTAAACGCTTAGAAACAACCTATAGAATACATAATTACTTCAAAATGTAGGCCTATATAAATTTGATATTATCGACGTTTCATCCCCACTAGGCTACTCTCTAAACATAGGCATAGACACATTAAAACAGTGGTTCTCAACCTGTGGGTCTAGACCCCCAGGGAGATCCCCATCTGATTTTTTTTCTCCAGATGACAGTGAAATGACAATTTAAGGACTTTTAAGACCTTTTTGATACCTAAAATAAATTGAAAGAAAGAAAAAATACCATTGCAGCATCAAAAGTAATCAACAAACTATGCTATAAAAACCGGTAAAATATTGGCCAAATTGTCAAATAATATAAGAACGAGGCAAAAATTGTGAAAATAGCCAATCTACAAGCTCACAAAGCCTGGCAACGCAGGCAGGCCTAATCATTCATTAACAGTGTAATTCAGGCCCATTTATATATACCGGCTTCCCTCCAAAAGCCTTACCAATCACAAAAGATGGTTGAACCTGTCAGTGCAGTCAGTGCGTTGAGGAGAGCGTCCAGTCAAACAGAAAACAATCAATCGCTTTATTAGATTTAAGGCGCCTCGGGAAGTCATTCGGTGGTACAACCTGCTATCATCTTATTATCCCCAGACAGCTGATAGTTAGTGGTCGGACTGTGTGGTTATTTGGCACATTGATTCTCATGCGGCTTTGCGTGAAAACGTGTCACCTCGCTGATAGCGGCCTTTGACAGCTGTAGCGTTTACAACGATATAACGTTCGCAACCTTTCCAGGCCGCGACCCACAAAATAATCATATTTGAACTGGGGGACCCCCCCCCATTTTGTTTGACTTCGTTCCACAGATAAATATTGTGAAAGTAGCAGATCTACAAGCTCACAATGTTGTGCGCTTGTAGATCGGCTATTTCCACAATTTTGGCCTCTCTTATTGACAATTTGGCAAACGTTTTATATAGTTTGTTGATTACTTTTGATGCAGTATTTGGCATCTTTATTTTCTTGAGGTATTAAAAAGGTCTTAAATGTCCTTAAATTGTCACTTCACTATCATCTGGGGACCCTCCAAAAATCATGTGGGGACATCCCTGGGGGCCCCGACCCACAGGTTGAGAACCACTGATATAACCCACACAGTAGCCATATGTCATTCACTTTAAATACACAGGTCTCGAAGATAAAGCTTGGACCGTTGTGTTAGGGGGTGGACGTGGACCCACCTAATAAGCCTATTCTATGATATGATGCCATATGGTTCTATCTAATCTGAGGCTGCAGCCCATTCACGAAAAGCAAGTTTTACATCATTAGCAGGTGCAGGTGTAGTGGTGGATCTACTCCACACAGGTAGAATAATAATTGGTTGGCAGTGTAGAATTCATACCATATTTTCACCAGTTGGAAATCCAATAGTTTTCATATCTGAAACATCAATCCAATTGTATTGATCTACTTTATCTTTAGCATACTATACACAAACATTATACTATACACAAACGGTCTGGGGATCTTAGTATAATTTGAGTGTCAATTGGAATTAGACTATATAGGCTGTCTATAGCTAATATGATTCCACCACTTTTATTTTCAGTTACCTCATTAAGGCTATGTTCATGTCAAGTTAACTTTCATTAGGCTATAGGGCAGGCCATGGCCTCCCATTTAAAATGATCCTGATATCAACATATGTTTGTGTTTGTAAATGTCATAGGCTACATGAGAAATAGATTCAAACATATATAGGCAATTGATAGAAGTCAGCAATTTCTTGTAATCATTTAAAGTGAATTGAATTATAATGATATATATACTCATTTGGCTGGGGACCTCCTGCATGGAGCCCCCTCAAGGACTCCTGGAAGTCCCCAGATCCCACTTTGAACACCACTGCCCATATGCTACGGGCCAACCAGCATTCATGTACAGTAGGACAACTGTTCAGTTTGAAATACTACGTCATGTATTTTCACCTTCAAGATTATACTAAGATTTTACACTGAATAAAACCTATAAAAGCTCTACAAAATTGTTGACATCAGCGATTGAAATATTATAAAATCTCATCCCACTTTTGGGTTGTAATATTGGATATAAATATGTTTTACTCTCTGTCTGTGATGTTTTGTTTAACATTTCTTGGCAGAAGCCGTTAGAAATTATGCTTGTATTTCAAGCCATGCAGTGTAGAAAGGGGCAGTGTTGTGAACTTTGCAATGCTGAAATATGACATTGTCACCTGCCTCTATCTTAGTAAAGTATCTCCTCTCCAAGGTTCAAGATAAGTGATGGGACTGAAATCATTATACAGTGAAATAAAATGTATCAAAAGTAGCCATTATGTGTGCTACATAATGTTTCAATACAAATTAATTCTTGATTGCTCAAAGAAATTGATACAACAGTTGCACATTTGTGATTTTTACAATAATTTCCACCCGGTTAGGACTTGGATTTAAGGGAAAGAGCATTTCTGAGATTATAGACACATGGCAGATTATAGACTCAATTTATATCATACTTTGATTTAGGAGACAAAGCAATTTGAAATATTGAAACGAGTTCAAGAAACCAAGTGCAATTGTTAATAGATTGTCAGTAATGGGTTATATTTAAAAAATCTTCCCAACCCCGTTTCTGCCTGATAATAGTTTGCAAGAAGGAAGCTGCTACTTTGCATACCGAAGGATTTACAAGACTTCATGTTTTAAAACCTGTCTCTTCCAGGCTCACATTCATGAGGTGATGATGACACAGTAAGATCCTCAGTGTTAATTTAACTCTGACAGTGTATAAATGGACCCATATAGACCAGTAATGGTCCATTTGGGTACATTTTTACACTTGAACTGGAAAGGTTCATTTCAGTAAATTTCTACATTCCAAAAGTTATGGACCCTTGTGGGGCCATTGATTTTGGACTACATGTTTTACACTCTCTGAGTTTAATTAACACTAAGGATATATATCTGTCCATTGCCGCTTATTTACCATGAACTTTTAAAATGGAGATACTCAATGCTATTATGTGATTAAGTATTCATCTAATAGTATATTAAACATTACTATTATGAATGGTGCCATAATCTAGACAGATAGCATATGGATAATCTAGAAAGATAGCATATGGATTTCTAATGTGTCCCTTAATTCAGTGGCGAGCTTGTAGATCTACCATTTTCAAACAATCTTGAAAAAAATTGAAGCATTTTGGAAGCATTTTAACACATTATCCTGTATGGAGTCCTTGGCACAAACTATTTTCAGATGGGGGTCTGTGGCCGTATACATATCATAAACACTGCTTTAATTGGTTAAGTTAAAATGCTAACTATGTAGTATCACGTGCTATAGACATTTGTATTATTTATCTTGCCCATGTCCCAGAGGGATGGGGAAAGAGCAATGGAGGGTCTAGCAAGCGTTAGACACACAAAAATGAGTGTTCACTCCACCTTGGAAATACCATTAAGCACCCAGGACATGCTAGAGACACATAATACAATGTTTTCATTAGGTACATGCTTGTTTGTTTGTTTTTTTGTTTTGACAAAGTTTACTAATCTTGCACAGACTTTCAGACTCATCTCCCAAACTAAGGTCAATGATTAATTATATCTGCAACTAAACAATTCAGTTATGAAAATGTGGCACTGCAACACTCAAGGTGAAGTAACAGGCCACTTCCAAGAACCTCAAGTGTACTCCCAGTTAACCACATGAACCCTAGAGTCCCTATGCTGGGAATGTTGTCATAATAGGTGAACATTGGACAATAATCTACAACCTTACAACACGTCTTAACGCAATATGTTGTGAGTTTGTAGATCGGCTATTTTTGTCAAAGAAAATGTATGTAGAGACAAAATAGGGGGCCAAGTACAGACCCCTGGGGAACCCTGGTCAACGAAGTATAATGTACTATACCCTATATTACAGGGTTTAAATGGATAAACTAACAGATATACCCCCCCCCCCCCCCCATATGTACTCACTGTAACTTAATTGAACCTCACCCGAAATCAACACTGACTAATACATACAGTACCACAGTACCTTGAGATACATAATTATAATGTTCCGATGATCTCTGGTTGTCTCCGCCAGGCCGAGACTATGTTTTGCCCCCTATCCGTCCGTCTGTGAACAGCTAATTTCCGGCAGCTATGCCAGAGCAGAACTTCTGCCCAAAGTTTTCAGATTAGCCTGTTATAGCGCCACCAGGAGACCGATTTTTGCAAAACAATTATTTTTGATATTACTCTTACAGATTTTGTCCAAACATCACATAAATCGGTACAAAGTATCTCTATAGTCATGTGATCAACACCGATCTGTCCGATTTTTCATATTCCATCCTGATTGGCTATGATTGGCTTCCAAAGTTTTCAGGAGTGGTCCGTTTTGAACAAAATGCCTCAAATCATGAACGCAGCGTGCGATTGCCATGAAACTTTGCACGCACATTCTCACTAGGCCAAGGAAGAAATGCCACTCTACATTTTTCAAATCAGCCTCATGGTGGCGCTATAATAGGCTGATTCGCATTTTTACCTATATAACTATACTGGACCGATCGTGTGAAACTTTGCACGCACACTCCCTAGAGGCCAAGAAAAAATATTTGCCCTGCATTTTCTCCATCAAACCTTTGTAGCGCCACCAGGAGGCAGAGTTTTGCAAAACACATTTTTTTATATTACTCCTACAGATTTTGTCTAAACATCACACAAATCGGCAAACATTATCTCTTTAGTCATGTGATCAAGAAGGATCTGTCTGATTTTTCATATTCAATCCTGATTGGCTAGGATTGGCATCTAAAGTTTGCAGGAGTGGCATGTTTTGAACAAAATGCCTCCACCAGGAGGCCGACTTTTGCAACCTGACCTGGCGAAGACCTGTGCTCCGTGGAGCACTATTTCTAGTTGTCTCCGCCAGGCCGAAAGGCATGGCAAGAGAGTATGTTTTACCCCCTGTCCGTCCGTCCGTCCGTGTGTTCTGTCCGTCCGCGAGCAGCTAATCTCTAGCACCGTTGGCCCGGTCGCTGCGAAACTGTGCACACACACTCCCTAGATGCCAATTCAGAACCTCTGCCCCAAATCTTTCACATGGGCCTGTTATAGCGCCATCAGGAGGCCGATTTGTGCAAAACCCACTTTTTAGCGGCGCTAGCCGCTCTATACCTTTAGGTATAGAGCGGCTATTAGCCCTCTATACCTGGCTTTTGCGTCAACGTTCTGATTGGTCAGGCTCGCCAAGGTTCTGATTGGTCAGGTCCGTCAAGGTTCTGATTGGTCAGGCCCGCCAAGGTTCTGATTGGTCAGGTCCGTCAACGTTCTGATTGGTCAGGCCCGTCGAGGTTCTGATTGGTCAGGTCCGTCAACGTTCTGATTGGTCAGGCCCGTCGAGGTTCTGATTGGTCAGGTCCGTCGACGTTCTGATTGGTCAGGCCCGTCAAGGTTCTGATTGGTCAGAAACACATATCTATGACAAAATGTATCAAAGGCGCCGCTACCTTCACACAGGTGTGATTTTTTACATTACTCCTACAGATTTTATCCAAACGTCATGCAAATCGGTACACAGTATCTCTATAGTCATGATCAACACGGATCTGTCCGATTTCCCATATTCCATCCTTATTGCCTAAGGTTGGCTTCCAAAGTTTGCAAGATTGGTTCGTTTTGAACAAAATGCCTCAAATTATGCACGTAGCTTGGGATTTCCGTGAAATTTCACACGCACATTCCCACTAGGCCGAGGAAGAAATGCCACCCTTTTCACATTGGCCTGTTACAGCACCACCAGCAGGTCTAATTTAGCAAAACAATTTTTTGGAACAAAATGCCTCAAATCATGAATGCAGTGTCCGATTGCCGTGAAAGGCCTAAGAATAAATGGCACCCTTTTCACATTGGCCTATTATAGCGCCACCAGGAGGCCACAATAACGTGCCTGACCTGGCGGAGACCTGTGCTCCGAGGAGCACTTTTTCTAGTTTGATTTGAGTTACTTTTAGGTGAGAGACAGCAATGGTCAGGCACAATATATCTTCAAGGGCTTGTACCTCCCTTAGACATATTTAATGTAACAGAGTAATAATAGTGGGCTAAGTTAAGCAAACATTTATAAAACTATAAAAGTGTGCTCCCCAGAGCACAGGCCGGGTTGCCTATCCAGGGCCCACACATTTTGGAAGGCA
Source organism: Gymnoscopelus microlampas (assembly GCF_963454915.1). Classification (NCBI taxonomy): domain Eukaryota; kingdom Metazoa; phylum Chordata; class Actinopteri; order Myctophiformes; family Myctophidae; genus Gymnoscopelus; species Gymnoscopelus microlampas. The sequence goes on from NC_139946.1 coordinate 29,181,975, forward strand.
GTCATAGCCAATTGGAATGGGATCTAAAAAATCTGACTCATAAATCTTGATCACATGACCCTTGATCACATGACCCCAGAGATAATGTGGGGTCATGTGATAAATCTGTAGGAGTAGTAGCAAAAAGTATGTTTAGAATAATGGCGGAAAATGTCATCACAAATGGCCGCCATGAAAGTTGCTGAGTTGCATGATCCAAGAAAGCCAGGAAAAAAAGGTTTTGACAGTGCAACGTACGGTTCAAGAGTTATAGGCCAAAACGTAAAGTGGGCTGTTGTAGTGCCAAGTTTCACGCCAATCGGTTCAACCTTACGTCACGCTGCGACGTGCTGAGCTTGTCGATCGGCTATTTTCGCCAAATGTTTGCCCCAGAATAGGGACGGTAGGGGTCATGTGGTCAACTCGGTTAAATAAATGTGCAGATATACTTGTGTGTGGCTTACACAATTTTCTAAATGTGGACATCATATACATGTTTTGGATTTCTAACCAGACACAGAGGTTATTTCTGCTTACTCAATACATAATCTATACTGTGTAATGCTTGTAAAAACTGTAACATGTAGTTTTTATTTGTTGCAACTGCAATGTTTTGGTTACAGAAACAAAGTGATCACTGCCACTCGTCTTGTGTAGCCAGATGATCAGAGATCTCAGCCTACTGATAAGTCTGGGGAAACCATTCGATCTATCGTCGATGTCGGATGGAAACCTTGTATGTTAAAAGCTGTTACTTTTCATTAAAAAAAGAAAAATAACCTGTCTTCCAATTAATAGTAGTGTAATTAAGTGTAGTTATTATTTAGTCACAAGCTTTTGTAATATACAAGCTCACCACGCATCAATGTGACGCTTGGTGAGCTTGTAGATTGGCTATTTTTGTTACGTTTAATGGTTTGTGTGACACTGTATAACAAAGTAGGACATTAATTTACCAAAAAAGACAAAAAGCTGAAATATGGAGATACGAGGTTACTGACCAACAGCAACAATATTCAATTATATGGTCTAGAACAGTGGCGAGAATGGCTGCTCAAAAACCTATGCACACTGCTTTGAAAACCATGTCACCATCCCAATATGAAGAACCCCCCTTAAGTCTTTACATTGTTTTTGAGACCCTATAGGTTTCGGAATTGGAAACAATTCCGAAACTAGTTTTAGGCAATTAATTGAATTTAGATGTCACCAGACTTTGCATCAGTAGTAGATCTCTGATAGTCTGGCTACGTGAATATACTCACCCAAAAATGATGATGCACACAAAATATTTAATTAACTAATCAAACTGTGGCCAACTTGTGGTTGAGTATGTTGCATTTATTCACCTAACTGGACTTTGTAATTCCTGATGTGTGTGTGTGTGTGTGTGTGTGTGTGTGTGTGTGTGTGTGTGTGTGTGTGTGTGTGTGTGTGTGTGTGTGTGTGTGTGTGTGTGTAGCGATGTATTTTTTCTTTTTTACAGTGTACATTGTTCATTCTTTCCCAATAATTACAATGAATCATATAATATGCTCACTTGCAAAAAGTCAACATAATGGATATTCCAGGCATGGCAGTTAGGAGATATCCACACCATCTATTATCATTCTTTACAAAGATATTAGTGATATTACAACAAGCACACATGGCAAAAATGTCTTTTACCAAATGTATATAACATCCAATTCAGCATGATGGTTAAGGCAAAAATGTGATGTAAATCAAATCTTCAAAGTAAATCACATCTTAAAAGCTTTGGAATCAAGGTTGCTACTCTAAGTGCAATGTGACATTTACAATGGTTCCTTTCAAGATGGCAATATTGCATATTATCTAAATCCCCTGAGTTTATTCAGCAATAAAACGTGTGACATTCAAGTTTAATTTGAAATGCAGGTAGAAATTCATTTATGACTAACAATGAAAAAGATCATAAAACATAAAAGAAATACAGTTGTAGGCATGAGTCTCGTGAACACTTTCTTTACCTTTATTTAACAGGGAGTATAGGCGCACTGAGGATTTGCACATTTTAATCTACCACGAGAATGAAAGAATAAAATAAGAACAAAAAAACATCCCAAAATGTGTGTTATGTCTGAATATATTTTGTAATTTGTAATATATTTTGTCTGAATATATTTTGTCTCATCTTTCCATGTTCCAGATGCATGTAAAACAGTGCTATTTGCTGCTGTGCCACCATTAGCCTTGGAAATTATTTTAGGAAGGGCTCCGTCACCGCCATCAAAAGACAGAAGGGCTCTGTTCTTTTCCCTCTGTGTAAGCCCCCCTGTCCCTCCCCACCACAGTACATTCTACCTGAGGTACATGATCGAAAATGCCCAAGGAGTGGAGAACACATTGATTTAAGTGCACTCCTTCCACAGACTGGCCCTGACAAGGTTGTTATAACAGTCGGAGGGGTCCGTGGAATCACTAAATTACCGGAGCTGTCAGTCAAAGGAGGTCGCTACTGGCCCCTTCCATGGCTGCGAGCGGCGTTCCACTAGCAGCCTCCCCGAGTGATTGATCCATGCTGATGGCATCACAAAAATAATTACAACTCCGTCTCCTGACGTGTGATTCCATACCAGATTCACGCTTCACAAAGGTAATCGGGGGGATAAGAAGGGGTCAGTGCCATTTCCTATTACCTGAAAGTCCAACCAAAAGGGTAAAACAACGCAAACACAGAGTTAGGGGAGGGGGGAAACCATGGAACCAAGACGGAAGGGAGGGGGGGGGGGGGGGGGGGAGCCAGTGGACAGTAAGAGTAGCTGAGGAGGCTCACATGCACTTTGTCTGACTGTGGATTCTTCCTTTTACCGGAGCTAACAATAGCAGATAACTGTATAGCAGATTGATATTGTCCAAAACATATAGTAGGTTAATGAAATTTCAAAACAACCCCTGGGTTATATTACCTACACTGGCAGCGCAACTGACAAGCTGTTGGTAGGGTAAATGGGAGGGGTGTATCATATACACCACACATGTTTTGTCATCTTAGTGTGACAAAACACAAAACAGCAATACAGTAGCATCCTGTTTGTTTTTTTATCCTACTCCAAGCATCAAATTGCTGGTGAGGCATTGGGTTTAATAGTGTGTGTATACACATGTAATCCAAGCTGGGTCATATGCTCTGTGTTAACATACAATACTACACTGTAATGTAATCATAAGCTCCAACAGTGTTACACTGTGTCTTCCAACATCCACATGCAAATGATGAACATGCAGATAAATGCTACACTACAAACATGCACACACACACACATACACAGGAAATGTCAGTGCAATGTGTATTTTCAGATGGAAAACAGATATCTAAGTTGCCATGTGCTATTTCATTCATACAAAGCATTCATCTCACTAATCATTCTTAATTGTCTGTTCACACACATTCCATATTTTTAGCAGATTCATTTTACGGCCCAATTTTCAGCAAATATCATTCTATGATATTCATTTTAATACACTGTTATATTTGATATATTAATACCTTGGTACAAGGATTCTACAGGTAAAGTGTTACACTTTCAGAGTTAAATTAACCACTTAAGCCCTATTTTATACTTTGTCGTATAACAGCAAAAGTTACGGAAATAGCGGATCTACAAGCTCATGTGAAAGATCAAGGAAGATGGAAAAGTCAAAAGATGGTGATCAAAGTAAAGATGTCACTGGCCACCCTGTTGCTATTTTCTTTTTAGGTTTTTAAGATTTTTTAAAGTTTTTTGCCTTTAACACAAAAAGGGACGTCGGGTTGAAAGTGGTTAAAATGTGTGATTTTGCTGTGTAGTACTAAACACACGTCAGGCGACCAAACATCACTTATTTTCCAACTGACATTTGGAAGGGAGTTTGCAGGAAGTGGTTCCAGGGGGTCCCCAGCTAAATGATTGATAGTTTGGAACCAAATGGACCCTTACTGCAGTGTAACTCTGAACGTGTACATGGAGACATTTGTACACATTCAGAGTTAAATTAACACTGACGATTTTACAGTGCAATTTCAGGTCCCGGAGATTAAAAAAACTAAAAACAATCTGAATCATATCGAATGGAGGTCCGTGGCCAATGCATATCAAACTGGGAATCCTTGAAGTGAAAAAGGTAGAGAAACACTGGACTAGTGTAACCTGCCACACCGTTTCAGAGGTACTTTGTGGAATCATTCATATTCATGGGAAACGCATTAACCATCATTAACTGTCTCCCCAGTCTTGACACAGAACTCCAGCACAAGGAGGAGGGGGATTGGCAAGGGCATGCCACGGCGCTTCAGCCCCCCACAGTACCCCCCGTCCCTCCATTCCTGACAGGGCGCTCGCTCCATGTGCCGTAAAAACACAAACAACACAGTGTAAATTGTGAATCAAGCGAGTAAACAATGTACATATGGTAGCTGCACCTGAAGGGACCGTCCTATTCTCCTCGCGTGCGGGAAAACGCAGAAGAGCGATGATGTCACTAATGAACTCCTACGCAAAATACAACTGTGAATAATGAAAAGCTACACTGCATTTTGCAACCGAGAATAAAGGTGAAATCATCAGTGAGCAAAAAAGGAGGTGGTGGTGGTGGTGCAGGGGGGAGGGGTGAGAGAAAGCAAGCAATGATTAAATGATCAAAAAGCTGGCAGAGTGAGTCTGTGTGTCACTGCGAGGCACAGTCATCTACCCACAAGTGAAAGTTAGGTTTCAAGCACAGTGTAATTATAGCTGGGGATGTCAGTTTGACATTAATGCAGCCAGCAGAAATTCTCTAATTGGCCTCGGAGGAGAAAGTGAACCAGAAAATATATTAACATTTTAAAAAAGCATATTTTGCCTAATCCTTTCACTTTCCAACAATATTTGAAGACCAAAATGCCCCAGGCATGAGAATTTAAATGAGCAATTTTGTTTTTGAAGGAAACGGCCAATGAGACAGAAAATAGACTAAAGGGAAATCATTAGTGTATGAGAGATCCTGACAGGCTCGCCTTGCTGACTGGCTGGCCTGTCACTAGGAGTCTGTGTTCTTCAGCTCCACGCTATGAGCTAAGCTGATAACATGAAAAGACCTATAAACGTGCAGCCAGAAGTCAAAGCCTATTATCTGGAAATTCAAATGCAAGGGGTAAGGATGAAAAAAAACAGGGGGAGAGGCCTAGTTCTCTACTGTAGGGGAAACACTGTCCGGATTGGAAAGAGCTTGTAATAGGCCCCTATTATCCCACACAAACATAAGGCAGGCTTCGCTGGCAGAAAAATCGCAACAAATCATAAACACCACTCAAAAAAGGCAGATGAAAGCAGAGCGAACATAGACAGCGACAAACTGCTTAAAGTTAGTAAAAGGGATGCGACGTCACATGTGCCCGGGCCTGATGTGATATGACCGTATCAGAGGAACACAGCTAAGTGCAGTCAGGAGACGTTAGGCCGGTCCCCCGGTGATGTAACAGCTGAGGCAAGCATCGCCCCTGGCATGCCACTGCAGGGCAAACAGCTCCGGCTGGAGAGCCTTGCCCTTTTGAAACAAAACAGAGAGGAATGGCCAGGGGAAACTGGCCAAGCCTCAGCAAAGGGGGCCAGGTTTATTTCCTCCAGCAATGGGGGGGGAGAGAGAGAGAGAGAGAGAGAGAGAGAGAGAGAGAGAGAGAGAGAGAGAGAGAGAGAGAGAGAGAGAGAGAGAGAGAGAGAGAGAGAGAGAGAGAATGAGAATGAGAATGAATGAACAGAAAGACAGAGGAAAGTGAGAACAACAAAAGATCTCAGGTCCAGTGCCTCTCTTTTTTGTATGACAACAAAGGGCATATGATATTCTAGCATCCCTTACAACTGGCTGGTCAGAAGGTTTTGCTGGCACCTCTGTATCCCCTGATTTATTCCACTTATAAGGATACATTTGCCATGGTGTGGCAGAGACTTCATCTTTTTATGGTGTTGGACGGTTACTCTGAACACAGCAATCTAATCAGCCCCTTTGATAAACATTTGACACAAAGCGGTGGGCTTCTGTCTCCGGTGCCTACAGCCCAGGGCAAGAGATTGAGACTGACGAATTTTCATCCACAATTTTCTGTGTTTTAACTCCACCTGTCAAAAAGCATGCCAGTCATTGTGACACAAAGATGGGAGAAATCAAAGCCTCACTCTCTCATCTTAAAGGAGCAGAGACACAGAAGCTGTTAGAAGTTTAGAGGGGGTTTTAACACACGCTGATCATCAAAAGTAGAATATTTTCTGCATGTGGTAGAAATGGCTAATGAAAAAAAGGATATCAACTACATTGCATTATTGTCAACAAAACATGTTCTACATGGCAAACATGCAGAAAAAGAAAAAGAGAGAAGCAATGATCTCTTCCGAGCTCAAAATGTCAAAACACAGCGCAAATCCCTCAGTGCCAAAGGTGCCTATTCTGCTATCACCCTGAACTCAGCCAGTTCTCAACAGTCATTTGCAACAAACATCTAACTAGAGGAAACTGCAAACTACAAACCATTTGACCCTGAAGCACAGAAAATGGAGCGGCCCTCTCTCACCCAATGGAAGCAAGCTGGGGTTGCCTGGGTCAACACCTTCTCTTACTCCGCCTACAGCATGATGGAAGCCCCAGACTTCTGCAATCATCGGGGGGGCCTCGACATGGCCTGAGAGCTCCGCTGTTTGGGGCCCCGCAGCAACTCTCCCAAGAGCCTATGGAGCGCCATACAGGAGGAAAACAGACGATGGCAATAATGTTACACAGCTAAATACATATAAAGCGTCATTATCTCACCATTAACTCCATAATTGAGGTGAATACCGCTGGTTACTGGACTGTAATGAAACACTTGCAGTGTTTGCCCCACTGGTGCTAGGCATGAGTGTTAACAGCAGACATTGGGGGTTATCATGCAAAGCAGAGCGCATACGCTAACAGAACTGATATCCAAGAATATCAGCGGCGAGAATAAATCATGTGACCTCAAGCTATAACATGGCCTTCAAAACTAAATCCCATCCTGACCAACAAAAGAAAAGAAAAAAAACTACCCCCTTTTATTCCATCTAGTGGTAGGCTATAGCTAATGTATTCTGCGCGGAATCACATACCCGCGAATCTTTTGATTCCTTTCAATCGGTTTCAAGGACTGTAAACAATAGTGCTACGGATATCATAGGGAAGGGAAAATCTACCTCAGCTCAATTAAGGAGCTGCACTGCTGTCTCCTGTGGCCCCTGTGAGATAGTAGCTATAATTAGAAGAGAAGCGGTAAACTTGCAGACATTATTGATGAGCCACTGCTGACACCTCCCTCGTGTTAGCATTACCATTTTCCGTGGCTGGGGCTCGTGTCAAGAGAGACTGGTCTCTCTGAGTCCATGTCAGCAGGGGGGGCATATACGTGCTACATAGCAAGGCCACATTATGGCTGGAAAGGAACTTCTCCTTCGAGCCCCTCTTGGTTCTTGTCCACCTGATGGGAACACGGAGAGCTGGCTGTTCTCCCCTCATCAATACAGCAGGGCTCTTTGTCAGTAATTTGCAATAAGTGTCCGCGCCACATCTTAAGGGACCTGGAAATCATTACTGGCTGAGGCCCGACTCCGCTACTAATTGGATGCGTTGGGCCTCATCAACTGAGGATTTTCCGAGACCTTTGACAGATACCAATTCCAAAATCATTGTTCAGTTGTCAATTTAAGAGACCGCTAAAAGAGCTTATTTTAATTTTAATTGGAACTTCCTCCCACCTTCATCGTGAGCCGCAAGGATTAAAAATGAGCTCAGGGTACTGTATGTGTAATGTGTATGTGTGTCTGTGTTTGTGTCTGTGTGTGTGTGTGTGTGTGTGTGTGTGTGTGTGTGTGTGTGTGTGTGTGTGTGTGTGTGTGTGTGTGTGTGTGTGTGTGTGTGTGTGTATGTGTACGTGTGTGTCCGTAACCCCTTGGAATGAGATGGAAACAGTGTGGGTCAAGCTGATGGGTAAAGAGTTCTGACCGGCGTATGAATGAAGACGGCAGGCAGCATACACATTGGGTTTACAAGAATCTTAGTGGTTTCATGGGACTTCATGATCGACATCAAATAACACGGAATCTGTGCTGCAAAGCTCCCAATTAAGCAAAACCCGCATCCGCTTAAGATGTTTGTTGGGGGAGTGTGCTGGGACTTCCATCGATCACCCCAGTAAACCGAACGGCTGATAGCGCTGCCCTCACATATTTATGTGCCGTAGTCTCTCAGTGACCCTGAACTGAAACACTCACTTGTTTTTAATAAGGCCCGTCCAGGCTCGGCCCCGACTGCATGCAGCTGTATGTATGGGGTGGGGTGGTTGTTGGAGGGGGGGGGGGGGGTAGGGGGGTAGTTGGGGGCTGCGAATGCTGGCAGATGCAGCAAGAGCTAATATGCGTAAACGGGTGTACGGCTCCGATGAGCGACTGACGGTGACATGGTCACCCAGGAGCAGTGGGTATTGAGCTGAGGGCTATAGGGGGACAAGACTTGCCAGTGAATGGGAACGGAATTGTTTTGACACCGCTGATAATTTCAAGAAGCCAATGATCCCTTTAAAAAAAATAAAAACATCCTTGCTTTAAAATGAGCCAAGTCACACTGCCTCATCCAACTACCAAAGGTATACTGTGTATATACAGTATACGATATATAGTATGTATATATATATATATATATATATATATATATATATATACATATATATATATACATATATATATATACATACATATACACAGACACACGTGTGTGTGCGTGCATGCGTGTATTTATGTAGGTAGGTATTTATTTATTTTCATGTAACTAATGTCTGTGTAACAAGGCAGCCGTAAATTATGGACGAAATCGAGCTATCATTCTATGCTGAACTGGGCATTAATGTTAATTCTAGCATGCAGTATGTGTAGTATTAGAGGCTCAAAGCAGAAGAGGAATCCTGCTCAGAGGGTAATAAGTGTCTAATTAAGGACCAGACGGGAGGGAAATTGTCAGGGTATGAAAGAGGCTTTTTTCCCCCTTCTCTCCTGGTTTTTCACAACCACGGTTCTGGGAGCTGCCGTTGTGTTTGCCGGCTGTTTTACTCGCTGTCAGAAAGGATTTGAGGCAAGGAGCCATTTAAGCATGCGTACGAGGGGATTCATTTGACCTCATTATACAGCAATAAAGAAGGAACCCGGTTTACTAAATATCACCATGCCGCTCGCACTTCATGTCAGATCATGCAGGAGTGTGCAAAAAAAGATGATTCCAGAAACGTCTTGTGGAGAGAGAGCAAGAGAGAGAGGAAGGGAGGAGTGAGAGAGAGATGGGGCGGGGGGGGGGGAGAGAGAGCTGAGAGAGAGAGAGAGAGAGAAAGAGAGAGGAAGGGGGAGTGAGACGGAGAAAGGGGGAGAGAGAGAGAGAGAGCGAGAGAGAGAAGGGAGAGAGCAGAGGGAGGAGGGTGGAGGGAGGGATGAGAATGGGGGGGGGGGGGGGGTGAACCCTCACTAGCCAGGAGGGATTCTGACAAGCACAGGAAAAAAGCAGATACGCAAAGCCCTGTTTAAGAGCAGAGCAAGTGAAGAAAAAAGATTTATGCTTTTAATTAATGGCAATTAAACCATGCCTGTTGGGCTGGCCTATGGCAATTGTTCTCAGTAAAAAGGAGGCCGATCCGGTGACAAGCATTTGAATCCACTAAGTTCTACCAGGGGAGCTGACACTGCAGGCATCAAACCTAAACTAAATCAATAAAAGAATTAAACTTTTATAAATTGCATTTTGACAAGTATCAGATAGCGCTAAGCTTTGATATTACGAATTCCTCCGAGGTGACGCAAACAAGGAGAGGCGTACTTAGAGATCCAAACAATCAAAGGGTCTCGTTAGCATGCGCTGTCAGATGCATCACTGCTATTAATTACTACAAATTAATGTGACTCTCTCCACCTCTGCTGATTGGAATGATAATCACGCTCGGCTCTGCAAAGCGAACACATGCAACCCTGCCAAAAATAATAAGGAGAGAAACCAACAGACGTTCCTCTCTACTCGTGTTTACAGGCCCAATCATTTGCTTGTTGCTTATTTTAACCTGCAGCCACACAAACACATACACACACATGCACATGCATGTGCACGCACGCACGCACGCACGCACGCACGCACGCACGCACGCACGCACGCATATATCCCGGCTCATTTGATGCAAACATACTGTAAATAGGATTCAAGGTTGCTGGTGAATCACTATACTTAACCAATGCATCACATACATGCATGCACGCACATGCACCACACATGCATTTTTAAGAACAAAAGGCAGCAGCAAATCTGAGCAATATGCTATCAGACAAAAGTAGGTGTGACAAAACGAAGGGGAGCACAAAAGGGGAAGCATCGAGCGCTGGCCTGACAGCTCAAATGTCCTGTCACTTGAATCACTGTTCATAGTCGGCCTACGTCAGCCACTGCTGCAGTGACAACATGTTACCGAGCGCCAGTGGCGGAGGAAATATTCACATGTAGGACTTGTACATAACACAGTGTAAAGTCCTGAGTGTTATAATGCCTTATAAGCGCATTATAATGAGATATAAATGCTCTTATAATGCATTATATTCCCAACCTTAATATACATATAGATTTATATCTGCCATAGTAAAGCTGTCAAATAATTGTAGTGGAGTAAAAAGTACAACATTTGCCTCAGAGATGTAGTGGAGTAGAAGTAAGTTTCAAGAAATGGAAATATTCAAATAAAAGTACCTTGGAATTGTACTTAGGTACTGTGTACCTGAGTAAGAAATGTACTTAGTTACTTTACACCACTGCCGAGTGCCAACAGGCAATCTAAATGAGACTGAAAGCGGTAATTACACCCCCCCCCTCACTAAACTGTTTACCACAAGATCCACCCAGCTCGCCAGTACTGCTTACTCGCCCAATATTTCATCTTTAATAACCATATCATGTGTGGCATCCCAGTAACACTTGTGGTCCTCGTTTGTTAAGCAGTTATTTATTATTCATTTTTATTCAATGCATTTTCGTAATGATTTGCAAATTCTACCAGTATACTTAAATTAATACATAATACAAAATGTAAGATTTTATATTTCCCTACAAGACATAATGGCTTTAAGGGAAATTAATATTACAGAAGTTGGCAATGTAAATTTAATGGCACTGATAAATGGATGCGGTGCCTTGGAATATATATATACGCAGATTTATAGGTGTCTGAATAAATAATTCCATACCACAGTAAGATCTGCAGACATTGAAAGTACGACACATCGGTACAGTATTTCAAGACAAACACAAACAAGCGAGGCAAATGAATCCCCAAAGCGAGAGAGAAGCATCTTCATTCTTTATTGGCAGGTGAGTGTTGTCGCTGCCACAGAGCAGCAGCTGGCCCGCCTGCGTTTGCCCTTGTTGACGATACTTTAAAGTCTACATGATCTCATTCCCTTGATAGATTTGTCCCAGACTACACCTGGCTTTGGCAACCCCTGACCCCGAGCTCAACACCCATGAGGACGCTAATACTGACCTAACAGCAGCATAGAGCATGTTATTAGTTACCATGTATGTCCGTACGTGCTTGCATGCTTGTGTGCGTGCGTGCGTGCGTGCGTGCGTGTGTGTGTGTGTGTGTGTGTGTGTGTGTGTGTGTGTGTGTGTGTGTGTGTGTGTGTGTGTATATGTGTGTGCATTGAAGTGAACAAGCTATGGCTTAAATGGACAAGCTGTGCAGAGCTGAAAAACTGCAGTGATTTGACTGGGTAAAAGGATCGTGTCCAACTCCCAGTGGTAACCCAGTAGACAAACCACTGAGTTCAGGTGGCCTCTCCGATCCCTCAGTAACTAAGGAAATGTCTCCATTTTCACATTAACCATTTATGCCCAAATTTATGCCCATGTCACATCGTGACACATAGGGCGCTTTTAGATCTGCTATTTTACGCAATTTTCAAAAGAGCAATTCTTGAAAAACAGTTTGACATTTTGGAAGACTTTCGCCTATAATGACAACTCCAAAACAGTACAGTACAGAGATGCCAGGGTGAAAATTGGTAATTCCTGAAAAATTCTCTCTTTCTCTGATGTCGAGTTAAAAGACAGTGTTCGATGCTTTTAAGGGTACGCTCGGCTCTTTTGTGCATAATACGTTACAATATCCACTGCGGCTGTTGTATCTTTAATTTAGACTTAGAGATAATATATCTCACCTTTCTGAAGAAATACATAAAAGCCATAAAGGGATTACACCGGTACTGTAGCATATTACCCATTCTTGTTGTCATAAAATTATCGTAACAATAATGAAATGTGCCGCAAATTTATGTATAGCTCTACGGAACAACCAAAGGAAAAAGCAGGCCATATTTAACTTTTTGCAAAAACAAAGACACTAATGCAATACATTATGTGTAACCTCCTCCTCTGTTTTAATTCAGAGCATTTATATGCAGTTACATCTCATTATGATAATTTGATATTTTGGTTGAATGGCTCGAGGCAGGATTATAAGGGAAGTCTGTGAAACTAATGCATGTATTTATTGATTTTTCTGTCCTAAATCCATCCTTCTTAAGTTGTCATGGTTTAGTAAGGTTCTTTTTTTTTCTTTTGTTACAAAGTGGTCAGGAGTGCTTAAACAGGGGGATACCATTAGTGCAGACTCATTAATACCCAACGCCTCACTGTAGCGTTTGGAGCCTGCACCTTTTAATGTCACATTTCACAGATGTAGCATTAGCTACGAGACACGAGCAAAAAAAAAGAGGAATGAGCGAGAGAAGGGCGGAGAAAAAAAAACCTGATGGAGGAGAATCTGAGAGACAGATTAATGCCTTTCTGGTACTTCAGCGTATCAGGACAAGGATTACTGCTGCAACAGCTGCGCCCATGAGTCCCCTGACTGAGAAGAATTACAAGTATTATCACCTACATCATTAAAGTAGGGTTCATAGATGTGGAATGGCTTCAATCAATTCATCCCCAGATAACACCCAGCCAGCTGGACCCCCTGCGTGAGAACTTGACTTAATTGGCCAATAAGTGGTGGGGAAGGGTGCATGCTATTTGATCAAATTACGGGGCCCTGGCGAACGGATTACAGATTTTTTTTTACTGTGTTTTTTTTTCTTTCTGAGGAGTTATGTGGAGGGAGGTTGGGTGGGAGGCTGACTGCAGGTCAGGGCTACCGTTAGCGCAGGCCCAACTAAGCTTGTCTGTGGCTAAGTGTGAGGCCAGTGAAAAATGGTGGCCCACTTGGCACAGGGGATGGGAGAAAGAACGCATCGTATCCAGGTCAGCCTTTTGCTTGGGGGAAATATACCCATTCATCACCCCCCCCCCTCCTCCTCCTGGCCTCATTTCTGTCTGGTGATACTTGTAAACTAACAACTTCCTTGTGCTATTTAGTTAGAATCATCGCGCTACATATTCAAATGTCTTTATTTTATTTCTATAGGGATAAACAAGGGAAAAAGGAAAGCTCCCATGTACAGGTGTGGCCCTGTGTAGAAGGAGAGGATAAAAGCTATAGTATTTATAGGCTACCACACAATACGATTTGCACCGTACAACAGTTTAGAAAAACACACAGTGAGACATAACAACACTAGCACATGGTGCAGCTTAGCAAATAGGCACATCATATATAAGAATGCCTGTTATTGTACATTAAAAAACGTATTCATGAGAACGTCATCCATGAAAATCAGGCTTTAGATTTCTCACTGCCGTATGCACAACATGGAATAGGTGCAGACTGTTGACACACGCAAACCAACATAATTATGTTTGGCATTCGCCATGCTGAACTGTTATTACGGCTGATTATAGTAGTTTAATTAAAATGTATGGTGTAAAGTGTCCTCGTGAAAACCAGCCACAAATCAGAAACCTTTTTCTCAGCGGGCTGCCGTCCTCATAACTAAGAGGAATTTAAATTAGTTAAAATGCCAACGCTTCTCTGAAATCGCCCCTCTGCAATATTCATGGTTGGAATAGCTTGGCTGAAAGGCATTTTCATTATCATTATTCCAAAGCAGACTACAATTTAGTCATTAGTGCCCAACTGGGGCTGCACACAATTGGAGGACATACAGTAATACACAGTCAAATCCTGAGTGTTAATTTAACTCTGGGAGTGTACAAATGGAACCAAATGCACCCGATTTGTACACTCTCAGAGTTACGGTGTCTATTTGGTTCCATTTGTACTGTATTCAGAGTTCAATTAACTCTCAGATTGTAATTAGAACTGGTGGTCTGCAAGGAAGCACGTTTTCAAAAAAGGAGATAGATTGTAAAGTGTGTATACAAAACACAATTTCATAAAGATATGCAAAGCCAGCTTGTGCAAGTGTGCGCGCCGTGTGTGCGTGCATGTGCGCTTGTGTGTGTGTGTGTGTGTGTGTGTGTGTGTGTGTGTGTGTGTGTGTGTGTGTGTGTGTGTGTGTGTGTGTGTGTGTGTGTGTGTGTGTGTGTGTGTGTGTGCACATGCGATGTGCACACATGCATTCTCCTCCACCATTTCTCAGGATAATTCTTGGCTGGAGAGCATGTTTGTCATCGCTGTTAAAGTGCTGCGCACATTAATTCTAGCTTTGCCGTAGTGTAATACAGGCAAAATGAGCAGTCCTCCAGGGGGCCTCGCCATGTAGACTAACTACTGGACAGAATTAGACTCTTACAGTCCTCGCTATTCATAATGTCATTAATATAAAGGCAATTAAATGAGTTTTTAACCTTCCAACCTCTTATCGTTATTAATGAACGCTGGATGGAACCAAAACCCACCGAGATGAAACTGGTAATTATCTCTGCATCATGGCATCTGAAAGAGGCTTTTTAAAAGTAAAGCTTAACAAATGAATTGTTGGTCGCGCATATCCAGGCGTACCCGGAGGGAGATGATGGCGCTCTAATTTAATCACATGATGTCATACCAGGAGGGTTAATTAGATGGGTTTTTACTGTCACTGGGCCTAGTGGCAGAAACACTGGCATCCTCAAACACCCCCCCCACCCCCCACCCACCATCACCATCAAACTGTCAAACTGGTCATTAGTATTTCATACACTTTCACTATAAAAAAAAACACAACACTTGGGAGGGAAAAGACACTCTGCCTAAGGGGATGGAGCCAGCACAGGTGATTTGCTGCTTTATGCTCATTGGCCATGCCTTTATGTTCCTTTTGCAATAGTAATTATGCAAGTTAATTGTGTGTGGCTCAGTCCCTGATAAAGACATCATAACACAACAGTGCTGTGAAGTGGCTCAGCTCCTAAATGGTGACGCCTTGTTCTATGAACAGTGGTGGAAAGTAACTATGAGTACCTCTACTCAAGTACTGTACTGTACTTAACTTGAGTATTTCCATTCTTTAGACTTTATACACTAGATCTCAGAGCCAAATATTGCACTTTTTACAGCTTTAGTTACTAGTTACTTTGCAGATTTAGATTATTATTATTATAGGTTAAGCTACCCAGCAGCACAAAGTATTTTAAATCAGCCTCTGCCTCACCTTTACCAACTGCGAAGTGGTCAATAATATGTATATTTTCGTCAATAAAAACATCAATCAATTAAATAATTCAAGTGCAATTCTGAATTTCCTGATTCAGAACAGAGAGCAGAGTATTTCTGCTTTATGCTATTGCTACTTTTACAATAAACCTGATGTTCCAGTATTCCCAATAGTGAAACACTGCAAGATGTTTACAGTCAGGAAACACTTTTTGGCCAGTAAGGGTTGTGGTCCGTGGAGATGTAGCAGGTTTTTCCTTGCTAACCTTGCTGTTCCCCAGACAGCGTGGGTGAAGGTCAGGGGTCATTGTCACTGTGTACCCAGGTCTGCAAACAGCTCATTAGTGAGTCGGCAGTCTCACCGCGGACAGCACTCCTGGGACGAGGGTCGCACTGGTACCTGCTCCACGCCCCGTTTGTTTTGGAGGTCTCTTTAGGGACGGCTTCTCCTCGCCTCGCTCCGCCTCATGTTTAATTAATAATTAACTTATGTCAACCGCTTGTTTACCCACATGGGGTAACACAGACAGATACAGAAATGCAGCAATGCCATGACAATGACGATTTGCATTTCTTGTTTAGCTATGTGTATTCAGCATTGTGTGGGGTTTTATTATAGCCTGTCAAGGATTTCATGTTTTTAACAAATCAAAAATCCTTTGTTGACAAGGTACAATTCTGTTTCATTGTGGACAAAATTGCATATGCTGGGTGGACAATTCACAAATGAAACTCCTTGCCAGACGTTTTTCCTTCTCACATTCAATGGTGTGGCTTTAAAATTGGAAATGTGTGATATTTCACAAGTCTTTGGACTGCTAACTAAGCTGTCAAATGCGTAAACTGCGCTCCATCTCACTGACAACAATCCGCAAATGAGCTTGAAGTCATTTACCATGATTATTCTGGCAAATGGGCAAACCTTTTTTTTTTAATGGCCTGTCCCTGACAGAGTATAGAGATATTACTACTCAAAGTCTTCACCTCATGTCATTTGGCGAACTTGCGGTTACGAACCCGGGTGTTACTCCGCAATCATGACAATTACTGACAAAATGAAGATTGACAGGGGGTCAAAACCGGGCATCTTTATTATGGTTGAGTCTGATCACAAAAGGGACTGTTGTGGTTGCTGCAAAGAGACCCGGCGTGAGGCTTGACAGTATATAAATCTGTCTGTCTGAGGGTCAACAGAAGTGAAGAGGTCCCCTGACCCTGTGACCCAAAAGGTCCAACTTGACATCTCTATCTATAGCCTGTGTCCATGACAAAAGTATACCGGTGACAGATAGAGAGGGGAAATAAAAGACCGAACTGCACTTGAATGGTTTGCTTTTTCCAACTGGATATAGCGAAATGGTTCTATCTTGAATTGCCGTCTCTGTTACATATTTACATTTATGTTTAAGTTGCTTGTGGGAAAGAGTTTGACATTTTACTGCAATAAATGTAGCTCCTAGAAAATTTGACTTTCCGTATTGTGCAACCAAACAACTGTTTGAACAACGATGTGTATGGCTCCAACCACCTACTGTATGTTTGCATAGCCACTTTGGTCTGATGCTTGAAACTTAAATCACATACATTTCAAATAACAGTCAAATGTCAAATGATATAACAAAAATAACAGCTAGAAGTAGTTAATAAAAAAAGAAATTATATATATATATATATATATATATATTTAATTACTTTTTGTATTAACTACTTCTAGCTGTTATTATATATATATATAAAAAAAACTGCTGATGATGTGCAAGATTACTGGAATTGTCCTGCAAAAAAATAAGAGGTGAGCTCTTACAGAGACTGGCCCAGCCCCAGACTGCGGAGAATAGCCAACTGGAGGCCAGTTCTTCAGTCCATCGGCCAAGATCATCCTCATCATCATGGCCAGGCATATTTTTTTTTTAACTGTTGATTAATTGCGACTGCGCTGTGGCAGAAAGTGTCCTCTGATGTATCCATGTTTTATTTCGCCGGCGCGTGGCCTGTGGCTCCTGCCCCCGCGGCTCTGATGGCTTTAATTGACTGTCTTCCGTGTGATTAATGGTCACATGTTAAACATGCACATCTCGGACATTCTTACACAGATGTGAAAGGCAATTTGAGGAGAGGGGCCATCTCTGGAGAAGCACTTATCTCTGACTCCGAGCTCAGCATTTGGGATGGGGATGGGAGAGGGGAGCCGCTGCTCTGGTCTGCAGGCCCCAGAGCCGACCTAGACAGAGTAGCAGTGACATTGAGGATATTTAAAGAAATGGCCTCCCCCCACTGGGCCTCGCAGACAATGGGCTCTCATTGCAAAGAAATTCATAGACGGGAGCATGATAAAATGTTGTAAAACTGAAACAGGTCTTAATGTTGTCTTTGTATTGTTCTTTGAAATGGTTGAACGCAGACAGGGGACTACTGGTACTTTATTGATCCAATTGTGACAACAAAAATAATAATGCAACATCAAAGAGCAAAAATCTTTCTGACATCAAAGTAGGAAAAAAATGCCATCCAGAATGGAGCTGAATAAACTCACAGTCACAACATGTTAAGCCTTGAACCATATTCTATATTGGAAATCCATTAGCACAGACAAGTACTGTAGCATGCCTATGGCCCTTTAAGCTCACAATCTGCCCGCTTTTGGTCAGCATAAGGGATTACAAACCGTCCCAGTGATCCGGGTTTTAAGGAGCTGAAAGAATCACCGCAGTGACAGTGTTTACACAGTGGGGTCGACATAGCGGCGCTCTGCATGGGCACACAGGCCAGCATCAATCACCCCACCACCAGGCAGCCACCAGCCGCCAAGACCAACCACTGTTCGGGCTGATTATCAGGATAGCTTTTACATCATTAAGCCCAGTCCCCTGCCCCTCTCCCCCACCCTCTGATGATCTGTCCGATGACCAACAAGGCTTGGCAGGCCACGGCTGAGATGTCTTGGCTGAGGACCGGAGCGCGGACCCGCTACCACCAGTAGCCACACAAACACCAAGCAACTTGACCTCCGTTGTGAAGCCCAGGGCATCTGTGGCAATGTGCAGAGAGAGAGAGAGAGGGGGGCGGGAACAAAAGACAGAGCCCTTGGAAGAGAAAGGTCAGCATCGGGTCATGTGATTAAGCTAATTGAAATAAACATCCATGATTGGTCACACAGGCGAGGGCACTTGGCACCACGCCTCATGCCAACATCAGTCACTGTACAGCACTGCCATGCCGGCAGCGAGGAGCGCCTGGCTGTCCCACGTGCCTGTCATGATATCATAAAGCCAGAGATCACAGGAGAGACGCTGTAATATCACCGGTGCCCTGTGCGTCTGCGTCACAGCGCTGCTCCACAAGGACACTGAGGATCTGTGAGTGCTCTCAGCCTCCACCCCGGTCCTGGATTGGACCGGGTCTATGAGCACTGTCACCTCCCAGCAGGCAGCCCATGGGCCAGTGTTAACGGTGCTTGCTTTTCAGAGCCTCCCCCCACCCATACTCCCCCCGCACTCTGGCAGCACTCTAGCCCAGGGCTGCACACATTAATGCTACACTAATTAGCAAAGGAGCTGACCACCCAATTATGCACAGTTCAGTCAAGATTCAGAGGTTAAAGGGTGTTCTAATGCTGCATCACACACTTCAAAATGATCTAAATTAAAGTAAGTGAGGAGACTTTGGGGGTCACCCACAGTTTTTCAAACATACGTTCTGCACTATGTAACAGAGTAAACACTTAGCTACTTGTTCAAGCACAGGTAAACTCATGTACTGAACTACACAGCCAGTATTATATTACAGTAATAGGTAGTCCATCAGTAATCTTTAATATGCTTTGTACTTGTTGGCAAGCCCAGCTATTTCATCAAACAAAACATATTACACTGTAACAAGTTCAGCAGGCTGACTGGTGATATTATACTGTATTTTATATTACATACTATATCATTCTCCAACAAAACCATACATGCCAGCAGCACCATCCTGATAAGAGATTTTTTTTTCTTTGAAAATTAAGGCTCATTATCACGTTGTCACATTAACTTAATTATTATCTATATGCATCATGTTAACATTTACTACGCCAATTATGCTGAACAATGAATGAATAATGAAGTAGTCAAACTGCACCAAGGAGAATGGGCTGATCATTTTCAGTACAAAAAGAGACATTCACTATATAAACAATAAACAGTTTATCCTGAAATCGGCTTAGTAAGTTTGACAGTATTATATAAGTTTCACAGCAATATTTTGTCTGCAATTGGGAATTTTGGCCCAAGGGTGACGATAAGATAAGATAATATAAGACCATTATTGATCCCATAAGGGAAATTCAGTCACCAAGGACACAAGGATACCAAACCAGTGGGGCTCTTCCTCCAGGAAGCATGAACATGCACACCAAATTGCATGGCAATCCATCCAGTAGTTCTCAAGATCTTACTTGGGAACAAAGCGTTGGATGAATGGACAGATGGACGGACCGACCGAAGTTGCAGTCCTTAGAGTTAGCGGGGCTAAAACAATGTCCAACTAACATGACATAAAGATATCCAAATAGACAGAGAAAAACCCACCTACTGTACCAGAAACACTGTCTCCATAACATGAAGATTCTTTAGAAGTATCTTTAGAACCTTGCAGATGCATTTCTGCTAACCTATTATGATGACATTGTATACATGGACTTATTACATGTGTTTTTATTGCGAACAAACAAAGTATATCCTGCCGTAAACTCCTATTCCTAAAACAGATTATGACACAATGATACTCATAGAGGCTTCAAATGAAATGTTTTGCAAAGAGCAAGTGAAAATGGAACATGAAAGGATATCAAAACAGGGGTCTGTGGTATAATAGCTTTTGAACATCTACTCATAGTTCATTACTTTTTGAATGCAATCCATCCCAGCATCAACCAGGTTCAACAATCAGACTTCAGGCAACAATCAGACTTCCAGTTAGTGGACTTCAAAGTAAGACAATGCTCGACACTATAGACGATCAAAAGCGAAAGTTACCTCAGACTCAAATTTGATTTAGATATAAATCTTTCAGACAAAGTAAACTGAATGGAAAGGAGACACATTAACCGGTGAAAGTGAGTGGCAGTATGGACTGATTTATACTTTGTTGTGTGCTTGTGTCGCATGCTGAAAATAACAGATCTACAAGCTCAAAACTATTTTCAGGTGTGACTACGCGTGCACATAGATCAACTAAGCCTTACTCTATATCAAGCTGAGGACCAAAGTCCTCAGTCAAATGTTCTACAAATCTTCCATATCACTTTAAATATACTGATAGTTACATGTTGCATAACTAATGACAATTCTGTTTGAATGTCTTCTACATCTTGTCAATGTCAGATCAATATGCCTCAAATGACAGCAACAACAGTCATTGTATGAGGACACTAGAATTCAAAAGCCTGTAAGGGCTTATTGTTCTGTTCGGTTTCTGTACATAACTTCCTGCATGCATTTGTAAGGTTAGGTTCCAAGTCAAACAATTTAAATAAGAAGTAAACACAAATAAAAAGAAACCACAAGGGCTGTCATATAAAGCCATGAAAAGTGATAGTGAATGTGATATGTATATAATGCCCAGTGTCATATCTTTTAATAGAGCCCTGAATTCTTGGTAACGGCCCCACAAACCCCACATTTTAGTGCACCATATTTAATATTCAGTACAAACTCACAATAAATTACGTTAAATTCCACCTCTGCACACATTATTCTCCCCCATACTACATATATGTATAAAGCAGGCTCTGCGGCGCCTTGTAATTCTTCAATTCAAAAGATATTTTACATAATAAATGCAATCAATAACCATGCTGCTGTCATCCAATATGCTTGTTACGGAGCACTGTGATTAAACCCTGCACCTTGGCTATCATTTCTGTAGGGTAGAAACCTTGTATCTCCATATTTCAACTTTTTATGTTTTTACATAAATGAATGCCATACTTCGTCATACTACAGTGTTACACAAAAGTAGCAAAAAAAATAGCAGATCTACAAGCACACAACACTTTGCACACATTGTGAGCTTGTAGATCTGCTATTTCTGATTTTGTTTTCAAGTTAAACTTAAAGTGCTTAAGTGTGTCCATGGGTTTTATACTGTAAATACTGAACCAATGAAAAGTATTAACAAGGGCTTGTGACTACATTAGATCCATCGGAACACAGGTTCCCTTTTTCCATTTCCTGAAAAGTAACAGTTTTAGACATACAAGGTTTCCGCCCGACAGCGACGCTTTGATAACCAGAGGAAAGCTGCTCTCTATAACAACATATGAGTTATACCCACAGCCCAATTAGGAGGGATGTTTAAAAGAGCAGACTTGTGACCAGAAGGTTGGAATCCCACATGGGACACTGCTGCGTATCTGAGGTACTTAACCTGAACTGCCTCAGTAAATATGCAGCTGCAGGAACAGACATGGGACACACAATAGAAACAAGCGTTGCCCTTCATCTGGAACTTGATGGCCGATGAGGGTACCGTTTCGTTGCTTCCCCGACAGATAAGTTCAATAACTTCACACAAATGAAAAGTTTGCCGGTGTGTAATCAGCCACGGCAGAAGGCTACACATTATCCCCGGAGGCGACCATTGCCGCTTCTTTGTCCTAACAGGACCCACAGTTCACCTCCGGTTGGACGGCGATCATTTGTATTCTGTTCATACGGCACTGATCATACTGCCACCATCTGCATAGTTTTACTGCCTGTGATCATGGTGCTGTTCTGAGGGGCTGTCACTATGCTTTACAGCACTGTTAACGTCTGCCTCTGTGCCGCATCACAAGAAATGGGCCATTCAAACGTGACTCTACACCGCTGCCCCTGTATACGTGCATTTCTTCCTCACAGAAGTACCTCAGGTCGACTCTGACCAGCACGTTGTGAGGTGATATACAGAGCCACTTAGGCGAGATTGAACCACTTTCAACCTGGCGTCCCTATTTTGGGAACGTCATTATAGGCAAAGATGTTCGGAAATGCAAAAAAATAAATAATCACAAATGTTTTAAAAATAGCAAAAATACAAAATCTACAAGCTGCAATCTTGTAGAATGGTTATTTTGGCTTTTTTCGAGATATAGTTGTACAACGTCGTATAAAATAGGGCTTAAGGCTTAAGTAGTTAAAAGCGACAATTCTTACTGATTACCAGGAGCAATATGTGTTTACTTTTAACCTTCTCTGTAAGGCAGAGGCACAGAAAGCAAATTCCTATGTGAGATCTGCTCTCAGGGACACAACACAGTCACATGGAGTGGGCCTCAATGGAAAATACAACCAGCCCTGGGATAGCTAAATGTAGTGTGCAGATAAATCATGTCTTTTACTATCCAATGAAAATAAAATGTACAAGTTCTTTGAATAATGATTTTCCAATGATCTAATGCTCAAGTCTGCTTCCTTTTGAGAGTCCCAGGTGACAGTGCTTTGCATATTGTTGCAAATAACATCCGTGTGTATGTGCGTGCGTGCACGTGTGTGTGTGTGTGTGTGTGTGTGTGTGTGTGTGTGTGTGTGTGTGTGTGTGTGTGTGTGTGTGTGTGTGTGTGTGTGTGTGTGTGTGTGTGTGTGTGTGTGTGTGTGTGTGTGTGTGTGTGTGTGTGTTAGGAGAGTGCATAGCGTTGTCCCTTTGGCAATGTAAAGCAGTCCTTTAGTGTGAATCACATAGCTGCAGGTTATCTCTTCATATTCCTAAAGTGAGACTAGAATCAAAGAAGCAAATGAAATTATTTCAAAGGCAGTAGAGAATTTGTCATAATGTGTGTTTATCCAACTTCACATTTCACTTTTTTAATGGGTCTTGGGAAGATAACATAAATAAATAATGAATGGTGAGTATTCATTCATTTTTCACAATTCTTTCAAAGTAAGACAGTCCTATTTTTTCATAATCATGCGTAGCAGGTGAATGAGAGGAATATCTATTGATGGTACACATTGGCAATACATTGAGCCATTAGTTGACCTTTCAACAGTGAAACTCTTCTCACATTGGTTAATTATCTGTATATTTATCTTTGAAGAGAACAGTCCTGCATAAAAATGGCATGATAGGTGAGTGAAAAGGTTTAGAAGTCTAAAAACATAGTGGATAATGAATGTATGCATGATGCTGCATTACAACAAATGAATACACTTTTATACGTTTTCCCCAGAGACATGCTAAACACACAAATAATAGTCTTTAACCACTTAAAACCGGGTGTACCTACATTGGGCATGTAAATGTTCAAACATTTTTAAAAATAGCGAATATAGAAGATCTACAACCTCGTGATGATGAGGCATGTTGTGAGCTTGTAGATCGGCTATTTACCCCGCACGCCACCATCAGGGCTTATAGAACAGGGCTTACGTGGTTAACTGTATGACAAGTTAAGAGAACGAACTGCCAAGAAGGCGGTGGTGCAGCATCACTGGGTAAGGCGTATTGATTTCTAAAATACATTCCTAAAAGGTCCCATGCCTAACTTTAGCTTGACAGCGAGATTTGGCGAAGACTTTGAACCCCTCTAGAACAAGGGCGCTAAGAGAATGCCTAACAAGACAGCTTTGGCTGGTTGGTGTGGACTGGGTTAAGAGGGCCTTAAGGAGACGCGCAGAACCGTCGAAGATGCTGCCTGTCTACTTAAAAAACGTGTGTGGAGGGCCGTCCGCGGGCCACAACCACTAATGGTATGGGAGGATGCAGGAAAAATGCTTGGCCCAAATTTGCATGTGAAAAGTGCCAATGGCATGTGCGGATAACAAGACAACAGTGGAGGAGGAGGAAGAGAGAAATGGTGGGGAAGAGTCAGCAGCATCGTTAATAATATCATGGAAAAGTGGGTAAAATGAAAACTGTGCCTATAGGTACGAGGGGCTAATTAGCAAAGTTTTGTCTGCAAGTGGAATCCAGGGCAAAAGAGAATGCTTAGATTCAATATTCCCCAAAGATTGTCTTCAAAGCTAAAAACCGAGGATATTAAATGCATCAGAAATGATAATAATAATACGAGAGCGGGCGTGTGACACTGCTGGCGGCTTGCGTCTCCCTCTCGTGCACTCTGAGTAGGCACATGTGTATGCTTTTAATATCCACAGTGAGATGATGCCTTTAAATAGACTCAACTCATTAGATACTTGTATTGTTGATGATTAAGAAAGAATATTATCATAGACATCGCTACAAACTTTCACTTAAGATAATTGTCATTGCTCAAAGATAATTGTCATCGCTCAGAGAGATTGTGAATTATTTTCTAAACACAATGATGCGCGTGCACACACACACAATACTGTACCACTTCAAACATTTATGATGTAAGTGGAGATGTCTCAGTGAAACAGAAATAAAATTGTGGGGTTTGTGGCTCGTTGTTAAATCATGTGTACATTTTAAGACTGAGGGTGTAATTTTTACAATCAGGGTTAAATTGTCATTCAGGATTTTGCAGTGTGGGTTTGATGGCCACAGCAGAGTGTGCAAGTCCACTGTCCTTCCATAAGGACTGGCCTCTGGACTCGGAGGCACCCAATTACTAATTAAAAGCCTTAACAAACACTCTGTCTTCCCGCTAGGATACGGTCACTGTGGGATCCTCACCCACTGATGAGATGGTACGCTATATAATTTTACCAAAGTATATTTATTATTTTGACAACACAGGTCCATGTCAGAAAGACAAGTCAAATCTATCTCCGCAACAATTAAGGCCGCTCCCATTGCCATTTTTTCCAATTTATCAAAAGTGGTGACAGGCACTGTCATGTAAATGGGGTCTCATGGTGTGGCTTGCCTGCTGGTAGGACTGTTTCTACCAGACAGTACTGTGTGAAAGTCAACACATTGCCTCCCCTGAAACATATCTTGGTTTCATTTCATTACTCAAAGCATTAAGCTGTTGATGTTCAACTGGCAGCCCGAATCTGAATTTTGGCATATCCAGATTTAAATCAGAAGTGTGAACAGCAAAAAAACACACACACAAAAACACATGAGTACTGATTTTAACCACATTCCTACAGTAGGCGGCTTATAACGAGATTCAAGTCTGATTTCTAAATACAGTATGTGTCTCGCCCAATGATGTCGCCCACTGAAAATACCCGATCTACAAGCTCACCAAAGTGTTGCAATGCGACGGAGCGTTTCTTGCACCTATGTCATTACTCATTATGTTGTTACCACAGCAACCAAAGCAGATAGGTCGACCATGTCTGAACACACAAATCTGACCTGAATCACTTACAAATAATGTGGAATGTCACTCCTGAAGATCAGATTTGAGAAACAAAAGGATTTGCCTGCAGTCTGAACAAAGCCTTAGTATCACTTTCAATAAAATGGGACTAATTACATTGTTCCCACATCAGTAATTACCGCCTAATTTTGATGATTGCTGCAGTATAGTTGGAGGAGGGGTCGAGGCGGTGAGAGCCTAGATCCTCTGAGGCAGCCCTCATATTTCCAAGGCCAATTCAGCATGACAATAAGCGGAGAATTACCATGGAAGCACTGGTGCTCCGTGCCCTTTAGGTCCCTTCCAGCAGCTTGTTTACAGTGGGCCTGGTGAAGGTTGACTCCGGCTACTGTCAACCTTGAACAGGTCTGTGACTCCGGGGCTGTCCCATCCGACGCCCCCATCCATTTGTGGATCTTGGGAGGACTGAGGGGTCAGCTCCGTTCTTACACCGCCAAGACCTCTTGCCTAGATCCTCTGTCTGCCAACTCCACTTACTGTCTCTACTGCATCCTCTCCAATCTGCAGCTACCTCCGACCCTGATATATAGCAGTGCTCTGCGAGACATGTATCCCTCTCAGCCAGCAAGGAAGATTACGCTTTGTGTTATCTCTCACTATATGCGCCGTTCTCTGTGTTTTTTTTCCCTCCCGACTGTCTGCTCACATTGCATTACTGTGCTCTGTGCTACAAGACTCCAAGCCATTGCAAAGGATCAGCTTCTATTAGGGCACCTATTATCATCCCAATTCAGTTGCGTTTTAGCACTTAAGTGTCGAAAGTTCATGCTGAATTTTCCCGGCACAGTGCCTCAAGGTACGGAAGGCACATCAGGCATCCGCCAATAACATGTGCTCTCTTTTCTCCCGTCAAACACGCTGACTGACTGCAAAAATTTCACGGGGCCAGAGTCGGGTGTGATGAAATGCTTGCTGAGAGTGCCTGGCGCTGGCAATAAATGTTCACAATGTTCTGCCAATGGTGCATTGTGCAACAAATATTAAGCTAATCATCACTCATTGTTGTCTTTTAGCGAGTTATAATCCTATTTACCATTTCCAGCAAAGCCACCCCCTCTCATATTCACTGCCCACCCCCTGCACGCACGCACACGCACATGCACACACAAATATATGGTATATGAAACACCCCCCCCCCCCCCCCACCCACCCTCGCCCCAGTCGCACCCCAGGCTGTTCATCTCTAATGAAAGAGAAGCTAACGCACAGACAGTCAGGATCACACACTAAGATGCCTGCCCTACATAGTGGCTTTTCTTTCACCAAATCCTTTGGCGAGATGTCACTGACATTATTTAAAGTGATTACATTTAGCAGAAGTGAATGTCATGGAACAACACAATTACTCTTGTGGCAATTTTAGCCCTTTTGACAATCTCCCCTACAGGTTAACCCCACCCCCCCAACAACCCATCACTACACACACACACACACACGCACGAATGCATGAATGCACGGTGCGCGCACACACACACACACACACACACACACACACACACACACACACACACACTGTATACACTACACACCACACTCCCACCACCTTCTGTGTCCTTTTTTTGTTTCAACACGCAAACACAAAATGTCCTGTCAACCATATCATGTGAACCATATGAGTGGAAACTACATTTGTTCTTGTTTATTTTCTCTCTTCACTTGCCGGTTACTGCGATTCCTAGATGTTATAGCAGCAGTTTTTGATTGCTAAGATTTCTAAATGATGATGAACATGTTATGGTACAACGGTATTACGGTATATATATATATACATATATATATATATATATATATATATATATATATGAGTGTATACCGTAATACTGTACATACATGTATATGGTACATATTATATTATTATATATAGTATTATGTATTTCTATCTTCAATACTGTGTGTGTGTGTGTGTGTGTGTGTGTGTGTGTGTGTGTGTGTGTGTGTGTGCGCGCGCACACGTGCGTGCATGCAAGCAAGCGTGAAGCTATGCAAGATGCATACACTTGTACGCACGCACACACACACACAAGCGCACATAATTGAGGTTTTTCACACAAGGACATGCGGAGCCTGAAGCCAGCGCTTGCTAATTGCACCAGCTATCATTACACGGAAAATCAACAATTTTAAAAATACACCGAACACCTTTCATCTTCAACCTCCTCTAATCGCACCAGTAAGAGCCGTCTGGAAGGGAGCTTGATGTAGTCAAACTATCTAAACAGCGCCAGCGGGTGCCTCACAATCAGCGCCACTGATGCAGATGCTTTTGGACACGGCGGAGTGCTGCAATGCTGCCTCCTCACACTGTTGCCATCCTATCACCAGCTCATCTCCAGTGGGGAATCAGATGTGACCCCATGTGCCATCATGTTCGCCTGTTTTGCCCCATGGTGAACAACAGACAAAAGAACCACAGTCTCAAACACCAGCACAAATCGTTATACTATTCCCTACCGCGCTAAGCTAACATTCGTCTTTTTTCTTTAAGCAAGGAAGTAGGAAGTCATTTGAAGACGAGTTGTAGCACTAATGCTTAATTTATGCGGTGTCGTGTGACGAAAATAACAGATCTACAAGCTCACAGCACTTCACGGATGTGGCGTGTTGGAGCTTGTAGATTGGCTATTTTCAGCGTGTGGTGTGACACCACCGCACGTCAAAGTATAAATCTGGTGTAACTGTTAGTGGCCTCTGTCTTTTGTGTAGCGGTAAGGACGCACTTGTCTCCTCCTTCCCAACTGAAGCGCTGGCCTTGGCCCTTAGGGAGATGATATAATGAGAAGCTCTATGCCTGCACTCTGTCTCATTTCAATTGTAAACGCTGCGCACACCCTGCACTTTGGACCAGTGATGGTTGCATTATGGGCCACGCTCGGAATGTGACAGTCCATCATGTCCACACAATGTGCCACTTCACTTCTCACCGCTGTCTCCTCCAGTCTACTGTAGGGCTTACAGTACTTTATGCTCTTATTCAATGTTGGTTTATGGCACTTTGAGGGAGCTTATCATTTCATAATAGCTAATTTCTCATTTTGTCAACTTGTTTTTCTCCCCCTCATATGTATTTCTTTAACACAATATCGTATCCGTAATGAAATTGCCACAATGTGAGATTATATGAGCAATATAATTGTGTGCGGTATATACTATACTAGTAGTGTTAATATGTTTGTTATTACTATCAATGCAAGGTAACCTGATTGTATCACCCCACTAGTATCCCATTAGGAAATATCTTTGGACGAGTACATGTTTAATGTTCTGTTCACAAGCGGTCTGCTTAATGCATTCTATGGCAATTAGCGACAACAAGGTCAGCAAGTGAATGACAAGACAGGCCAAAGGTTAAGTCACATTTGAGGCAAGGAGTGCTGGCAAACTCCCAATTTACACACACTGGGCCAACCTATTAGCCTTAATATTGACAAATGCATAACAGCAGTGTCAAGTGCTCAAGGGTGATCTACTTTTTCCTGATGCGGGGCTCCCTTGAGTGCGGTGCAGAAACATATTCTCTTCAAACAATCCCAATGACAGCCAAATAGCCTGCTTGTCGCTTGTAAAAAACCTTCTAATGATGCGTGTCGAGGGAGCGCCCTGCCTCCTTGTAGCAGACGACTCCCCTGTGTATGAGGAAAGCAGGGGGAAAAATAATAATGTTTCCCATTTCATTGTTCCTCATGAAGTTCAACACGCCACCAGAGCATCCAAACAAACCTCTCCTTCTCACAGGATTTCCAACTCTTCTATCATCGCACTTTTTCTGATCTCCAAAGTCAACATTCATTACAATAACCATTAAATTTCCATTTTCCAACAGTTTGAGCCCTTGTGTGTTGACTTGAATATCCATTGGAAAGGAATTGGACGTGATAGGTACATGAGCAGTAGAGAGGAGAGGCCTTCTTCAGCAGTTCTCCTTGCATACATTTAGGATTCCCCCCATCATTCAGGCGTTACATATGCTAATTAGAACACACACAAAATGATAACAAGTTGGATGTTGGGTGTCTGGGACTTTGGTATTTTTCTTCATGAAACGCTCGAGGAAGATATATCATAAAATTACTTCTATATGCTGCTAATATAATGCCTTTTTAATTCCTGCCCTCTCTCTATCTCTCCGTGTGTCTCTCTCTCTCCCTCTGCCGCCATCAAGCTTCAATTCTGAATCAATTTCTGCAATATTCTATTCATTATGGATCAGCACCAAAGGAGTATTTAAAATTGATTTGTATTACTTTTATTTATTCATGGGACACAAAACTAAACCCAATTAAGACAATGTATCATCATGTTCATTTAAAAGAGGTAGTCTGGAATTTGATAAAACAATACTTTCCTGAGCAATGGACCGGTTAACAAGATCATTAGAGAGAAGCATAGGATAGTACGTGGATCTGAAGGGAACATGGTAGTTAGTTCATTGTCAGATCACAGAGCTTTTAATAAATACATATCTTTTTCATGTTCACTGAGCAGATGACAGGACAGCCAATGAGAGCGCGAGAGTGCTTCGGTGTCTTAATGCCAAGAAAGTGGGCGCGCTAACGGGCCCTGATTAGCTCCGTTTATCTCTAATTAATTACCTTTACCTAATTAGATGCCCTGTTTCGGCTAGACATGGAGTCAAGTAGACTAGATTATTAGTGTGCTCATCGGGCCTTTACAAAGGGCTGAAATTAATGTTACGTGCAAAAGAATCCGCCGTTTTAATTGCACAGGTGTTGCCTTATGGCAACACTTCATCATCCGCCGACTCCCCAAGATTATTAGCCGGGTTTCGTACAAAGGGACTATTCTGTGAACTGCACCCTGGCAACAGCTCATTAGTTAGGCTTGTTATTGTATTATTTATTACATTTGGCCCTCCCCCATTACCCATATTGATTCATAGACCCTATTTTTTACCTTTTCTTCTCCGTGGCTGTTATTTCATAGCCAGTTAGTGAGGCTAGGCTCAAAGCCTGGTTTCATAGAGCACCAAGCAGTCATACACAGATAACTAGCAGGTGTTTTATCATAGAACTTTGAGGTATATTTTGGAAGGCACATGAACAAGAATTCCATCATTAAAAAAAAAGAAAGAGAAGCCCAAATATATCTGACAGCTTCACATAGTATAGCTAGATTCAATGCGTTACTCTCTCTTTAAAGTAAACAAAATATAACGGGGGGGGGGGGGGGGGGGATTAACAAATCAAATGATTTATTTATGTTATGTATGTATGTTACACATACATAACATTTGTCACATACAGTACTGTTAGTCTGTCAATCAGTCTGAGACCAAACCATGCAGGCTGAGAATAATGCACTGAAATCTATGTAAAGTCCAAAACAAGTTTTGATAGAACTTCAAAACGAAATGTCAATGGCATGTTGATGACTTCTCCATTGTTTTGAGTCAGCTGGGTGTTAGACAATGTATAATCTGCAAACATATCCAATTATAGTGCGTCATGCGTCTAGTATTAAAGGAGGTCTGCATATTAATGATTGTAACACCATGTTCCATTGACACTTTATAGATTTATTTAATCATAAAATAGCTGGGTCAAGAGCTCTCACCACCAACAACTGTTAATAGTAGTAGTGACTGCCAAATGAGGTTAGGGTAAAAGGATAAATGATGAAGATAAAAATAGGATGCGTGAGTGGCAATGATACATAGGACCATGACAGCCATACAGAAGGATGTCCTTGAATGTCAGCGGGCGGCAGGCAAAGCTGAAACATGCTAAGGTCTTTTGGATTGCCAGGGATTCCCTTATCACCCTCCATCTACATCAGCTGGCTCTGTTTCTCCCATCCAATCTCAGTTCTTGTTGTTCCTGAGGAAAAGCAAGGCCGACAGGTTGAGGACGTTTGATGTCCTTGTATTTAAGGCCCCACAAATTGCAGAAAATGTGGTGAAGTGAGTGAGTGAGAGAGAGAGAGTGTGAGAGAGTGAGGGAGAGAGAGCCTTAGGGGTACAGTCTACTGGATTTACATATGGTCCCTTCCTGGCTGTCTGCTCCACCTCTTCCTCCTCACCACCACTTAGGGTGATTTATATTTAGTTGTGTGCCAGTGTCGCGCACCTGAAAACAGCCGATCTACAAGCTTACGTTATGAGATTGTAGATATTATGCTATTGTCTGTGCACCACACGGTGCACAATGAAATATATAGAGGCATTATGGCCCCTTGCAACCCCATCTTATGGCACCTTTGCCAATAAGGATGGGCAAGACAGCTGTAACCAAGCATGCTCAAGGCCACTGACCTGGAAACGTAGTCCAACCTAACAAGCCCACTCACTAGCCTCCGAATGGAGCCGCATGGCCGGAAGACCAAGTAACTTCCCTCCCACCTCATAACCCATCACCATAACATTCAGCTTACTGTCAGTGTTAATGTTGTCTTACAATACACGTTGGAAATGCACAGTCTAAATGCGTATATAGGAAAATGACAGGGCAGATTACACTGACAGTATTATCCAATACGATCTGTCGTTTTAGCTTACTATGTTTGAGCATTGGTGCCAAGCTGCTCGAGATGTTGCATTGGCTCTCGTCTCAAGGCATCCTTTTTAAGTTTTCTAATTGTCTTCAGCTACCTGTGATTGATACGTTACGGTAGTGCTAGAACTGAAGGCCCCCCCAACCCCCCATTTGCTGTCTCTTGTATGCTTCCATCCTTGACAAATACTTTATTTCATCACTCGTCTGTAAGATATCACACGACGTGACAATCCCTTAACAAGGACCACTTCAAATTTATTCAACGATGCCCTGTTACTTCAGAGCCATGAAATTTCTCTCAGAGAGACGGGCATGCCATGTTTGTTCAATGGATCGGAATGAGTGAAATTAGCAAAAACGATGTGACACAATCTGTCATCAGACATTATGACTCAATGGGCTCTTCGCTCGCTCGGCCTATTCCCAGTGGCTTTAATTTCTTAAAAGTACAGCAGGTATTTTTAATGTGTGATGAAGGGACCTGTTTCACATCGAGCGTGAAATATATGAGGGACATGTGACGTCTACTACGTGACCCCCCTGTCTCAGAAGCTGTTTGGAGTATATGGTGAGAAGAATTCAAGCATCACTCTGAGATGTGCAGATGGGCTTTAAACTGAGGCATCCTACTTGTGTCACGTTTAGAAACAATTATGAGTCCATTGATGTAGATGGAGAGATGGGAGACTGCTCAATTTAGATGTTTAACGTTTCAAGTCTGCTGACATCTCTGACTTAAGAGAACAGGATGAACCCTATTGATACTGCGTAATGATAGACGTTTTGCTTTAACACCCATATCATAATAATCTTACATCACCAGAGAGCAGATGAAAGTGACCTAAATTTGTTCCATATTCTCATTTGATGTAATTTATGTCATTACATTATACATATACACAGACACAGTACAATTCGGAGTGTTAATCTAACTCTGACAGGGTAGAAATGGACCCAAACAGGTCCATTTCTACACTTTCAGAGTTTGATCAACACCTTTTCGATGTATGCATGATAACATAACATAGATATCCAACAACACAGTGAACACAACAGCACAATATACGATCCAGTTCACTGTAGCTATGGTGGCTGTGATGTAGGCTAGAGGCCGGAATATGGTTTTACTTTTGTGCTGCAACTTCTTTCAAACCAATGAAAAGTTGGATAAGGGCTCCTCTGCAAGACAAAGGTCACCCATCCAAGAGCACAGAGTACATCCTCTTCCTCGCCACCCCATTTCTCTGGAAGTGTGGCTGAAGTGTGGGTGGAGCATCGGGGGTGTCTGCCTTCTCCCTGACACAGTCCCGCTGCACTGCTGTCCTCAGCATCTCCGTGGGGCGGTGACTAATTGGCCCCGTAAATCACTGCGCGGGCCGCGCGATCCTCCGTTTATTTTTCCTGACAGTAATTTAGTGCTTGCTCTTTTACACACTTGTCATCGCGTGTTTTTCCTCACATTAGAGGCTGGTGGAAAAAGGACGGTAATTAACGGTGCGGCGCGCACTCGCCATGGCTCTTTCATCATGGTGTGATAATTGTGCTCCTTGTCTGTCACAGTAACCTCTCAGTTTCCCCTGGAACTTCCACGGCGCTATTTGTCAACCCCCGAGAAATGCAGAGATCTGGGGGCCGAGCTGCAATTCGGGCCCGCCTCGCTACCAGTTTTCCTATTTGTACCAGGACTAGGTCATTTATATCTCGCACCAAACTTGTCAGAAATATTAGCCTTATCCCGCGCAAGAAGATAAAAGACACATGGTAAACACACCTGAATGCTTGATAGGTGAGGATTTTCACCGCCCCCAACCCCCCCTATTTTCTTATTCTTTTTTATCCGAGGAGTGGGGAGGGGGGGGGTCACAAAGGAGTTGGCAAGGGACAGCCTAATAAACAGTCCCTGCATTCATAGTGCTGAGATGCAAAAGCCGGGACGGTGGGGATGCGCAGAACAGCTGAGACCATAGAAAATCCATTCACTGAGCTAATCTATTTACAGGCAAGCCCGGTTCACCCATCTCTTTAGAACTTACAGTGGAATAATACAGTGTATATGCTGTAGAGCATGTCATATTCTATTTTTATCAGCTGTGGGCAGGTGATTCACTGTCTACCTTGTTATCCTCTGCTGTTCCATGCTGCGGATGCACAGTATCCATCACCCATAACCTGCACCCCAGAGGTTAAGTCATCAATAACTTTTCTGCTGAAAATATTGCAGGGGACTTCAGGTTTGCGTAAGGTCCTTTGACTGGCTGTCCACGTCCCTCTCCGGTGTCCCCCTGCGCCCGTGCACCCCCCTCCCCTTCTCCAAGCTCCCCTGGATTTTTTAATATCTTTATTCTCCTGTCACAGACAGGGGCTAATGGGATGTGTGGTCAAGATTTCAGGATCCATCACTGACTTGCTGAAGAATTAGCATGGGCCCCATGCATCACCTGCCAGAGCTGTCAGGCCTGGCGTCTCGTGCGCTTCATTATAGCACTGGCACTGTGCTGCCTGTCTCCCCTCTGCGCTCGCTTCTCCCACCAGCCACAAACCACAGCTGAAGAAAGGCCCTGCCACGCCCCTCAATGTCAGCCCTGGTCACCAGCCACTAAATTAGGATACACTGTCGCGTTTTTTTAGAAATTAGGGAGCGGAGAGGACATACCTTCCCCTCTGCTGAGAATGCTCTCAGAGACAAGCGATTCTCCCCTCCCTCCTCTTATCCTTTCACTCCTTCTTCTCTCTCTGACATAGCGTTTTCTTTTTTTTTTAAATGAGTTGTTTTTTGTATCAGGAGTGAGCATCTTAAAAAAAACAACCATTAGGGTAATTAAGCAGCATTTGGCCCCTGTTGTGCTTGAGGAACTGTTTGATTACTCATGTCCCTGTGGTTGGGAGTGGGAGGGGGGTACTGCTCTCATTTTCTTTTCTTTTTTTTTTTTTGGTGGCTGACCCCTATGTGCCTCATTCACAGCCTGGACCCAGAAGCCCCCTCGAGAGCCATTCTTCCTGTCTCCTCCGCGGTGCAGATTAGGCCAGCAGTGCTAAAGAAGGTCACAGTGAAAATGAAGAGAGCAAGGCAGGACTACAGCTGGGGACTCTGCCCCAGTCCCCCCCTCTCTCTCTCCCTCTCCCTCTTATTAGCAAATCAAAGCTGCCTCCACAAAGATCCGCTCTCCTCACCTGATTTTGTCCTTTTCCGCTAATCACATAGCCACTTTGCCTTGACTGACAGTTTTCTTTATAATTGGCCCATGATCTGGCAAGGATCTAATAACCAGGAAAATCCCCTCTGAGGGTCCACCGGGCTCCGTCGACCTGTCTACACACACGCTCTCCCTCCGCCAGCCCCCTGCAACCATCTCCCCCACCACCACCACCCCAGCACCATCTGTAAGGGGCTGTTGCCACGACACACTGTTAGTGCTCGGCAGCGGCAAGCTAATCTTAACGTTCAATAATGGTGTGAATATTCAATGAGCAGCCTAGGCAGAGGATCCGCGGTAGCAGACTCTAATTACTGTTCATTTGCCAGAGTATCAAAGCCTAATTACTGTTCATTTTAATGCTCCAGAGGAAAGGGAGCCGAGTCAAGGCAGGGTTAGAGGAAGACGCCCTCCAGAGATCAGTCAGTCAAGTCTTTAGCTGTCGCTGTCTCTCTTTCACACTCTCTCTCTTTAGTACAGCCGGTTCATTGTCTGTTTATGCACGCGCGTGCCTTGTTTGTGTGTGTACTGTGTACATCCGCATGCAATTGTATGTCTTTGCCAGCGTATTTTAGCGTGCGACTAAGCAAACATTTTGAAATGTCTTCAAACAAACACGACACGTTAATCAATCTCAGAGACAGCATAGCAGCAGAGAGAAGAAGAGGGGAGTGTGAGGGGGCATTATGCCTAAATTATGCTACGTTGTGTGTGACAGTGTCGCATGCCGAAAATAGCCGATCTACAAGCTCAAAACGCGTCGCATCACGCATTGTGAGCTTGTAGATCTTCTATTTTCAGGAGCATGAGAGACGAAGGCCATGGTGCCAGGCTTACTGTTTCTTTTGCTCGCTCTTCTTTGTCTTTTTAATGTGTTTGGGGTAAATATCAGACGAGGGAAGGGAGGGGACTGCCGTCATATCTTCCATGCCTTCACTAGAAGAAAGCTGCTTTTTTCCCTCTCCCTCTCTCACCTAATCCTGACAGAAGCCACTGCAATCACTATCTGCCACCCATTTGACAGTTTCTGTCACCAATTAGCAGCTAAATCAGCATCACCCCAAACAAGAAAACGAAGCAATTTATATGTCTATTATTTAGCGCTTGTCTAAGTGGGGATTTTTTTTTTCTCTTTCTCTTTTCCTTCACACACTCTCTCCTCTCCATTAGAAAACAGACTGCAGTGATTTTGGCTCCTCTCTGGTCCGCTCAGATCTTCGGGCTCCCTGCAGCAGAGCAGGAGGCCCCTATGGGCGGGGAATAAACCCTGTCTTCCCCTATCAGGAAGTTTGTCTTGTGAATCTTCTACCCTTGTGCTCCGCGAAATTTACACTGCATCGACAACCCCTTTTAATGAGGCACACCAAGCTGTTCGCCGGCTTTCCCCATGATAGGATGCTAAATGAAAAGCCACATGCAGCACACGCAGTTTGTTATCATTCAATCTGCTTGAGACCGCAAACTGGTCATTATCCAGCCATTATTTTCCTTGATTTACAATCGTGGGCGGAGGAGGCGATCGCCGTGGCTTGTTCTCCCCTCTGTGGCACGGATGGGAACCAGCTTGAAAATTAGCATTTACACGATCCGGCTGAGCGGCTTATTAGATCTGGATATTTATTTTCCACTTAAACCGATGTTTGATTACACTTTAATAAAGGACAGGAAAACCACTGAGCTGCCTGAGGCTGCCTGATCCTGCCCAGTAGTTTCTTTGGGATTTTTTTGTAATGAAACAAGATAATGAAGCTTAGGCGGTTTATAACGGTGAAGCAGTTGAAGATGATTTGCAGGACAGGGAACACAGGGATAGAGGGGGAGGACCCTGTAAGAAGAAATCATTCTCTATTCCCTCAACACGACTGAGCCAGATTCTGTCAGTCAAAAGACAATCATATGGGATAACAAAGAGATCCAAAAGTAACATGCAGCGCAGATCAAAATAGTACTTCAGGATCTAATACAACAAAGGGACAGTATGAGCCCGCTGTTAGGGAGAAAATACATAACATCCACCGCGTAAAACATGTCATGATCTACGGTATGTTGGTGGCAAACAACATTGCCATGCTAGCTCTGTGCAGTGCTCTAGTTCAGAGCCCCTTCAGTCAAGTCTAAACCTAAAGATAGAGAACCCAATTAAATCTGAGTCAAGAAGGAAACCAGAGCCAGTTGAGCTAATATCAAATAGTGGATTATGATTCTTTTTTTTTCTTTTCTGATTACTATTACTATTCTGATCATTATGGAGTTGGAGCATGATAGCATGACATAATATGGCACCATGATTGTTGTGTAGGTCTTGGAATCTGAGTGTTACTATACATCCTTGTCTGATGTTTTGTTTTGTAATCCTCAAATGAACACTTTTCTGCTGTGGAGCAATGAACCATTATTTAAATCACAGGAAAAGCAAAGCTGTCCTGTTGGACAGGACTTATGGGACTGTAGAACAAATGGGGGTGTCAGTCAAAGCGAAAGCCGAAAAATGCAAAGTACCAACTGCCATTGATTATGGACATTCGCTTTAAGCCAAGTGATGTTGCACTTGAGTTAATCAATATTTGCCTTAAGAAGCCATTTGTAACCCGGTGACATATGATGAATATGCTGCAATAGTATGTATCTCTAGTGTACTGCAAAAGGTCACGATCCATGATGGGAGGAAATGTAGACCTGGAATACTTTCAGGAATACATGTGTTCATTGTAAATGTGATGTTGGAATACACATTATACAGTATATACCTTGGTATAATAGACAAATAGGAAAAATGGCCACAATTACAGTATACCTATAGTATGTTTTAAATGACAAAAAAATGAAATCTGAGTCTTTCTGAAACCATGGGTAAACTTGACATACAACTTGGACTACTGCCTTTCTAAGAATACCATGCTTATATCCCCCACCACCACCAGTCCACATAATGCCCCTTCCCACTCGCTAGCAACTAGAAAGCAGGTTGGTAAACTATATTTCTACCGCTTGTTGTCCACGGAACGGCACAAGCACAGAAAGGAAAATGCAGAGGTGAGCCCTTGGCCTGGAGTGCCCCTCATTTAAGACGATCGACAAAATCAATAAAGTGAAGTATGTTTCCTCGCTCTTTTGGCTCCAGCCCGTCTCCCGGAGCGTTCCCTCAAGTAACCTACTCCAGCTGAGCTCTATTACTGTAGCCCTTCCCCCAAGTGTATACAGTACATCCTCCACCACTCTGTCTTCCCCTCAGCAAATGAAACTACAGCAGCACAAAACTATATGTTGTGTTTTCCTTAATGGTTCACACAGCTGTGGAAAAACAAGCTTAACCATATGAACTCTAGCGTCCCTATTCTGAGCATGTCGTAATAGGCAAAAGTAGACCAATATTCTGCGAAAACAGGTGAACATTATGGCAAAAATAGGCGAACATTCTGCAAAAGAAATCCGATCTATAAGCTTGCAACAAGTCGCTATCAGCTATTTTCGCTCTATTAAAAAAAATACCTTTTTTATGCTGTGACATTATACAGTGTCAACTTCAACTCTGAAAGTTCTCATTTAATCTACTTCTACAAGTGGTACAAAACCCAGCACAAAATGAACTGTATGCTAACTGTAACCAGGCTCATTTACTAATGCAAACTGAGCATGAACTTCTAGCCACCCACATCCATTTCAGTGGATGT
The DNA here is from genome assembly GCF_963454915.1 of Gymnoscopelus microlampas. Classification (NCBI taxonomy): domain Eukaryota; kingdom Metazoa; phylum Chordata; class Actinopteri; order Myctophiformes; family Myctophidae; genus Gymnoscopelus; species Gymnoscopelus microlampas. Next base: position 29,221,139 of record NC_139946.1, read on the forward strand.
GGGTGGACAAAATCCTTCAGCCAATCAGAGTAACAAAACATGTGACGCCATCATGGTACCCTTTTCAGTGGATACATGGGATGAACACAGGCCATGTCTCAGAACCACTCAAAGAACAGACTTGCAACCTTGGGAAAAATGTTCTCGTCAAGTTAACTTGGGGAGAACATTCTCTCAAGTTAATGAGATCAGAGAACGCATGTTTCTATTTTGGGATGGACTTGTATTGATGTCATGTGACGATCACACATTGCACTCTTTCTTTTTTGTGGGGCATCCCATCTCCAAAAGAGTCAGATTGACCACATTTTCAAATAGGCTTTACTTTACCAAAATGAGCAAATAGTCCAAGTCTACTGTACACTGTTGAAGTGTTGATTTCTCACCGTAAATGTTGTCAGAAGTAAATCTTTATAACAACATTAACACTCATTGCTTCAGAAGACGACATTACTGTTTTGCTAGCGGCGGACTGTATTTCACATAATCATTACACTGCAATTTCTGGAAAATTGACGTGGGCAAGTGGTCTGTATAACAAAAATAGAAAAACATATTACAAGAAACACTGGCTTCAATGCTATATTAACTGTAACAACAATCCTACCGTGTGCCCATCCTACAGTATGCCCATCTCTGTTACTGTACATTACAATTAACTCATAAAGAAATAACATTGTCCATGTCACTTACAAATGTAAGTTCTATATTAGAACATCTCCAAAAAAATAATATTCCATAGTGTATAATAGGCATGTATTTTATACAGTACTTCGTAGTAGTCAACTATTTAATTTACTATGGTGCTCACCAACAATAGTGCGTGCCATCATCATCAGGAATCACAGCCACCACCCACCATCATCGTCATCATCACCCATAGGTTGACGTTCTGGGTCAAAACATTTCAGTAGAGTTCCTGAGAAGATGGTGTAAAGTAAATCACTAAACACTTCATCAAACCTTGGACAACAAACTTCCAATTTCCATGCTACCATGTTCTTTCAGATAGTCAGTGAGAAATAATAGAATGCTATTGATATAAAAGACTAAAAGACTAACTGTAGCTTATGTAGGCTTAGCCAATGTCATCACCCTTTGCTGTGACAAACCTGCATGTAGCTAGTTAGTTAATGTTCAGCTATCTCATTGCACTGACATTTGGGATGCTTTTTGAGTTAAACAGGCAATTAAAAACAAACAAGCAACTCTTGATTTTAGCTGCTTCCTCTTACATTTGCTCGTCTTGCTCCAGAGTCCAGACCATAGACTGTAACTTAGCAAACATAGGCAACTTGTTATCCACATAGAACTGTTTGTTTACTTTACAGGCTACAACCACCTGACCACACACAGTGAGGTGGAAGTAATTAATATGCACCTGTGCGCACTTGAACCAAGATTGGTTGTCGTTGAGGAGTTAGAGTTCTGATACTCCCATGGACTTCCATTGTAAACAGAATAGAATTTTCATAATAATACTGTAACGCGGGAACAAATGCCAGCCTATCCCCAGCATCTGTGTTGCTGCCAGCCTATGTGTGCTGCTGAGTATAATGTGTTCGTATTAGCTCTCGCGCACGGCAGGTTCTGTTGTGTATCGGTTCAGCCCGCGGCGCCTTTCTAGTTAGTTGTGTTCCGGTTTTCAAAGTTTAAAGATGTTCGAGTGAATCATCCTCCGCCTCTACTCGGGAACCACGGACTGACAACTCAAAGACTGTATTACAGTTATTAACATACCTGTACTGCTGTTGTTGTATTGCTGACCTGTAAACCTCCCGGGGTGCATTTCTCCTTTCCGACATGTCGCCTTTCCGACGTTGATGAACCCTATACCTGATTGATTGATTGATTGATGTACTTTATTTAGTAAGACATGAGAACAGTACATGACAGTACATAACAGTACATGGAAGTACAAATTCGCAATACAAGGTCTACTAAACTGGATAGCTCAGTTAAGCACGTAGCTTGTTTAAGATGAGATCCCCATGCACACAAATCATGTTGACATATAAGAGACAGACAGATATACACACTACTATACAGAATGTCATACAATCAGTTTACAGGTTACTGGTATGAAGGGTGAAAAATATGTACAAAAAAGAAAGAGAGGGGGGGGGGGGTTAGGTTAGGACATGGGGTAGGTTAGGACTTGGACAGGGGCCATTTTTGAATTGCAGCCTCCTGAAGGTGTATCTTTAGGGCATTTTTGAAAGTGAGTAGGGTTTTGCACTCCTTTACTCCTTTTGGTAGGGCATTCCACATTTTAGATGAATAGCATGAGAAAGAGTTCATTCCCTTTGTTGTGCCAAATCTGGGTTGAACATGGTTTGTGGAGCTGCCTCTGGTGTTATGATCATGGACTTGATTAACATTTTGGAAGTATTTTGACAAATACAGGGGGATCCCAATGTTGTGGTGTATCTTGAAGACCAGGCCCATAGCAAGTTGCTGTACTCTGTCCTCAACCCTAAGCCATCCAAGCCTAGCAAAATGATCAGGGGTTAGATGGGTTTTGTAATTGAGGCCAAGAAGTAGCCTTACAAGTTTGTTTTGGGATGTTTGGAGCCTTGTTTTTAGGGCCTTGGAGGTGTTGTGATACCATGAAGTGCATGCATAATCATAATGACCTTGTATGAGGGCCCCTATAAGAATCTTCAGAGTATTCTTACTGACTTTACGAACAAGCCTCCACATCCTCCGTGTTATTTTGTGGACCTTTTTGATCGTCTTTTCAGCGTTTTTGTCACCTGAGAGGTTTGCCTCCAAGATGGAACCCAGGTAGGTAATTTCCTCCTTTCTTGTGATAACATTTTCACCCACTTTGATCGTGAAACTCTCAGCCTTTCTAAGGTTAGGGTTGGACCCAAAGAGGATGGATTCAGTTTTACCCAGGTGTAATGAGAGTTTGTTGTCGGAGAGCCAGACGCAGATCTTGTTGAGTTCAGTGCTGAGAGTTTTCTCAACCTGCAGCCTGTCCCTGTCCGAGACCAGCAGAGCCGAGTCATCTGCGAACAGGAACAGTTTGCAGTCGCAAGCTGAGGACATATCATTCACATATATCAGGAACAGTAGTGGTCCTAGTATGCTTCCTTGAGGAACACCACAAGTCACTGGGAGAGGAGGGGACTGGGTGCCGTTTACTTCCACCACTTGCTCCCTCCCCTCCAGGTAGGATCTCATCCAGTTCACCGACGTGTCATCAAAGCCTATTGCTTTGAGCTTATTGATCATAATTGGGTGATTAACGGTGTCAAAAGCCTTCTGGAGGTCCAGCATGACCATGCCGCAATATTTGCCCTTGTCGACATCTTGTTTGATAGAGTCGTTCAAATAGAGAAGGCATGTGTCAGTGGAGTGGTTTGTTCTGAAACCAGATTGGAATTCGTAAATTAGATTTTTTTCGGCAAGGTACTTATCAACCTGTTCATAGACTATTTTTTCCATGACTTTCGAGATGGAGCTAAGAATGGAAATAGGGCGGTAGTTGCCAGGGTCTAATTGGTTTCCTTTTTTGTACAGAGGGGTCACTCTTGCTTTTTTGAAGTCGTTAGGGACCCGTCCCTGTATGATGGAGAGGTTTATTATGCCCTAACCCTAACCCTAACCCTAACCGCACGCGGAAGCCACTAGTCGGAGTGGTGAGATGTCGGAATGGAGAGTGAACACCAACCTCCCGTTCCGCCAAGTAAACAAAGTACTGGCTATCCTTGTTGTGGCATTATTTACCCACTCGCCTCCACTATGAGAAATATCCATTAAGTGTCCACATCTTAGAAAAGTAAGCCCGCCACAATACATATAGACCAATTAATTGTTTACTAACATTGAGACTGGATGCGCAGGTGATTGTTTCACGCAATCAATTTCCAACCTGTTGTTTCGGGGTGCGCTAGTTTCAGCACACCCCAACCCCCTCTTGTGTGTTGTCTAGTGTGGCACGTCCTGGCGAGACCTGATAGAATGAGTTTCATTTAGCGCATACTGGTTGCACGCATACTGGTTCTTATCAGTGTGACGTCGTCTGTTAAGGGGTCTATTCAATCAATGTATTGCCAAAAAACAACTTAATATGGGTTTTGTGTGTATCGCGTCCCAAACACACCTCTAGTTCCAAACATTTCCCCATAGTGGGTGTTGATGATTGATGAAGCACTCACACAGATAACTAAATGATCACGTCATGGATCAGAGAATGTGGTAACTCTATTTCACTTGGGGTTGCCAGTTTGGTGTATTGTCAGCAGCTACAGTGATGTTGATGTTGCAAGCTCTTTAAATGCTCATGTAGTCCTAACACAAGCAAATGCAACAATAGAGTGGCCAATTCTGGACTTAAGTTCATACCATGTTATTCTCGCAGCATTAGGATCAGGCTCATAAGCTAATTTGCTTTAGCCTCTTCAGCATCCCCAGTAGCATATTTTCTGTCACTCTCTGCTGTAAACTAAAGTGCCATAAAGTGATAAGCAAAAATGCTAGAAACTAATCTTTGAAATGAGCAATGTTTTAGTACAAAAGCTTTTATACACACCCGAAGAAAGCTTTGTGCTGAAACATCAGCAGTTTCAATGAATGTCTCACAGATGAGAGGAAAAAGGTGCAGCTATTTCTCTTTTTATTCTCAGTATGCCCAATTAGCCAGCACCTTGCTGGGTGTGTGCTCTTTTTCCCCCCTTCTGTTTCTTCTTTAAATAGAAAACGATCTTTAAAAAAGAGAGAAGTCTTTGGTCCCTGACCCTGTTTACAGTTAAGACGGCATCAGTTCTTCTTTCCAATGGCATAGAGAAAGTGAATCTTGAGACAGACATCAGCTGGCTGTTCACCAATAATCATACAAATAACGTAGGCCTATATGGAAAAAATATATATCATTTATTTGTTATATAATTGCTCAATGGTTGCTAGCAATATTCAATACAATGTTAAAATGTCTAGTAGTTAGGCATCATATTATAAAAACGCTATTTGCAGTATAAGAATATTCAGCAATCAAAAATAATTATTCTAATACGTTGCCCTCTGAATTATACTTCTATTTCCTATTATGTACTGTAATACAGAACACCTGAGTTGGAACTACACTGGACTGATCCAATTTTTAGTTAGTGCTACTAGTGCTCCAATAAAAAAGGCTATTTTATTGTGAAATTGCCACATGTAAACTTGTGCTATCGCAGTGACAACAGAGATGGTACCTTCCATAAGCAAGATGTATTCACAACTTATCACACTTATCACGTAATTGTCAATTGAAAGAGCATGTTAATTAACTTTTTGGATATACAGCAGAGCCATTAGGATTTATGTATCACTTCCTGACAAAATGCAACTGCATGATAAAGCCTTTCTTTCTTTTATTCAGTCTTTCATCACCAAACTATAGCCCGTGGCCTGGGAACCATTTCACCCTCCATGTGTAAAAAAAAGAAAAAGAGTTATAAAACAGCTCTGCTTACATCAAAATATCTTTGTTCTCTATTCAGTTGCTCTAATAAGTGCTCTTTAAGGTGTAAGAGATGAGGTGGGAAGCAAAGCTTGAGTCTGCAAGGTCAAATCTTTGGGTTTTTCCATAGACCCTGAGGAGGTAAATTGATTGTTGAGTGTTAGGGGAGGGGTGGGAGGTAAGCATTTAACTGCTGACAGACAAACTCGGGCCCTGCAGGGGAGAGCAGGAAGCACATTGCTTGACATCATTTCCACAGGCCTGTGTTCCACAATCCTCTTCTGTTCAATGGGGCAAGACCTCGTGCTTTTGTTACAATTAACCTATTAGCAGAAGCCTTTCATTCACAGGTGATTCTGCACTCCCTTGTGTCCCCGAGTTGTGAGTATTTTTGATCTGGAGGCCCCTGCACCCTTCAGACATTTGCTGTATTAATGTATTATGTTGTGTACATGTAGCATGTACCCATACCATGTTTCATCAGAAACACTAGGTTAGCAAGAGCACTGTTCTGTTGAAATGAAACCATATTCTGTTAAAATTACAAGCATTAACTGCTTAACAACATAGCCTTCCCCTTTTTCTTCAGAACAAATATGATATGTCTGCCAAGTGTATATGACACTCTATACAACCTACAATAAAAACAAATGACTCTTATCCTCGGCGTAAAACATAAAAGTATTTAAAAATTGACCCCTAGGGTCTGCTTTGTCCGTGGCTGGAGGCATTATTATACCCTGGTTGTCACAAAGTACCCCCTCAGGTCATTACTCCCGAGCAGCCGTGGAACCCTTGGCAGAGAGCAGCAGAGCTCCATTATTTGGGATGTGGAGGAGAGATGAGCAGCACAGAGAGGAGAGTAGAGAGAGGGGAAGGTAATGTTACTGGCCATGGATCTGAGGAAAGGGAGATCTACATGTAGCAAGAGATGGCACTACTCTGACATTTTTTTGGGGCCTAGCCCAGGCCTGGATGCCACCCATTTGGGACAGGTTTTCTGATAGTAGGTATAGCTGGTGCTCAGCTGGCACAGAAATACTTGACCCAATCAAGGACATAATTGCATATTTTTTCATCTGTTTTTCATTTGATGCATATATTCTCTTTAGTTAAATGGTTTCCATCTCTCGAGTTCCAGCTCATTGGAGTGCAGATGAAAGTGCCATGTTTATTTGTGTATTAAATCAAAGCAAAAGCCCATTGAAATGGATGTTAGCGTTATTATTCTCTGAACAAAGTAAAGGAATATGTGTTAAGCAACACGTGTCATGAAGCAGAATGCAAAATCATACTAAACTAGAAAAAGTGCTCCTCGGAGCACAGGTCTCCGCCAGGTCAGGTACGTTATTGTGGCCTCCTGGTGGCGCTATAATAGGTCAATGTGAAAAGGGTGCCATTTATTCTTAGGTCGTTCACGGCAATCGGACACTGCATTTATGATTTGAGGCATTTTGTTCCAAAAATGTGTTTTGCTAAATTAGACCTGCTGGTGGCGCTATAACAGGCCAATGTGAAAAAGGGTGGCATTTCTTCCTTGGCCTAGTGGGAATGTGTTTGTGAAATTTCACAGAAATCGCAAGCTGCGTTCATGATTTGAGGCATTTCGTTCAAAACGGAGCAATCCTGCTAATTTTGGAAGCGAACCTTAGCCAATGAGGATGGAATATGGGAAATCGGACAGATCCGTGTTGATCACATGACTATAGAGATACTGTGTACCGATTTGCATGACGTTTGGATAAAATCTGTAGGAGTAATGTAAAAAAATTGGTTTTGCACAAATCGGCCTCCAGGTGGCGCTATAACAGGCCCATGTGAAAAATTTGAGGCAGAGGTTCTGAATTGGCATCCAGGGAGTGTGTGTGCACAGTTTCACAGCGACCGGGCCAACGGTGCCAGAGATTAGCTTCTAACACACGGACAGGACACACACACACACACACACACACACACGGACGGACGGAGGGTAAAACATACTCTCTCACCATGCCTTTCGGCCTGGCGGAGACAACTATAGAAAAAAACATGAAGCAGTGCGATCTAGTGCTCAACCTAATAGTTAGGATGAGTAAATGCAGAGGACAAATTTTCAATGTACATTGACAAAAATTACCCAAAGTGTGGGGACTGAATTATTATTAAATTATCTACAGTGTGTCTGTATCATAACCTACATGTGCTCATGCCTAGTATCTACCAAACATGAGGTACCAACACACCATAACCTAACGCCTATTCAAAGCTCCAAGGAGTCTAGGACACCAACATAGTGCACATTAGTGTAAGTTTTGTTTCTTTAATGCATGAACAGCAACATCGTTCAGATAATAGGATGGATCATATAATGGCTTCATTTTCATCATATAAATATGTTGGATGTTACACTTTAAATGCTGTATTTAACAACTGTGAAATGCGTATTTGGGCTTAATTTCACAGGTTTTATCTTAATGCTAATCAGTAGCCATGATTGGAGCCTTGTTTGCTTCCCCCAAGCAGAGAGAACCAGTGATGGTTCACAGGTAGTGGTTTCAGTGCAAAATACTTAACCTTTATGTTTTACATAGAAGATACAATAAAAGATGTAATCTAGCAAAACTTTTGACTTTTCATGCAATTACACATTGCGTTGCAGTGTGTAATAGGGCTTTGGAGGCCAGCGTTATCATGCACTGTGTTCTCATTGAATCTATTTTTCCATGGGCATCACGAGTGCATGTCAGAGTGTCAATCAAACATGACGGCTATTTACACTCACTGGGTGAGATGAAAGGTTGCAGGCCCATCACTCAGGCCCCTTTCAGCTAAGAGAATGGGAGATAAGACAGACTAAAAGAGAAAACCCTGTACATTTTTATATTCTGGCTGTCTCACATGCTTTCGGTAGACACACAACCTCACATCTACACTTGGCAGTGTGTAAGCGCGCAGGTACTTGAAGCATCCAGGCACGTGCACACTCACACACACACACACGCACGCGCGCGCACAGTATGCTTGTTACTAATACACCTGTGCGTTTTTGGTCTTTGATGTTCAAGGTGCCATATCTGTTGTGTACGTATGTTGGTCCTCTCAAATCATATCCAGCACCAGGAGCAAAACATGGTAACAAAGGCAAAAAGAAAAAACATATTCAAAAGTGTCAAATGACACATTTGGTCTTTGATGCTTGGCAGATTTTTTGTGACACGGCAGCAACTTGATTCAGTCCTATTATACAGGGCAGGATAATTGACACCGGCTGTTGCAGGAAGTGGAATAGGGTGGTCTGCAGGTTAGAGAGAGACAGTCCTTTGACGAATGTCCTGGTTCAATCCCAACAATATCCTGTGTCTACCACCACTTTCAAGTGTCCAAAACTGAATGTCCCTTTGCATGAGGGGTTCCGCAAGGAACTTACCTTGCATTCAAGCCTTTTTAACTTCGAGAAACGGTTGAACATTGTTTTGAAAACATTTTGTATCTTTCTAAATAATAATAAATAAAATAAAATAATAAGTTAAAATGTTATTTTAACCAATATGTATGGTAGAGTTTGTTAATATAATATAATATAATGCTCTCCCAATTGCTCCATTGACAAATTAAGACCCTGGTTTCGGGTATGACAACAACTGGTTGACAATGTCATTAAAGTTATTTGAAGCAGATGGCACAACAGATTCAACAGACAAGCCACCATCTTTATTGTAACTTTGACATTGTTGCAATTACCTCAGGGGAGGGAGACAATAAACATAAAACTTACGGATTGTAGCTTTAAATTCAAATATGCTGACAGAAAAGTAAACAAGTGAATGAGAAAATGAATGAAAGAATGCTTTTTTGGCTTCACATGCCAAGCGCTACTGTACTTTTGACAGTTCTGCAGAAAACGCTCCCACGTCAATGGGACATCACCTCAGCTACGTGTTCGGTAACATAGTGTCCACAAATTCAGTCTGTCATTCACTGTCAGTAGAGCTGCTATAGCAGACATCTCATTATGACATCAGAGATTACAGTCTTGGCTCTCTTCTTTCCAGATTTGACAGAAATGTCATATTCACAGTATTGGCTTAAAACAATGTGATAGTCATCATTATATTGTATGTGATTTCTGATTTAGGGCAGGTGTTCCCCTTATCCAGTGAGTTCTTGGAGGCCAGTCTCTGACATCAGTACTATGAAGTGTATGATATGTAATATTCATGACATCGGGGATCTCCATATATGGGCATTAAAGGGACACAAACAAACAGAGACATGGGACACAGACAGACAGAAAGATTTGGAGATTTTCGGTTCTGGACAACCGCTGATCTGACTGACTTTCCAATCAGCACAACACACCCTCAGGTCCTCTGTGAACTGTGCATACACATGCCAAGTTTGAAGTTTATCAGTGGGACAGTTCGCGACATATGCGGGGGACAGTTACACAGACACACAGACGGCGAATCTGTGCCTTTATAGATAGAGATATACTTTCCTTTACCGCTGGAGTATATTGATTGCATCTTAATTTCAATTTTAGGCTTTCTGCCACAAATTCCTGGTCAAAGCAATGAATGTTATAAATAACACATGGCCTTTCTCCATCAACAGCAGTATAAGTACAAGAATGTCTAACAGAATTTTTTGATTGAAGCATTAATCTTATTATTTGTACCATTTGCATTAGATTCCTTTACCAAAGTCTAAACTACAGAGGCATAACCAATCCGCCTGGCTTGAACTGGTCTTAGTTTGTTGGTCTGTTAAGATTCCTTGTATCCAAAATAACAATATAGTGTATGTACGAAGAGAAGTCAAGCTAGTTATGGGTGTGATATGATCTATACTACAACCATTTCATTTCCAAGCAAGCATTGGTTGCAACTGAACACTTGAAGCATATAAGTGCAAGTGAGCATCATCTTTCGTTCACGTATTTCTTTAGGCCTATTGCATTTCTTACTTCTCAGTATTTGACTGACTTAATTTCCAGATAATTTAATCATAATACTTCAGTTTATGCCAACTTTGAAAATATTGACTCTGAAAATATAGGATGTCAAGCTCTATGTGTCAGTTAGCCAATCAATCTAAGGTACATAAACCAACCAGTACATGAAATCTTTAATGACTGGCTGTGATTGGAAAAACAGCATTGAAATCATGATGTAAAGACATTTCCCCTTCCAGCTAAATAAAAGCTCTAAGCTGTGATCAGGCTTGAGGAATGCCTAAGGGGTTGGAATAGAGTAATATGGGCTCAGCCATTTATCTAAAACCTTATGCCAATCAGCTAGTCAAAAAGGAAATCATGGAAATGAATTTGAACATTCCCTTGAAAACATCAGAATGTATGTTCTATAATTAATTTCTGTAAAAAATAATGTATGCTTGAATTAATTTGCTAATTATCGGCTGAGGAGAGCTTTTCAAATAAACAGCCTTATGGAAAGTCATATAGCACTTGGCAGTTCATCATATGATTGCCACTGGATAGTGCCAGAAGGTGGCACATTTATTAGTATGCAACAGATGGAAGTGTGCGTTTTTCTCTGTGAGGCTCCGGAAATTGGTCTTTTGGTAGCAATATAAATATGATGAACGGTAGCCTATAACAGGCGCTGGATTGCACGCAAGGACAAAATGTCCAAATGTGCAACAAAAGTCATGCTGTACCTGCTTTGCAATCGTGCCATCAATGATTGATCTACACCCTGCTGAGCCACTACAGGAAAAAAGGGGTGCAGAGCCTATAATTTAGAGAGAAAACAATGCATGAGCCCGTCAGGTTGTGCATCCATTTCAGCACAAGGCATTCCCCGGTGAAGATAGATCATTAGGCAACCAGGCGCTCTGCAATATGGCCTAGTCAATGTCACTGAAAAGATGGGACAATATAAGTGAGGCAGGGGGTTGCAATGGCGGAGAGCGCATGGGGATGTATTAATGTCACATAGGCTTTAGCCTGCCTCCTTAAGCCCTGCAAAGAGTCACCCAAGCCAATTTCCATTATCATATTGATTGAAATAGTTCATCACAGTGTAATTTTAGGTTTATCGCCACTGGGTTGGGAATAAGACCAAAGCATTATCCCACAAAAGCTATTGTTCCTGGGGACGGGTTTCGCTGTTCCAGTTCATTGATGGAGTTGATTAAGTTTAAATGAAGCAGACACTGGATAAAAGTGAGGGTATTGACCAGCGAGCGCTGTGGTGCGCTTGAAAAAGCCTGATACATGCGGAAAAGCAAGATTTGCTAAATGCTCTAATCTTCAATCAAATCTAACATCAATACAGACAAAGTTTGGTAATGAGAGATTCAATGAAGCATGTAGCAGAGAGAATTAATCCCCCTCGCCTAAACTGGGTTCAACTTTGAAGCTTGCTCCTCAGGATAGATAGTTATCTAAATGCTAAATAAGAAACGTATTGTACTTTTCACAGCATGCTAATCATTTGTTCATTTTGCCTCCATTATTTGTTCTCTCATACATGCCTGTTGTTGATCTGGTGATTAGATCAACCTTGGATAGCTGAGGAGAATGGAATAAGGCTCCCTGTGGGATTTGATGCACACCAGTAGGCTACATAGGCCTGTACAGGGACATAGCCACATGCTCCTTTGCAGTTAGATAATATGCAATATGGGAAATTGGGCAATTAATAGGATTTCAACTGTTGTTGCATTCAGGCAGCATACTCAACACTGACCTATACAGGTTACCGCACACAGTGAATTTTGAGTATGAATTTAACTTTGAGAGTGCAAATGGAACCAAAGGACCCTTGGTCCATTTACACTCCCAGAGTTACAAATGGATAAATGAACACTGAAGGTTTTACTGTGTAGCTGTAGAGTAGAGCAGGCCAAATAAGGATTGGAGTGTAGTGTTTAACTGCATGCAGTGAAAGTAATCACTATAAGTTAGACTACTCTAATTTGAAAGTGGACGATTAGGCGAATTGGGCACTTATAGGCTAAATAGAATACAGCAAGTAACGGTTAATGGTATAAAGTGTTATAATGAGGTGGAAAGAAACACAGAGCCAGAAATGAAGTCAGACACAAACTGTTTGGAGAGTGTTTAGTTTAGTGAGAGAGAGAGAGAGAGAGAGAGAGAGAGAGAGAGAGAGAGAGAGAGAGAGAGAGAGAGAGAGAGAGAGAGAGAGAGAGAGAGAGAGATTCTGGAAGTTGTTTTGGTTGGGAAGTTACGATTTTAAAAGTGTTTTATTGTAGAGTTAAATGAATTTGTCATTAATACTGTAGCATAAGAGATAAAATAGTGTTTAATCAACACAAAGCAATAGTGTCACTAGCCTTGGTGCTGAAATACATTTAGCTGCAGGTAGGTGTGTGTGTGTGTGTGTGTGTGTGTGTGTGTGTGTGTGTGTGTGTGTGTGTGTGTGTGTGTGTGTGTGTGTGTGTGTGTGCCTGCCTGCCTGCGTGCGTGCGCGCGCGTGCGTGTGTGCATGTGCCTGCATGTGTGTGCCTGCTGCATGTGTGTGTGCGTGCATGCGCGCGTGTGTGTGTATGAGTGAGAGAGACTGTTGACAACATCGCACTATTCAACTGTAACTAAGTGTTGTCGCTTATTTCGAGCAGTTAGCGCTGGTCTATTGCTAAACTATTATTGCAAAACAGACAAACCTGAAAAAGTCAAGCCAAAAATAATTGCATATAGGTTCGCAATGTTGCGATTCTGAACAATCACGTTTTCTTTACAGATAACATTTAGTAGAAGCTGGTGTCACGGTGTTCAGTGGTTGTGAATCATCATACAGACAGCATGCTGCTCCAGCAGGTTTCACACACAGTAGAAGTCGATCTACCGAGGATGCTTTACTATGACAGTTATCTAGCGCTGGTTCTCAACCTTTTGAGGTCGCGACCCCCCAAAATAATCATATTTAAACTGGGGACCCCCCACCCTGATAAGCACTTGGAATTGTAGGACTTGAGGCATTACATTTTGTTTGACAAAACAGATAAATATTGTGAAAATAGCAGGATCGTTTTTTTTTGCCTCTTTCCTATATTATTTGACAATTTGGCCAATGTTTGACTAGTTTTTATACTTTTTAGGTATTAAAAATGTCTTACAAGTGCTTAAATTATAACTTCAATGTTATCTGGGGACCCCCCTCCAAATCATGCGGGGACTCCCCTGGGGGTCCCGACCCACAGGTTGAGAACCGCTGAGGACCACACAGGACAGCAGCATCAGCTGGCTGGAAGATGAGGCGAGTGAGTGGAAGCCATGAGCCTGCGCTGACATCATGCAGGCCTACAGGTGACAACTCCCTGCAGTCACTTTTTTTTACACAAGCCTTGAGTTGTCAGGATAGAATGCATTTATTTTCTATGCAGCCGCAGATAAGGGTTAAAAAGGCCAAGTCCAATGTATGACACCGTACTTATAGACGATATTTCGATTAGCATTACAAATTGACTCATCAAACTGCATAGGCCTAAAACCGAAAGTCCACAAAATCGACTCATCAGATATAATAGACAAATGTTGATGTGAATATGAGGGCCTATAATTTGAATGATTTAAAGGACCAGGATTGTATCAATGTGACCTAATGCCGGCTGTTATTTATTTATTTATAGGCTAGATGCCATCTCATTATTTGCATTCAGTATTTGTGGGCTGGGAATTGGTGTTGTCAACCGTGCTGAGAGGATTTTTACCCCTTTTTTGTTGCTATATGAGCTTTGGGGACATGAAGTCTGAGGTAGGATGGGATGCTGTCAGGATCTCATCTAATCTGCATGTTTGTTTCTTAAACAGGGCATGTTCGCTTATCCTTTCTGAAGCAAATCGACAGGAGATACAACCCGGAGAACGGCAATAAAACAAACTGTGCTCTCAAAGGCACAGTGTGACTTTGTACTGGTGCGTCTGCCTGTTAGCTGCACATCCTCTGCCTTTTCAACTGTCACTTATTCTCCTCTATGTTTTGTCATTTGCTCTATATTCGCCTGTCGCCTGAAAGTTTTAAATTCCCGAATAGGCTCGAGTTGCAATTAGCCTAAATCCAGTGGTGGAAGAACTAGCCTAATATAGGCCTATTTTACTTAAGTAAAAGTAGTAATACCACAATATACAAATACTCTGTTACAAGTAAAAGGCCTGTGTTCAAAATGTTACTTATAAGTAAAAGTACAAACGCATTGGCATCAAAATATACTTAAAGTACCAAAAGTAAAAGCACTCAAATGTTTGAAAATAGCTACATCTACTACAAGCTCACAAGCCTGGCATTGCAACGAGAGTGTAGATCGGACATTTTCAAATAGTCCATGTATAAGACAGGGTTAGTAACTATAGCCTAACTAAAGTTTTCAAATAGGCTAATTGTAGTGTCGTAAAAGTACAGAAAATTGGAAATACTCCAGTAAGTAAAAAATACCTCAACATTTTACTTAAGTACAGTACCTGAGTAACTGTACTTCGTTACTTTCCACCATTGCATAAATCAAACGTAGGCTTATCGTAGAAATGGAACAATAAATGGATGTATATTTTGCCATAGAATAATGGTTTGTGTTAGGATCATGCAAGGACAACGTTTGTTATTATAGGCTTGCATAGGCTTACTGATTGTAGTAGTAGGCTAATGATGTTGAAATAACGCCATAGGACTTCCTTACATCCAGACAATTTGGGTTTTAGAAATGTGAACATTCTTATATTCAGAGACAGCGTGATAATGGGCTGAGTGTGCACGGGGGAATGCACAAAAAGCCTCTTTAGACTTAAAAAGCGTCTCTGAAAGGCATCTTATTTGCAGCGCTGGGGACATGTGGCCCTTGAGGGTGGGGAACAACCTTATACAGGCCCAATTTAACTGTGCAATGTACCTGAACCTGAACGGTTAGGCTATCCTATCTGATAATTCCTTCAGTTTAGGCAGTGATCAGGATAGCCTAAAACGTTAATTACACCAATCAGAATAAATTAAAACAAAAACTTGCTTTGCATTGAAACGTCCTTAATCAATATGCCTATAAGACAAGTTGCAATAGAATAGCCTTATATAGCTCCTAACTGCATCCGTTGTAGCTCTATTGGTCAGCCAGACACATAGCTAGTTGGGGACATTTATCTTACCTTGAAAATAATCAAACTCCTATGTATGAATGTTAGCCTATTAAATAATATCCAAATTATAGTGAAAGTACCGCAATAGATTAATTTTTCCCCAACCAATTCCATTTACCAATCTACTATGAGACAGCTATGGGTTGACTTGGCTTCCACTGCTGACTTTCAGAATGAAAGGAGCAGTGTCCCCTGCCGTCCAATAAGATAATTGCAGTAAAATACACACAGGCCTACAGGCTCTGGGGCTATCTATCCTATTACCTACTTGCATATTGCTGCTAAATTGGTTATGCTTGCGTCAAGCTGTTTTAGACTCATTTGACTCATTTTTTGCCCACTATTTAGAATAGAATACAAATGAGCTAATTGAGGAATAAAACAAGGCTTTTAATACTATATATCTATATGATGGGGCTATAGGCCTAATAGGGCCATACGGACGCTGCCTGAATAGACATCTTCAACGTCTTTATGAATAAAAACGTTTCAAGCCATATGACGGATTAGGCTAGCCTACTGAAGACTTTTCCCCCCCCCAAAACTGACATGTTGTTGTTTTCTCTTTCTTTTTTCGACAGATACAGAACAGATAAATCATCTTGTGCCCGAAATCATGTCGATCCGAGTCTGACTCGCCATTTCTGGCTCATATTCTGCGTTTCTCTCCACATCCAAATCAAATGTCTTTGGTTTTATCATGGCTTGTCAAGCCTCCAGTTCAGTGATGTAAAACGAGGTCAGCTTGTGCCCAGAGGGATGAAGGCCAGCTGCTCGCTGACCAGTTCTCCATCACACCTATCTTCATTTCTAAAGGCATGTTTTGAGACTAATTAATAGGAAATAATGATGTTTCCGAAGGTGCGACATCATGATCGTGAATGTCAAGACTGAGCACATTGTGGTCTACATTATTGTTTTTGTTACTCTAAACGACACATTTGCTGCTGTAACATATATGCCTATGCCTATTAGTAGGCTATAAAAAGAAGCAAAATGTGCAGAAATGTATGCATAGCTAAATCATGTCTAATATAGTCTATATGCCTATATTGCAGACGAATATATAAGGCTGTGGGCCTACTGTAGGTGTAGTAGCTTGGTGGTATTTTGTATAAGCCTATAATGTTATTCGATGTAATCTAGCCTATTAGGCCTTAATGAAATTCAGCTGTCGGGTTTTAATGCGAGTTTATGCGACCACTAGGCTAGCCCATTGGTTCTCAAAGTGGGGTCCGGGGACCCCCAGGGCTCCTTGGGGGGGGGGGGGGGGGGGTACCATGGGTCCCCAGCTAAATGAGTTAATACAGTAGCGTCACAATCATTTTAACGACTTTAACCATATTTTATAGTTTGGATATTCAAAAATAGCAGATATACAAGCTCAAAGCGCGGCACCGAGTGCCACCATATGAGCTTGTAGATCTGCTGTTTTTGAAAAATCTTGAAAATGTGTGCAAATCTTATTTCTTAATACGATCTTATATATAAGATGTTAAAAAAAACGTGTGTGTGTGTATATATATATATATATATATATATATATATATATATATATATATATATATATATATATATATAATATACATATCATTTTGGGGGTCCTTGACATGGAACAGTTTGAGAAGCTATAGCCTTGCTTTTCCCATAAACTCGTGGTGATGATTATTACAATTAAATGTAAACGCACCATATCGCACTTGTCTGCTCTCTGCGCCAATTAGCTGGAACAATTCTATAGCCCAATGAGTCTGTCTTTAATTATGTCTCAATTTGACGCGGCCAACTAGTCTATAATGCAGTAATTACAGTCCTCTCTGCCCCAGTGCCTTTAGGGCAGCCATGATTAGGACCTGTCAGCTGCTGGACTGAACACAGCCACTCATGCGTACAGTGCAACATGACCCGGTATTGTTAAATCTTGTCAACATATTAACCTGAATTCCCTAGTCATCATGCACTGAATTGCTTACATACGGACAAAGTCCACACAAGCGGAACAGTGTGTAATTGAAAACGAAAACTGTTGGTGTTTTATAGTCCAATAAAAGCTTTAGCAAGAACCTTGATGTCAGATGACTGCCCCATGGCCTGGGTCATATTGAAACTGTCCAGTTTCGATAATGTAGGCCAGTGGTTCTCAACCTTCATGGCTGTGACCCCCCCCCCCCCCCCCCCAAATAAATATATTTGAATTGGGGAACCCTCAGTCTGATAAGCACTTGGAATTGTAGGAGTTGGGGCATTACATTTATTTTGACTCTGTTCCACAGATAAATATTGTGAAAATAGCCGATCTACAAGCTCACAATGCCTCACAACGCCAGGCATTGTGGGCTTGTACAGCCACAATTGTGTGCCTCATTCTTATATTATTTGTCAATTTGGCCAAAGTTTTTATAGTATAGTTTGTTGATTACTTTTGATGCAGTAATGGTCTTTTTTCCCTCCTTTATTTTGTTGAAGTATTAAAAAGGTATTAAAAGTCCTTAAATTGTCACTTAACTGTCAACTGGGGACCCCCCCAAAATCATGTGGGGACCCCCCCTGGGGGTCCTAACCCACAGGCTGAGAACCACTGATGTAGGCTACCCTCACGAAATACAAGGCTTGGTCTTCATTAGCCTTTAGTGGGGTGTCAAAGACACACGTAATGGCAATTTGTATTTAAGATTTTTTAATTCAGCTGGAAGTGGCTCATTGTTTGGTAATATAGGCTAGTGTGCACAGTAGAAAAAACAAAAAAAAGACTGACACATGGTCATTAAAACTTGATCCAAAACAAAGACATTTGACAAGAGGTGAAAGGCTGTTTTGGGGCCAACGTGGTGCATGATCCAAAACACTTTCCCCCCTTGTCAAAATATATTGATTTATGATCTTCTGAGAGACAGTTGATGTCTTACCCAATTTCTGACTGGCCACTAGGGGAGGTCAAATGGAATGGGAAATAAAATATAATAAACAAGATTTATATATTTTTAAAATAATTATGATTTCCCATATAAGTTACGGATATCACAAACCTAATGATATTGTGAAACAATAGATTAGCAATCTCTTGTCTTTGAAGGATAACATTTGATTGAAGACAATTTCATGAATAATTCCATTCACCTACTGTAATGTTTAACACATATTACATGGATATAGTATTCATGTTACTATCCAGGAGCAGCTAACGAGTGTCTGGGCAGGGAAGACACTGACAGAGAGAGTGGGCAGTGGGCTTCAGCCACAATCAGTGCACCTGAGTTTCCTTTGGTGTATCCAGAGTTAAATAATTTATGGGAGGATAAAAGCATTTGTGGTGGAGAGCTAGACAGTCAGATGGTGGTAGAGGCAGGCTGGCAGAGAATCCACAACCCCCCCTGCACCCCCCAAACCTCACTCCCACTGAGCTTGCCCCTTGCCGTGTGGTGGCCTCGCGCTGTACCTTCTCGGACGGCTGCTTGAAGTGCAAATCTGTGTTCCAACTTGTTCCTGGTGTCTGTCAGCATGTTTCCCTCTTGTCAGCAGCGAGTGAGTGGGGGCCCGTGTCGCACCCTTGTACCACCACTGTAACAGGATCATTGACAGGCCAGTGACACTGCCCAACCAGATAATGGAAACCTATTGATTTTTTCTACTTCTTTTTTCCTCTCTTTTCACACAGGCAGTCTGTGGCACTTCAGAATAAACCGGCCAAAGTAAAGGTCATGATCAATGGTCCTGATGCTGCCACATAGAGACAGTGAGTGAAAAAGACAAGACATACCAGACAAAGCGCTTTCTTGTGGAGCAGTGTTTAGGATGGAAATACACACACAGGTGTGCAGATGCCTGTCTACAAAATACACCACAAACTTTTTCGTTCAGGACAAAGGGAATTTGTTCTGTTTAGAACATATAACTTGTCGTATTTTATGCTTGCACAGAAACTGGCCAATGAGATGACTTACTAATTCATTAATTATTATTTCTGCAGGTTTATTTTCTTCTCTGGCTTTACAGGGTGCGCTTGCTGTTTTTAATGGAGCAATCTCCAGAGAGGAGCCCATTGATATACATGGTAATCGTGAGCATGCACTGGCCCCTTCCTACTGGACCTTTATGGCAGATGGTGAGTGTGGGTTCTACGACAACACAATTCTTTATGTCAAACCTGCCCACCCCGCCCCCACCTCTCTCTCTCTCTCTCTCTCTCTCTCTCTCCAGAGTGGAATAATGAAAAGCCCAATCCCTGGTCATGGCTAACTCAATCTCATTATAATCTCTCTTTTTTTATTCATTCAGCCCCTTGGGATGCTGTCTGCTAGCAATGTGGCTCCAGAGAGAACATCTTTTGAAACAACCAGGAGTCCTAATGAAGTCACAGAGTGGGACAATTATTTCCCAAAGAAGGAGCATTAATGTACTTCAAAATTCCCTCTGGAGAAACATGATGACAATTGGTTTGTACAGCTTTGATCGTTGCTTTAGACACTGCCCAGGATAAACTGCAGGGTTAGCCCCCTTTGCCACTGGTAAGTAGTGTAGCAGAAACAGATGCGACTATCAAGCACTGATTACATACTTTACAGCTGCAGTTTCTATTGGTAAACAATGGCACACTCTGCTGTTAACAAGAGGGCACAATACAAAACAGTGAAGGAGGCATTTGACTTGAAGATTATCTTGAAGAGTTACAATATAAACTGGTGAAAGAACAAGAAAATGTACTTGTTCATCATGTTTGTGTGTTAATTTACGGGTACATTTTTATAGGAGTTGAATTAACACTCAGGACTCAGGACTGCATAGAGCTATATCATGCTGTGATACTGTGTGTGTTACATGGTTTCTCTGGGAAAGAAAGAAATAATGTCATCAGTCACTCATAATAGTTTAATATTGAACAAACCCCAAATGACTGTTCTCTGACTGTTGTCTTTTTTGCAATCAAGACTTCAACCTGTTTGTTTTGAAACACTGATTTATAAATTGTCTTGAGACGGTGTCATGTAGCGAAAATATCTGATCTACAAGCTCACAATATGTTGTGATACATTGTAAGCTTGCAGATCGGCTAATTTAAAAAAAATCTTTGACAAATTTTAACAATTTTGGAATAGGGATGCCAGGTTGAAAGTGGATAAAAGTGTTCAATGAGACATAACAGACAGAAATCAGAAGGTGATTCACAGATATTCACAATCCTGAACATTGACAGTCACACATTTGAGATTATTTGAGAATCAAACTTACAGTAACTAATGACAGTAACAGATGACATACAATTGACATTCAATAAATATTTGTGTTTTGTTTAAAAGCATTGATTGAGTTCTTAATCTCAATGTTACACTACAGGGGATGATTTCAAATCAATCCATCCATACTACTAATTATGGAATTATTAACTAGAAAACTAAATTTATGAGTTGGTCACGCAGAACACTCATTGATTGAATGTATCACTAAAAAGCTGTAATTTTCAAAATGTTCTAAAATATATTTGATTATTAGTGTGGTGTAGAGTTATTGCACCTATTTACTGTATAGCAATCTAATATCTAATCTAATATAATACAATACGCACTGTCGCAATGTGGAGCTGGAAATTAAACACTGCCGGCTCAGATGGCTCGGATATGTCTTTAGAAAAATAACCGCATTCCTAAAGTAGCATTGGGATGGACCCCAACTGGAAAGCGTAAACAAGGGAGGCCAAAAACAACCTGGCGAAGAACTGTGACCTCAGAACTGAAGATGGAAAACCTAACATGGGGCGAGGCACAACATGCTGCACAGGATAGGACCAGATGAAAGCAGATAGTCACAGCCTTGTGTTCCACAGGGAACGAAGAGGGTTAAGAAAGTAAGTAATCTAATATCTGAAAAAGTTTGGCACGCCTCTATTAGTGCATTAAGCTTGTGCAATTATACACCATTGTGTGGTCCAAAATGCGAACATTTCCATAAAAGTAGCTGTTTCTCACAAACCATAAGAGGTATTTTACCACACTTGGTACTGTAGGTATGTTCTAAGTCACAGCTGCTATACACATCAAATAATTGCACAGATTGGCCTCATGGTGGCGCTATAACAGCCCCCTTTTCACCTTTAACTTTTGAACCACAAGTGTACAATCAAAATGTATTTCCCCTGGATTTCTTGAGTCATGATGCACCTACCTAGGCCACGCCCATTCCCTGACATTTTTTATTTTCTTCAAAAGTCACTTTTTGCTACTCTTACAGATGTCCAAAGTTCACAAATATACTGTATTTCATGTCTCTGATGAAGATACTCCTGGCATCGAAATGTTAGTCCTGACATAGGATCTTATAAATAAAAAGGCCATGTAATAGTCTGTGATGCGCCAGTGTCTCATTCCTTCTGTATACTGAATATCATTTTGCTATAGCTGGCTTCCAAAGTATGTGGGATGGGCCTGTATATGTTTTATAAATCATGAACATTTTCCAACTGATCCCAAATTTCAATGCGTTTCAGAGGCCTCAATAGTTCATATGGAGCACTTTTACGTCTGACCATAATGGGCACCACAAATGTGAAAAGTATGTTGCAGAATACTCAAAATTAGTTTTTGTTACTTTTATTTCATTGTCTTACTGTAAACTTACTGTCATGATATTTAGGCAATAAACATGAGATCCCCATATATGGGCATGTTACGTTTGTGACGCCACTGTCCGTCCACCCACCCACCCAAGGCAATTTCAATATAAGATATTTATAACAACACAATATTATTAAGAATATAAAATAGAGTCAATATACTTTTTTAACAATATCTGGTAAAATTCCACAATTACGCTAATATAATAATATTCCTCCTGATTTCTTCTGTTAATTTTGCTAGTTTTGAAGAACATAGATCTTTTCTTCTCCCTGTATCCTGTATTATGTCACCAAAAATAACTGATTTTCAACTAAAAACATCTGATATTCTTGGCAAGCGACACGGCCGTAGAAGGACGTGCCCCAATATAATATAAGTATAAATTGGGCCTTATCCTGACAAGCACCAAGTGAGTACTTTTGTTCTAAATCCAATCTAGCTAAGCCCTACAGAAGTCTCACAAGGCACAACTACCAATCAAAGTGACTACTAGACAATATCACAGCGCGTCTTTTCCGGGACTTGGTAGAATCCAGTTGCATAAACATATAACGCTCCCTAGCTAGCTCTGACAAAAGCTGCTACTTCTGTTGGCAAGGTTGACTGAGTGACTACCAGCCAGTCGCATGCTCTCAATATATACTATTACATATGTGCTAAAAAGCTGTGAAGGCGACATATACAAATCTTTCAATTAAGATTGGTGCCCACCACAAAAAAATACTTAAAGCGATGTTGAACTTTGGTAGAACTTTGGGTTATACAGCATGGCTACCAGGCATGATACCCTCTAAGTCCAAATCTGTCCTGGTACTTTACCCCCTTCTATTTTGCCTACACTGAAAGCTCATGTTACACTGCCATTGGTGACCTAATTCATTTCTCTGGTGCTAGAACCACCGCCTCGGGTAATATAATATAATATAAAATAAATACAGCCATTTAACTTTTCCACAAATAAGTACTTTGATTTTTAAACCTGTTTTGCCATGCAATGAGAGCATGGCGGAAACAGAACAAATCGCTACATGTAGGCTACTACCAGTTTCTTGGTTACGCAGCACAGAAGCACAGATAAATCAACAATATTTGTACTTATATAATGCCCAGGTAGATATAGTAAACAACCCAAGATCTAACAACATCGCTTTCAGTGCTTTTGTTTGTTAAAGTGCAAGTATTTATAAAATGTGCTCATATTTATATTACTATAGCAATCATCATATTCTTTATCATGCAACACATTTTGTGACTTCTGTACAAAATTCTAGGTTACCAAAAATTCAATCAGTCCTGCTGTCAAAGCAAAATATAGAATAGTCTAAAAATTGTATAGTATATGCTAACAAGAGAAGCAAAATATATAATATTTTGTAAATTGCATTAAACATGTTGATTATGTACAAATATAAAATACTCAGGATAAATATTTCTGTAACTGTATAGAATGCCAAATGTTGTCCCATGTAACTACAGTACATTCAAACATACAATGTCCTTCTTATTCACATCTACAGGCATATCAACTGGGAGAGAACTTACATAAAACACACTGGTGCACAACTGCACATCAGATCATACTGCATAACAACTTCAATATAATGGAGTCTTCATTTACTGAGGTGAGTTTACTCTTTTGCCAACAGAGTGCAAATGGACTACATATACACAGTAAAATCCTAAAAGTGTTCATTTTGACCCGTAACCCATTAAAACCATGAAAGCATCTGTCATTTTAGCATTGGCTTTGCATTGGCTATTAAAAAATAGCAGATATGAGCTTGTCCATCTGCTATTTTTGAACATTTTTGAAACATCTTGAAAGTGTTTGAAAAATGTTGAATAATTTAGCATTTATTAACACAAATCTTCTCTTTTGGGGGTCCCTGGCACAAAACATTTTCAGATAGGGGTCCGTGGCCAAATGCATATCATTTTGAGGGTCCTTTGCACGAAAAAGTTTGAGAACCACAAGGTTAATCCTTTTAATAAAGGTACTATATATATTTAGAAGGTATTTGTAGAATCGGCCTCAGGTCTTAATGGGTTAAAGGTCAGTTTTCACACTCTCAGAAATGTGGGTAAAATTAACACTCAGTATTTTGCTGTGTACAGTAGAAGCAAGTATATAAAGATGAACTTTAGCAGTGCCTTTGTCAAATGATGACAAATATTTTTCAAAGACTTGGACACAACACAAAGTACTGCCTTACCCGTAATACTTGGAGTCTGGGTGCATAGTGAAAACAGTGAAAACATATTTATTTTAATGCTAAGACTTCATGTATTTTTGTTGATTTAAATATACCATATAACGACCATGTACTGTACAGAACCATTTTAGCAACTTGATATCAAAATGATCAAATAACAACATCCATGTTGTTTCCCATGTTGTATATTTTAAGAAAAGTTTTAACCTGTAATGGCAAATGAGGTTGTTGGCATTTTGCATAACGTATGAATACAAATATTTTATAAGCTGTTTGGTAAGGCAAATACAAAATGAAAAAGGCTATGTATGTACAGAATGTGTGTGTGTGTGTGTGTGTGTGTGTGTGTGTGTGTGTGTGTGTGTGTGTGTGTGTGTGTGTGAGTGAGAGAGAGAGAGATTGTATAATTGAGGTACAGTACAATTCAATATACTGTATGCTGGATTGATAGTTAACTGACATGTTGATGTGTAAACAACCTAGAACATTTAAGAGGCAACCTGAAGTTCCAGAGTGGTGAGGTTCTGCTCCAGGTTTGGGTGCGCCAGGTTTGGGTTCTCCAGGTTTGGGTGCTCCAGGTTTGGGTTTTCCAGGTTTGGGTCCCCCACGTTTGGGTGCTCCAGCGGCAAGTGGTGCATCTGTTGGTGAAGACCTAACACCTCAACCATCCTTGTCCCTGAGTGAGGGACACTAGTGTGCATCAGATGCCTCTGCAAATGCTTGACCCAGTCCTCCTGGACAGACAGGGGACCCTGGAAGACTAAGTCACAGAATCTGCACAAATGAGAATTGGGTGAAATATTACACAGGAGACAGTGACTAATTTTCCTACACAGCAAGATCCTGAAGTCAAATATGTGATGTCATATCATATGAGGCTTAGTCCAAGCACCTGCAGGTGAGTCTGTAGATC
This sequence comes from Gymnoscopelus microlampas, assembly GCF_963454915.1. NCBI lineage: Eukaryota > Metazoa > Chordata > Actinopteri > Myctophiformes > Myctophidae > Gymnoscopelus > Gymnoscopelus microlampas. Next base: position 29,246,415 of record NC_139946.1, read on the forward strand.
TTCTCCACGGCATTCAAGGGGGATAACATCTTCTTCCCATGTCCTGATCTTGGCTTCTTTTGTTTAAAATCATAGCCTAGAATGACAAAACAAGTCAGTACAAATCTCACATTTTTGGGGAATGAAAATCTGACACGTCATCGCAACAAGAGTCTAAAAACACTGCTATTAGGTCCCATATCCATCCTGGAATCAGTCTATAGTTTATGAGATAACTTGTGTGAAAAGCTGATATTTTGGTATTTTAATTGATTAAGGCACAGGCAGCATACACAGATGCATTTCGGCGTCAAGCCTTCCGCAGCATACACACCTTAGGAAGGCTTGATGCTGAAACGCGTCTGGCAAATTGCATTTTTATAGACTGAGTGTGCTCATTTTGTTTCTAAGTTGATATTTTGGCCTGAGGGTGGTGCTAGAGAATAGAACATGACATGGAGTCACTCAAATAGTAAGGGTTCATCTGCCAGGGAGCACAAATGTATTCAGCAACTTTCACAACAGTCTGCCCATTGAAGGTAGGGTAAGTGATATTTTTTGTTCAAATACATTTTAAATAGCTGTCAAACTTTCAAACCCATCAATTGCACTGCCATTAACGCCACAGCCCTCACACTGGAGGCCTTGTGTTAAAAGGGTCTTTAGTTTTGTTTTACATTTGCCTACTGAGTCGTGCTGGCTGACACTTACTTGTTTCTTCCAAAACGGTGAACCTCTTCCTGCGTGAAAAGGCTCTGAGATGACTGGACAGACTGACAGCACTGGGGAAGGCAGTGTTACAATGACCACAAGCCTGATCTGAATCACATTCATCTGCAAGAAATAGAAATTAAATTAGGAAAAGAGCTACAAACACGGATTTTAACCCATTATGACTTGAGGCCGATTATACAGTTCTCACACCTTTTCATAATAAATAAATAGCAGATGTACAAGCATGCAGCAAGGCACAAAGTGACACGCTGTGAGCTTGTATATCTGCTATTTGTGAATAGCCAACGCAAAAAAACTCATACACATGCTTTCCCCGTTTTAATGGGTTAAAGGATTCATAATTTTGGTTTGTATGCAGTTAGTCATCACAGCAGCAATATATCCTTACTAAACTGTTACATCAATAGATTCATAATAATAGTTTAATAATGAAATGAAGGCTGTACTGCAGGGTTATGAGAAATTGTGCATTAATTCAGAGTTACTGTAAGTGAGTCTCAGAGTGCAGAAGGAATGCAATGTTGTACAGACAAAGTAAAACTGCTATTCCCTGTGTGCCCTAACCTCTCCCTCCATCTGGTTTGAAATACTAAGGATGTGTTTTTCCATCTGAAGTGAGTGCTAGTGGTAATGTTTAACACAATTTAATGTCTTCAGGGGGCCTATTTTCACTTACACCACTTGATGGATGTCATGGAGGGTCTTGGATGAATTTGAAAACATCTCATGTTTTGTTGTTGTCTTGTAACAGACAACACATTGTGGCTGCCAACAGCGCATGAATATGTTACATAAACGATACAGACTTCCCTTGCCCATTCATGAACATTGAGAGTGACATTGGTTATGTACTGTATATGTAAATTATATACGCATGTTGCTTTGTGAGTCAGATTGAAACTTCTATTAACTACCTCATAAGAGAAATTGCCCCATTGATAGTACTTTCTTCATATTACATGTAAGAATATTGTAAATTGCAATGTGGTGACATAATAATGTGTGAATTGTCTTGAATGTAACTCAATAATGAAGTAACCATATCAAAAAGGTGCCCAGCAATGCATTGTTACATAAAAATGTAAATTAGTCTCATAATAGTAATATTTTTCTTTTGTAATTTTAATCCCAACCTGCCAATAGTGTAGGTTTCTTAATAATGTTCTGTATGTCACTGCAGCTGCTGTCATGCTGTGAAAATGATCAGCTCTATTCACAGGGTTTTAACTTGAACAAAAAGGAAACTGAGTTTATCCTTATCAACACGGTTCTCTGTACCTGATTGAAGGTTTGATTTGGATCGACATTAAACAAAAGCCTGTAAACACAGCTGATGTGATTCCAGCTCAACATCAAAGTGCTCTCATGATTTTTTCATTCATTTCAATTTCAAAGCCACTTGGGTGACATTTATTCTTCATGTGTGTTCCAACAAATCAATTGATTGTCAAGTCTTTTTTTTTTTTTATCACACAAGTGTACTGGTAGCTGTATAATCAACTGATTTAAATTGTGAGAAACATGAGTGTCTACACAATTCATAACAGAAGGCTGTATGCAGCACATTTAAACATCATAATAGTTATTATATTACACCAAAGGCACCTGGACAAGAGACTTCAAGAGAAAACTTGAGATGTTTCAGCCCCCTCTTACATCTGCAGTCCATTCTTTTCATATCTAAATTATTAATAGAAGGATGATTGGTACTTCGACTGATAATACATTAAAAAGATTTCAAATAAGTAGGAAATAATGCTGGTTAAACTGGAAACAAAAACATATAAACATGAAAATGGTATTACATTGTGCTAACTTAAGATATATCTTTCTCACATTTCAAGTTGAACTACAAAACCAAGTAACATTTGTGTCTGTTTTCCAAGAGCTTATGCTCGCCCCACACAACATGTAGCTTTGATATTGAAGAGTGGGAATTTGTGTGGTAATGCAACTGAAATTCAGTATATTTGCACTAAAACGTGTTATTCCTCGCAAGGTTGGTTCTTTACTGGTGAACAATGTAATATGTATATCAACATACAGCTTTATGCACAGCAAAATCCACAGTGTTCATTTAACTCCCTGAGAGTGATAATGGACAAAAAATATAGTCAAATGAACACTGGGGATTTTCATGTGTAGAGAAACACAATCATTATTGGTATGTGTATATTTTCGGGTTGAAAATGTATTGCACCATTGTGTTAACAGTAGGCCTATATTCAGACAGTGTAACAAGATGATAGATGACATTAGTTTTATCTTTGAGATGGCATGGGCACGAATGGGCACGAATAGTAATCCTAGCAAAATGCAAACAATTAACCACTTGAACCCTAGTGTCCCTATTGTGGGCATGCCATAATAGGCGAAAGTATGTACAAGCTCTTGTGAGATCTGCTATCTACTTGTGAGATCTGCTATTTTCGGCAAATGGATTTGGTGTAGAGGGAGAACATTGTAAATTGTAAAAGGAGGGGACAAAATCTAGACCCCTGGAGGACTGCGGCCAATGAAGTATATAGTGGATGTTAAAGTGAGTAGTACAGGACTAAATAGCTAAGGAAAAAACTATCTTGAAAGATGTTTAAGACAAAATGATGAGGCTCCATACCATGAGTCCAACTTGTTTCGTCACTGATCATCTGTGCCTCCACCATGCTGTCTTTGGTCATGTTGAAGTGCTTCCTGGTTGCGTATAAAGCCTCTCGCTCCTTCAGCTCCGCTGCCTTCTTTCTCGTCTCCAGAAGTTTGACCAAAGTGCTCGAGGGCGACTCGTCAGCAGCCTGTGCTTCCTCATTCCCCTTCCTTGTCTGGGAGAACTCTGGCTCTTGTTTGGATACACAGCTGCCCATTGGTACAGTATTCCTCATAGCGCACTGGATTTCCACTGGGATCCCCGGGGGCATCAGAAACAGGCTGCCGCTGCTGACAAACTTCTGGGAGACGAATGGACGGGAGGCGAACTGCTCCTTGTTCAGGATCTGGACAATCCTCTCATGCTCCCTCTTGTCCTGGAGGAGTTCAAGTAGTATGGACACAGGGGACTTCTTGTCACTGGTTATGGTCTTCCCTATTCGTTTTAGGTGGCCCCTTGCATGATTGGAGAGGCCAGTTTTAGTATCGAACCAACCCCAGCACAGGGGACATGTGTGTCCTCCTTGTGACTCCGGCTTGTCAACTGTAACAGTTCAGAGAGTGAGAATCTTGTCACAATATGAGTGCTGCACCATACAAGGGTGCCTCACTTAACTTCTCTATTAATTCAACTGTTGGCAATTCTGATTGAACTACAAATATATGTATCACAAACCCAGCCTTTATTTGCCCTCGGTGAGGGGGTGATGAAATCTGCCTTAGGGCTGAAATGCAGCTGACCAGCTAAAGCGCTACTGTGCACTGGGCTTTCAGCCTGAGCTTGTTTTCGCTATTTGATGTACAACTAAGCATATAGAATTTAAATGTATAAGGCAATGGGATACAATACAGTATGTGATACAAAAGTTATCACCCAGCATTTGTTGTTGCCCTCAGTATCCAACCTTGGGCAGTGACAAATGTCCGGGTGATCATTTATTCTCTTGCGCTTGAGTTTTTATATTGAATTGCTGTACAGTCACTGTTTGGTTACCAACCTGACACAAAAATAAATAAATAATAGCATCACCTTTTTTGAGTTTCCTTGTGCCAGGCGGGATCTTTCTGCGGATACGCGGCTGGCGGTCCTGTAACGCCACTTGTTCTGGTGAAACCATGTGTCGAGCGTTGTAGCTCAACCCGACTCGGTGGAGGTGCCCTCGCACGTGGTTGGACAGGCCTACTCCAGACTCGAACACGGCGGGGCAGTAGGGACAGGGTTTGTGTTCTGGCCCAGACGTGAGTGGGAACTCAAAAGGCTCACTCTTAGGCATAGCGGGGGGCTCTAGGGAATCATCACAGACAGCACTTTCGATGTACTCCTCTTTGATAATGAGTTGCTGTATGTCACTGCAGTCATCGTCTCCATCGTCATCATAGGGATGCTTTTCATTCTCGCTGCTGTCCAGAAAGTTGGCTGTAGCTTTACCGGCATAGTCACTGAAGTTATAACTGTCCTCATAGTCTCGTTTGATATCCTCAGTACCGGTATCTTTCTCACACCTTTGGTTAAGTTTGGGAAATACTTTATCATTCATCTGGCCAGGAAGCGATGGTGCTGACATGTTACTTTTTGATGGAGACTTTAGAGCTGCTTGCACTTGTGAACTTGCACTCGCCAAGTCATTGTTCTGTCCTTGACTGGTCTGGTCTGATTCAGCCTTCTTTGCCGTGAGCACAATATCAATGTTTGAGGGAGAGTTTGTCTGTTCTAAGTTGTTCAGGCTGTCCTCCTCTGCATAGGGTACACCTGGTGTCATATCTATTTTGTCTCCTGGCTGTGGAGATAATTTGCCACGCTTGTCAGTCTTGCACAAAGATTGTGACAGCATGGGTGCTGTGAAGTGATCACTGCACCTGAATTGTGAAGAGTGTAGAATTTTGTAGGAATTCGGTGTGTCAGCTTTTTTACCGTTCCAACAGGTCAAGTCAGCTCTTTTCCAGAAAGTGGGCTGTGTGTTACATAAATCTGGCATCAAGTGCATCACTTCTGAATCAGCGGTTTTGGGCCGGTCATTGAACTTCAAACGGCTCACCTTGGAATCTGTATGCTCATACAGTTTATGAAATACTGGACTGTCCCATTCATCATGTAATGGTTCTTGATGTTCCAGCTCTGAATGCCTTTCTAATATGTGTCTGTCTTGGCAAGTGAAAGAGCACAGTTTACATTGAAACTGAACCAGGTCCATTATCCCTGTGTCTTTAGTAGGACTCCAATGTTGTTGCTGGTGGTGTGTCTTTAAGTGCATAACATTTAAGTGTGCTTCAAGTGCCTCTTCAGTCAGTGCTACATAGCTACACTCCTCACAGAAGTAATAGTGCTTTACATTCTCATGTGCTTTGGCATGCTGGACAAAGGTTTTAGGGCAATTGCTTGCAAATAAACACTGAGGGCATTGTAATGTGGCATCCCTGCCTTGGTTTTCAAGATTTTTGAGACCTTTGATTTCCTCCATTAGTTTTTCAAGCCTCTCCTGGTGAATAATGATGTGCTTCATGAGGGAACTGCTATCACAGAACGAACGCCCACACTCCCTGCATATAAAGGGATACGGAACATTCTCCACCTGATCATGCCCATCTAAATGATACATCATATGTCTATGCAAATGTATTTTTTCCTGGAAATTAACATTGCACAGTGCGAACAGTGGATCCGACTCAGAATGTTCTGTCTTCAGTTGTTCAGGTTTAGCATTAAAATTGCATGAGTCGTTTTGCTCGTAGCAACCTTTTCCTGCGTTGTTACCAATTAGTAGCTCGGTGTCCAGAGTTGTGCTGCTGGGGTGATCTCTCAGTGACTCAATGGGACATTTTAAATTAGACTTTTTACCAAAAGAAACATATTTGTTGGCACTGTCAAATTTGTCTACATCGACGCCACTAAGGGAACCTTTGTGCGTGTGATTTAAGCTGTTGTAAACCTTCACTGCAGTGCCAGGCGCCCCAATCACATGTGTATTGTACTTCCTCTCAATTTGGCTTGTTAAAAGAGGTGTCACTCTGGCCTTTCTCTGCAGCTGTCTGTTAACAGTGTGGCCATTCCTCAAGGAGTGCACAAGCTCTTTCGCTGAATCCCATCTGGTTGCTTCTGTCTCATCATAATCATCTGAGCAGCCCTCCGACAACTCTGTGTTTACATCCCGTAGAGCTCTTGTTTTCACCGCCTTGTTTATCAGAGGCCGACTAATGTGCATCTGGTCTGAACTGTCACCTGACAGAGTGGAATGGGGCAGTTTAGACTCATTCTCTTCGGAGTGAGATGGTGGCGCGTTGGCACCTGGCTGTGTGGGCAGTGTTTTCAGGACAAGTCCCGCTGTGTTCTTCCAAGCGTCTGATTGAAGCTCACTGGGTGGCAGCGACACCTGAGGGCTTGTGTCCTTCTCCGGTTGCCACACGGCATCCAGGACATTGTTGGAGAAAATAGTGCCTTTGTTCAGGACCCGGCGTACCTCTGAGGTGGGGTGTGAACCAGGTCCATTAACAAGTGTTCCTGAAGGCAATGAATCGCCTGCATGGGGAACAGCAGGGACACCACTGTATACAAATGGATTTGGCTGGGCTCCATTTAAAGGATTTTCATGTTCATCTGAGGACAGACCCGTGGCATTGTTCTTTGGGGAGGATGTGTGACTCTGTAATGGCTCCTGAGTGGGACCCGAACTGTCAGCAGCTGATTTCACATCTTTGTCCTCTTGTGCATTTGGCTTCAGATCAGACATAGCAGCAATACTTTCTGAGAAGACAAAATAACAACAGAATATCACAATGATTTACGCACTCCATATATTGTAGAATATCACTTCAGTGTACATTAAGGCTATGCATGAAGGGAATTTTAAAAACAATAATTTAACTCCACCAAATGAAATTAAAGCAAGATAAGATGATGGGGCGACCCGCGGTGCATAACACGTGCAAAATGCCTTCTTCAGCGAGTCCCTGGTTGGACTACCGGCTGGCAGGAGGACTGTTTCCTGTGTGTCATTCCCCTACTCTCTGTCTGCCTTCCCTGTCTTTCTCTCACTGCCACAATCAAAATAAAGCAGAAATGCTGAAAAGAAAAATCATAATAAAATAAATTATAAACGTTCTACATTGAACGTTCTAGTTGAAATCTTAGCAATTGTTTTTCTTATCCACAATGACAACAACGGGTTGTTTCTAAAAGTTTTGGTGGTGTATTCCCACCACTTGATACAATGAGAGCAGAAAATAGCCAATCTACAAGCTCACAGGCAGCACATTGCGAATGCAACATGCTGCCTGTGAGCTTGTAGATCTGCTATTTTTCGGCACGTGGCACCATTGGAGCAATCAGGCATTGTTCTGCGGCACATTTATGATTTTCCAACACCCTCTTTCACCACCTCTATTCACAACAAACCCTGCTGTTAGCCCCGAATACCTTGGTGAGGATGCTTAATTATGTGAGCACACCTCTGGGACACAACCTTCCCATCTCTCCCCCTAAAGTTCTCAGTCGCCTGCTAAAATTGACCAATTTCCATGGGAACAAAGTACACTTCTCCTCCCAATGAGATCACATTCTGTCTTTTCACTCCATGATGGTGCCAACGCGGGTCCCAGCACGAGACTGTTGTTACTTGAATCCTGACAAATTGGCAGCCGCACACTCCATGTGTAAAACACATGCACACACGCAGACGCGCGTGTGCGCACACACACGCACGCACGCACGCACACACACACACACACGGTCACACGCACGTATATACACACACACACACACACACACACACACACACACACACACAGTCGCACGCACACACACACACACACACACACACACACACACACACACACACACACACACACACACACACACACACACACACACACACACACACACACACACACACACACACACACACACACACACACACACACACACACACACACACACACACACACACACACAGTCAGAAGTAGGCTAAATCACATTGTGTTGCTGATTGATAACATGTGTTTGTTTGTTTTTAAATGTAATAAAAATAATACCAAGCATCAAAAATGACAGATGCAGCATTGTGACATACAATATATCGCAGTTTAAAATCACATTATGTTTTCCAGGGCACGTTTGGCTCCACTAGTCTAAAACGTATGCTCGGTGGATTTGACATCCCGCGCTGGGTTGCTCTCTACAGGAAGCTGCGGTGCTAACGAAGTGGTAAATTCAGTGTTAATGAGTGGCTTCACTGTTACCACCTCAAAGGTAAAACCTTCCGAGCTCCATATTCTCTCCATCTGTTGTGGTGTTAGAGGTTCGAAGGGAGAACAGACGCTCTGCATTTAAAGCCAACTTCACTGCAACCCCCCTTCCCCAAACAGCAGGGTGACGAAGCCATCAAAATATCTGAGCTCGGAGATTTACAGGCCTCATTAGCAGCCAACTCACACAGCCTGCTTCCATATGTATTTCTATATATGTATATGCATATATACTGTATACATACTTACACACTTACATATATACTGTATACATACTTTATATATACTATATACTGCATACATACACACAGACAATGTATAGACATTGTGTGTGTTGTTTACACACACGCACGCATGCACACGCACGCACACACACACACACACACACACACACACACACACACACACACACACACACACACACACACACACACACACACACACACACACACACACACACACACACACACACACACACACACACACACACACACACACACACACACACACACACACACACACACACACACACACACACACACAAATGTGGGGTTCAACAGAAATGCAATTTTTAAAAATTCATTTGCTTCTATTTACTTCATTTAGTCAATGTTAAAAGGCTGACTTTGCCTTGCCTGAAGATATTTACAGGGATTACAAGCTTAAATACATTTAAGCTGTATGCACAAATTGATCTGCTTATATGAGCTCCTGCTAATGCTGCCCGCTATTTTCCCTAAGATGTTCTCTGTCTTCTAAAGCTTGTCAAATGAGAGTTAGTGGGAGAATCACTGTGTGCTGTTGTGCAAGACAACACGTGTATGGAGGGGAGGGCCCTTTTTCTGTTTCTGATTTCATTTTGTTTTGTCTTTCACCACTTGAGGTAACACTCTCATTGCACCTCTTCTTTAGGTTCATGTAGAAAAAAACAGTAAGGTGATAATGACATGAAATCATGATTTTGAAGGCCCGACAAACAACAAACCGTTCCACTCTATATTTAACAAGCAGCTGGTCTGACTCACCCATTTCATCATATGAAACTTTTTCTTACATTTGACAACAATGCTATGAAATCAATAAAACAAATTCATTTGAAGAAATTCATGACCCATAACAAACCTGAGCATGACATAACAGTATAAAACTGTTTCTGGGCTCACAGTGGCGGAGCTTGCCTTTCCAGCAAACAGTGCGGCAGGGTCACTTGTGCGAATGCATGGAAGTGACATCGCCTGCCGAAGCTAAATTTGTATCTTGTCGTGCTGAATGTGTGCAATGTGTGGGATGTCAAGCACAATTAATGATTTTCTGGTTTGTAGACCATTTCAGTGGTTGTGGTTGTTGGTTGTTGCTCACTATGACACTGACAGCCGAGTGGGGTCAACCACACACACTTCTTTTATTATTGGTTGAGGCCCTGTCAAAGTTCACCAAGTTAGAATGCTGTGCCACCTTAAGAGGTTTTATTAGCCCCTTTGTTCACATACAGTGGAAGTGAATGGGAGGCAAATGTTTAATTAACGCATGTGTGGACGTGCCCTTTGGGTGCAAGTTAGAGAAATTATACAGTACTAGTCCATACCCGTGGGGGGATATGCACACATGATCTGGCAACCCGGGAGCCATTCATCCCATAGCTCAAGGGGCCATCCCACAGCTGGGCAGCCGTAACCATGGCAGCATTCTTTTACATAAAAACGCTAATAAACAGCTGACAGTTGGGGGAATCGAAAAACGGGCTTCGCTGTTCCATGCGCATGGTAATGGTGAATGTCTGTGTGCAAATGCAGAGCAATTGCTCCAGCCACTGAGGAGAACCGGGCAGAAGAGTTTTTGGGCTCACCACCTCACCACCCTCACACCACCCTCACAGAGCTTTGTAGAATTATAGGAGGATGCCCACCCATGATATAAGCATAATTATAAAGTACTAGACTGGCGCCCATTCGGTGCCGATCTACTCGGGCACCACGCATGTCTGGAACGATGCAAGTCGGGAATACATGCCGACCCGTTTAAGCAATACGCCTTTACTTAATGTAGTCGTTGTACATGCTATCTGACATGTTGGAGTCTCAGGCTTATCTCACATTTCACACGCCACCACTTACATCCGCGCCAAAGGGTCGGATTACCCAACGAGGGAAGCCGGTGCCCAAATGATAAACACAGTGGCACAGTGGCACAGATGTGACGTGAAGCTCAGCCAATCAGTTAAGCAGACGGGTCGGGTTGGCCAATCAGGGAAGTTGGCGCCCACACCCATCCCAAACACATAGAGATTCAGTGCGCCCTCCACAGACAGATTTTTCGGTCCTCTGAAACCATTGGTCCAATGAAATTGCACTGCACACCCCCATGTCATTTGGGATACACACGCCAAGATTAGGCCGTTCGGTCGGACAGCACCCGAGTTATACCCAGGAAAGACAGACAGACAGACAGACAGACAGACAGACAGACAGATAGATAGATAGATAGTTGGATTTTTTTCTCCCTGCAATTTATCTCCATAGTAATCTCATGCAGGCAGAGGCCAGTACTTTCATGGAGATAAACAGGCTGTTTTTCTATCAGCTCTTTATGGTAAATAATGTTAGCAGCATAGTGAGAGGCGAGGGTCATGAGCTTGTGATCGTGGAGAGTGCAGAGTGTTAAGTCTGCACACTGCCTGCATAATGCACTGTCTCTAAAACATTTGAAAGAACACATTATTGAGGGAAAATAGTAGGCAATCGTTCATAACATCATTAAAAATACAGTATGTTATTATTTTAAAATACTATATTGGGGATTGTGTACGCTGTTGTTCCATTGGTGCCTGGCACCCTCAACACCACTGAAGCTCATGCAACTGTCCTTTAACTTTGAATTTAGAGGCGAGGCTCCTGGAGGGCAGAGCCAAAATATCATCACCTCTCACCTCAATTCAGGGGAACCCAGACTTCCCTCCGGGCCTTAATGACCTTGGGTTTAATGCATGGAAAGATGGTGGTATAACAACACTAGGGCATTTGTTTGAGGGTTCTTTGCTCATGTCATTTGATCAGATACAACAAAAATATGGTCTATCTCGCAACAATTTTTTTAGATTTTTACAGGTGAGGGATTTCATTCTCAGGCGCACAACACTATCAACTAACATAGGCACCTCTCCAATTGAAAGGGCATTGACAATGGATTTTACAAAGGGTTTTATTAGCATTCTCTATGGCCTGTTAAGATCCAATACGACTGTTAACACCCTGGATACTAAAAGGAAATGGGAGAGAGATCTCCGGGTTGAAATTGCAGACGAAGTTTGGGATGAAATATTTGAAAATGCAAAGAAACTCTCTATATGCAATAGAGCCTGGTCGGTTCAGTTAAGAACCATACACCGATTACAGATCACTCCTAGCCTTCGCCATAAAATGAACCCTAATCTATCACATCTCTGTCTTAAATGTAAGATTGAAGAGGGAGACTACATTCACTGTATATGGTCATGTCATAAGATCGAACGTTATTGGCTGGGTGTTGTGCAGCAGTTGAATGTGATTTTCGATATGGAGTTTGAACCTGACCCTATGTGTTTGATTCTGGGGCTTCCTGATAAAAAGATTATTGACAAATTTCATAGACGCTTGTTTAATCTGTTAACCTATGCTGCGAGGAAAAATATTCTGTTGTCTTGGATTAATGAGAAACCACCAACAAAGAAAGATTGGCACAAAATAATCATGCAGTGCATCAGTGGCGTCGTTAGGGGTGGGCTTCGGTGGCTATAGCCACCAATGTTTTGTCCAAAGCCACCAATAAAAAAAATAAATAAATAAAAAAATTAAAAGTTTTTTTTTTTTTTTTGAATTATATATCTATCACCCTAACCTAACCCTACCCCTAACCCTATAACCGAAATAAAGTAACAAAAAACGGGGAAAAAAGCACCCTAATCCGCGAAATCCGCGAAAAAAATCGCGCGCGCGCGGGAGGAGGGGCACATGCACGCGCGCTGCGCGCGCGTGCATGTGCCCGTTGCCTGCGGGGCTAAGCCCCCGACCTAGTAGAGACCTAGCGACGCGTCTGCAGTGCATGCCATTGGAATTTTTAACCTGCCTCCTACGTTCCACAACAGATGCTTTTTATAAGATATGGGACCCATATCTACATTTTATTGGTCCTCAATTGTCTGACACTTTAACGATAGGGTTCCTTAACAGGAGTGATTCCGCTGACCTTGATGTATAATGTCTAAATCCTTGCTTGTTTATTTTTTATTTTTGTCTTTTATTTTCATCTTTTCTGCTGTGGATGTTTGTACTGTGATCTATATTTCTTGTACTGATTTTTATTTAATTTTTTGTTGTTCTTGGGGTAGTTACTCACCCATCTGTGTAATGTCAAGCACCAATCATGTATATATATATTGTGTTATCTTTTGGTCCAATGTAAGTATGTGTAACCTATATTTGTATCAGTGTCCTTGTCCTTTTATAACGTGTCTGAGCTGAGCTGTTTGTCTTGTCTTGTCTTGTTTTGTCTTGGTGTAAAAAAAGAAAAATCAATAAAAAGTATATAATGTACTGTACCATTTTCAGGGTGGTTGATTACGCCATAGAAGCTGGTGTCGCCTAAAATTAAACAAATAAGCATTAAAATACATACATTGATAAAATAAATAAAAAAACTTTGAATTTAGAGATCCTTATTGACTGGAAGATGACACGAACATCCACACTGCATGATTGTTAGCAAAACATACTGTAATTTTTTTTTTTTTATGTATTAAGACATGCGTGTGATCTATGTTATTCCACCGACCATAAGGACTGAATGATTGATACACTGGATCCAAATACCCCACTCTGTTTCACCATAGACAACGTTCTAGGTGTACCCATGGAACTGGTTATTGGATATTGCACTGATACAGACCTGCTGCGCTGTAAAATATGGGAGGGTATGAGTAGATTTTAAAGAGTGAGGGTGGTGCCAAGGTCGGTTTTTCAACAAATCTGTGGGTTTCTCATAGAGGGGAGCTTAATCTGAAATAAATACTTTTTTTCTGGGTGTGAAAAATCACCTACAAGAGTTAAAAGTAATTGGGCATTGTTATGTTTACAGGTATTGAGGTAAAAACCATGGTTCAAAAGAACAGCGTAACAATAACACAGACAGGCCGAAGTCAACAGTCTGCTTCACACTGAAAGCTTAGTGCAAAGGTCAGGCATTATATAAGAACGAGGGCTTGTTGCTGTGGGCTTTTAGAAGGCTGCTAATGTCTGAGCTAATTCCGTCTTCCAACTGGACTGTCGACCCAGGCTGGCAGCACAGTGGAGGCTGCTGGAGACCAACAGGGACCAGTCAGCCAGACGGACCACTTCAACTGCTGGAGTCTGTCTATATGGATCAGCAGCCATCTATATACAGTACACTCTCCCACACAACCCTCACCTTCACTGAAGAAATGTCGGAACAGGGCAGAGGAGGTTGGGGGGGGGGTGCGGCCCCTCAAGTACTGCACTACACAACTTCCTGGCTAATGGGATCTATTGATTTATTTGGCACAATGTGAGTTTATGAAGCTGCCTCTCTAGTGTGAGAGTATCAAAGCGTGGCTCAAAACAAACACAGTGAGATGCAGTTTGACACTTCAGTAATCCCAAGGTGAGTGTGGTCTCTCACCGCCACAATAAAGAAACGGTGATGTTTGGGTGTCCCTTCTTGCAGTGTTTTAAAGCCAGATTTATACAACTTGGCGAAAATAAATAACTGATTTTGTGAGTTATTTTTGCCATACAACACTATCGTACTGCATAGTATAAATTAGCCATTCGTCCTGCAGTTACCCACACAAGGCCAGCCAACCCAAAGTAGTAGGCAGAAATTTGCAAAAGTCTACTATAAACCATGTGTCGTACCATGCAGTCATCGATGTGACCTCCTTGTCTATCTCACTGAACAACGGTGCAAGACGATTTTAGAAGCAAGGCCAACGGTTTCAGAAAGCACTCAAGATTTCACCAGCTTGCACAGGAGAAAATAAAGAGGGTTTCACACAGTGTCTTTGGATGGATTACATCGTCTTTTATCCCCCTGAATTCTTGTCAACCAAAGGTCATTTCCATAATAATGGCCTCCATTCTCCCTAATGGGATTTTGGGCTGTGATTATGTATGCCAGTGTCTTGAGCAGACACTATCAGCCCTGTCATCCTGAATTGTGCAAATGTAATTACACAAAGCCTTTGATAACTAAACAATGTAATTTACCGCTAGAATAACAAGATATGCTGGATTTATTTGACTCAAATGATATGATAAAGGGAATTGCATGAATCCCTTTTGCAAATCCTGCAGCGGAAATTGCCAGAGCAAAGTTTAATCACAAATTGCTGAAAAAGTATAATTTACAACAATAACTAGGCCTACATTGTATAATTAAGTGATCAAACAATATAATGTGTTCGCAAATATTTTGGGAAGTAGCTTTCCTGAATTGCCTGGTCAACACTTAAGCCTGATTTAATGCTTGGTTGCGCGTGGTGTCATGCATTGAAAATCTACATGCTCACAACACTTTGCACCATGACAATTGTGAGCTTATAGAACTGCCGACACTGGTATAAATGAAGCCTTAAGTATACTAAGAATAAGTGTTGGCAAAATCGCTAGGTTTGGGTTAAACTGGTCAAAGTTGAGCCAAAGTCTCAGAGTCAGTCTGGATTTCACTTGACAAAGCAACGAATCCAGTCCAAACCATTTTGGCCAAGACTCATCGCCAGAGGTTAAAATGTGAAAACACACTTTGTACCCAACCCAACCCTCCCACCACTACAAACCCTCCTCTTCTACAAGGGGGAATAAATGAAATGGCTGTGATGGTGGATTTACTGATGAAAAAAAAAAGTGAGAACATTGGGAGTGATAAAAGGGGACAGGGAGCAAGTGACAGTCGGGTTAAGAAAGAAAGAAGTCATGTTCAGTAGCAGGTAGCAACATCAAACAGAGAGTTCACAGGAAAACCCATGCAACCTTGTCTTGGTGGGGGATTGTCTGTTGTGCGGAGTAGATTATCTGTTCGAGCTTGCTGACACGGCCTCATTTGCTGCCCGTAGAGTTAGAGGGGGGATTAAACGATATAAACTTTGAAGCTTTAAAACAATACCTTTCAAAATTAAACGGATTAAGGGAGGGATGTCTGATGGGGATTTCCCAAGGCTTTGTTAGTTTTAAACTACTCCTTTTTCTTCTTTTTTTCAAGAAGGGAAAGAGAGGAAAAAAACAGTGGAGTGAGATTTCTCAGGCATGTGACCGTTTTAATGAGGCTGCTCTCACATCGAGGAGGGCAGTGGGCGCAGGAGGGCTGCCGAGCAGATGGCTCTCATCAGCATCCTATCTGCTCTGTTTAGATACACTCGTTCTCGTCTACCCAATACCGAAAAGGAAAACAAGCCAAACCGTCGCCAGGAGCATCTATCCACTTGCCTGCTTTTGGCAAGCCGTGCCTAGCCTGTTGAAATGGCACATTTCCATTTATTGCCCCCCTCATAACAATATGCATGAGTTGTGCAATTGATATACATAACCTCTAATCTGTTACAAGTATGCAGAGAAGATGCAGCTCTGGTGGTGCCAGGGTATTTTTATTTATGGGTAGTTAGGGTGTTGACTTTTATTAAATGATATTATTACCATATGGCTTGTATATATACAGTAAATACGCTGAGAGTAAGCGAGATGGGAGATGCCGCTATGATTAGGTATGCTTGGATGAATACCTAATGGTTGCGATGGAACGACAAAAATGTAATAAAACCTATCTAACTTTGTTGCTGCCGTGTTTGCTGCAGACATGTGACCAATCAGATGAAAGGGCGTGGGTGACAAGCTCCTCTCCAAATTGAGAACAGGTTCAACGGAGCCAAGAAGACATCAATGAGCTTTGGAGAGATGTCATAGCATTGCAGCTATCGGGATGTAAATCTCTCATTACCTTTCTTTAAAAGATAATACGAGGCTCAGCCGCAGTCAGAGACGCTAGGTAACAAGGCCCTCACACTCACTCTCACTGTAACCATGATGTAGGCAACCAAAGACCAACTGATTCCTCAATAGTCACACGCGTGGGTTCCTATTATTAGAGCAGGGTAGACTTGAGTAAACAAGAGCAGGGTTTTCTGTGTCATTCGAGGCCTTTGGCTGAGTTTTTGGAGGGCTGCAGCTGACCAACAATAGCAGCGGTGTG
The DNA here is from genome assembly GCF_963454915.1 of Gymnoscopelus microlampas. Classification (NCBI taxonomy): domain Eukaryota; kingdom Metazoa; phylum Chordata; class Actinopteri; order Myctophiformes; family Myctophidae; genus Gymnoscopelus; species Gymnoscopelus microlampas. The sequence continues at coordinate 29,263,239 of NC_139946.1, forward strand.
ACTTCAACGCGTCAAAGATTCATCACTAGTTGATCTACAGGGCAAAGTGATCCTGTAGTAAGTGAATATGTTGTACTGTACAGCTGTCTGAATAGAAGCGGGCTGATGAAAAAACAATGTGGAAGCTGACAAAACCCCATTTATCTAACTATGGATTATCAGAACTGGACAGCTTGAATACGGTAGCCTTGACAGCAAAGGGAATCCCTCTTGTCATTTTCCCAAGGTCCAAACACACACGCACACACGCATGCACTCGCACATAATGTGTGCACACGCACGTACGCGCTCGCACGCACGCACACACACGCGCTCGCACGCACGCACACACACGCGCGCGCGCACATACGCGCACACACACACACACACACACACACACACACACACACACACACACACACACACACACACACACACACACACACACACACACACACACACACACACACACACACACACACACACACACACACACACACACACACACACACACACACATATATACACACAGGGGAGAAAGTGTAGGAGAAAGACTTGTAAGATGATTATTCAGTGCTGCTTGTCAATTGCACCTTTTCAACCTGGATCAATGACTTGTCTTGCACCAGAGCCCTGTACCAGCGCCAGTCATTAATGTGAGTGCCAGTCTATCAGCTCCAGCCCCAAATAAATCAAAGGGTCGGCCACAGAAGAAAAGGGGCTAATATTTCCTCAATAACCCAAGAGAGACTCCATGGAGAGATGCAAATTGCCTCCCAGGAGACCCCGGGGGATGTGAAGGAGAAACTTGCTGGGAGGCAACGGGAAGCTAATGAGTATAATGGTAAATGTATACAAGGAGAGGGAGAAGCCCTCTCTATTCATACCAATTAATACAATCTTATCAATGGAGGTGTAGCAGGGAGAGCGTGCTGTCTAACCCTTGCCACTGATCACAGGGCCCTCCTCCCCGCTTGCACCTTGTGAGTGCCTGTATTATTCAACACAGGCTGGGCTGTGGTCATTAGCCCTGTGGGAGGCTGGGCCAGGCCTGAGGGAGTTAAGGAGATTTTTAAAAACCACTCACTGCCCCACATCAAAACAAATCGGCCCAAATGAAAGGGCTTCAAAAAATGTCCCTTTTTTAAAGCGTTAGGGAGCCCCCGTTGTTCTACAACCTTGTTTTTCGGGGTGCCTGATGTAGAAACGGTGCAACTGCACATAAAACCATCAAGTACTCCACTAATCTATTCAGGTTATCAATCGTACTTAATTTAAGATAAAAGGATTACTGGGTATTATCATGCTGTGACACAATATCACAACACAAAGCAAAAAGTTATACTTGCATTATACATAGCCCACATAATGTTTGGTCAATTATTCCATTAATACGTTTATGTAAATAAATAGTACAGAATAATTATGTTTTAAAAGATTGGTTAGAACATAATTATTTATTTGATCTATTTGTTCTTTCACTTGTTTTATATCATTAGCAGATGTGATTGTTTTTTGTTTCGTTTTCGTTTTTTCAAAGCGCCAATCTGCTGTTCAAAGGGAGCAGTTGGGTAATGTACAACAAACACATAATTTCAAGGCCTCAGAAACCTTGGACCATTCTATCTGGGAAACCACACACACACACACACACACACACACACACACACACACACACACACACACACACACACACACACACACACACACACACACACACACACACACACACACACACACACACACACACACACACACACACACGCTTGAGGGAGATGTTTTGTTTCTTGGAAATCTACTCTACCTTCATTTTCCAGTTCCTTGTTTCACCAACAGATGGCACCTGCAGCCACAATGGAAACACAAGACCTGTCAACAAGTACAAGATACATTTCATGACATAAGTAGCCATGACAGACAAGCATCCATCATAAATCTATATCAGTGTCCATATTTCTAGCAATCGGAGATAGTGAGAGCTGTTTTGTTTTGTTTATGGTACAAAATATTTTGACTGAATCAGAGGAAGAAAACATATCAGCACATAGTAGTTTAACCACTTAAACCCTAGTTGACTGGAGTCCCCCAGGGGTCTATACTAGTCCACCTTATTTTTTCCCTCTACACTAAATATAAAAAAATATCTAAAATAACCGATCCACAAGCTCACATCTGCAAGTTGTGAGTTTGTAGATCCGCTAATTTTGCAAATATTTGCCCCAGAATAGGGACGCGAGGGTTCATGTTGTTAAGGAAGCATTCAAACAGCCTCAAAGGCCAGACAACTGCAAGGCATAATGTGAAAGAATGGCCCTGATCTATCATTTTGAAGGTCATTCATCAGGGAGGAGAAATATGCCTGACAGAGGCTGACTGGAGGTGGATTTGCCTCCCAGAGAGCACTGAAATGAAGGTTAATCACTATGTAACTTCCTATGTGTGTAATCCCGTACTCCAGTCTTCGTTCAGCACATCTCTAAAAGCTCAACATCAGCATAATTGCAGCTAACCTGTGCCCCGTGTGCTCAAACCTCTAAAATATCACATCCAGCTCTGAGAATAAATGGATGATTTAATGAGGGAAGTGCTGACCACAACCTCAAACAGGCATCATGGAAAGGTTTAGCTGTCTCAGAGCTATTATGCGGCAGAGCCTCACTAATCCAAGCCCTTCAAGACTGGCGGCGGTTTGAACTTGAGGAGTGTTTTGGCCAAACACCAGTATGTGAAAATAAATAAACACAGTTCCGACGTTCAAAATAAAGCGAGATCTATCTAGAATCTAGAGTGACAAACTTCTGGTTTTACCCTGTAAATCAATAAGAGACACTGGATTGAGATCTGACAGATTTCCATTCAGTGAAATAAATAAATCGTGTCAAATAAATCGTGTCAATCACATCGCGATCGCAATCGCATCAATCTACAGCAGAAGAGTAAAGCACTGCTGCACTTGAGTATTGTTTTAGCTCTGGTTGAGATCAGACAGATTTGAACTAGCAAACAAGCTTTGAACTGCAAGAAGACTAAATGCACTAATACATCACAATTCATTTTGATAGCAAAATGTGCATGAAAAGTGTAATATGCATTATGCATCAAATAAATAGACAAATTACAGGTCATGCTATTTGAAATGTATGTATGTTAGTTTGCTTTGTGATGTTTTGATGATATGAAGAGATTTCTATCATTCTCTAAGCAGGGGATTGAAAATACCAACACTGCACACTAACTGGTTTAAATGCATGTCTCACCAGTCTTCCACTTGCAGTATTACTATCATTATCATCATCATTACCTGCAATTACCATGTGTGTTAACAGCGGTCACAGTAGTTAGCATGGCTTTAAATGGATCCTTTGAGTGAAGAATTAACAGTATCAGTGATCATATTCTGCCCCTTAGTGGAGGAAGCGGTCTATAGCCAGGCTAAAGGGGGATAACAGCCAGGCTTGATCAGTAGTGATTGAACAGTAGGCTGGCCATCCCAGCCTTCTGCAGCATGTAGCTTAGCACTTGAATCCAGCCTTTGATGGGCAACAGCAATCTCACCTTGCTGGCCCCTGTTGAAGACTTTAGTACCTGAATGCCTGGCTCTCCCTTAAATCAAATTCCTTCTCAGGATTTCAGAGGAATTTGCTCCCAAGGCTCGCTTAAAGGGAATGCCGCTTGATACTGGCGTCTTGGTCAGACACAGAAAAGAAAGAAAAAAAGATAGGCCTACAGCTTAATGCAGAGCTCTGTCACAGAGGAAGGCAACTAATGGTTGAATAGCTTGTGTTTAGCCTGGAGATGCTCAGCAGGTGGCTAGCTAGTAGCTACCATCAATGTTTGGAAACAACATACACAAATGGTCATTGATCTTTTGAGGTTGTAGAGTTATGGCAGACCAGTCTCATGTGAATTGTACTTCACCACTTTCAACTTGCCGTCCCTATTTTGGGCATGTCATTATAGGCAAAAATATATGTTAAAAATTGATCAAAAATAGCATAAATTGTACATCTACAAGCTCACAACTTGTCCCAATGGGAAGCGTTGTGAGTTTGTAGATAGGCTATTTTTGCTATTCATCGTATGACAAAGTATGTAGTCTTAATTGGTTAAGACTCGTACAAGCCAGCATACTGTACAGATTAAACATTATTTTATCGAACACTATTTTGAGGAAATTTCACTTTTATTTAACAAGCAACAACATTTTCCACAAATATGAAAACTAACAAAGCATACATGACTGTGAATGCGACCTTGTGTCAGTTATCCTGCTTCGCACAAAAAAATAATAATCAGGGTTTCGACATCAAGCTTGTCACTCCCTACGACCCGCCAAGCGTGGGAGTATAGTGGCACTGACACATGTAACTGACATCTGAGATTTAATTTGACTGGTAATCACACCCAGCTACAGTACCAGAGTGTTTCACACCTTGGAGCTACAGTTTCAGGTGTTAAAACAGTATAGACATACAGCTGTGCCTCCAAATCATAACACCTCTTCAGAGACGCTCGCATTTTTGGTTTATGCCCTAGCTGCTACTATGACTGCAAAGTTAATATTACAGTGCACGTACACTCCCTCCTTTTAAATTATGACACGATCAACACCTTCAACTTCAGCTTAAATAATGAACATGTCAAATACAGCACTATCCTGCATGCTCAATAGCTAGCCACTGGAACCCAATAATAATAATGAAATGCAATGTATCACTGTTGTGTAAACAGCAACATCCTGAGTGTTAATTAATGCTCAGGATTTTTTTCTGTGACGCACTGGTGGAAACCATATTCCTAATGACAATATATACTATGTCAGTATGGGTTTAACTTGATATCCGTGTATGTTTGGAAGGATATGTTTCACAGGCCCAGCCAAAATAAGTAAGCATGTCAAAACAAGTTGTTGACAAAAGTATTATAAATGTAACTGTGTTGTTTTACATTCTTTTGCCTAATAAAAATGTCAATCAATCAATCAAAAGGACTGATCAATGCAGTTTGCCTTGGTATTTGGGGGTTATGACTAAGTGATCACAACGCAAAGTACGTATCTAACCTCTCTTGTTCTCTCTCTCTCTCTCTCTCTTTGGTCTTATATGTCCTTGCAACTAAAGAGCAATTAGTCTTTTTGATACCTGTTTTTGTGAAATAGCCCTCCTCAGCCAATTAGTGCTTTATGTCTGAACAGGCAGAGTGAAACAGATTGGACAACGGTTTAAACAGCGACCCTGTCAATGGTTTTCTGTGGAAAGCTGCTGCCCTTATTTCCGTGCCACTGATATATTTCTGCAGGCCTCAATGTTCTTGGTGGATCCACCTGATTACTAAAATATCTCATCTCTGCAGCTGTTCCTCAGCTGAGTTGCTAATTCAGGCCAATGTACTCCCATTTAAGTAGTCCCTGGCTCCCCAACGCCTTCATTTATAGCTGTGTAAGCAGCCAGCCCGGCCGCTGGAGAAAACATGACTGTTTGCTATGCTGAGCATTCAGGGACTACAGGCATCTTGGTTAAAATATTTGACCTTGCCAAGTGACACATAATCAATTTGTTGATAACGTGCCTCAACCACCTCATTTATTTAGTCTCTCTCTCTCTCTCTCTCTCTCTCTCTCTCTCTCTCTCTCTCTCTCTCTCTCTCTCTCTCTCTCTCTCTCTCTCTCTCTCTCTCTCTCTCTCTCTCTCTCTCTCTCTCTCTCTCTCTCTCTCTCTCTCTCTCTCTCTCTCTCTCTCTCTCTCTCTCTCTCTCTCTCTCTCTCTCTCTCTCTCTACACACAGTGGTACACTGATGCTGCAGAAGCTACATTCGGCTACAGCTGTAATGACTTCTTCCCACAGCTTATCGTGTGAGTTGCTCCTTTGATACCTGCAGTTACGTCATAAAGCAGTGCACTAAATTATGCAGACCGATCATTTTTACAAGGACCCTATTCACAAAGCCTTGACATGGCCCTGGCGAAGACCTATAGTATAACTATTCGACAACAGACACGAGGCAGGCATGTAGGGGTATTAAACTTTCCAACAGTGACTTATCAATGTCCCATTTCCAATGTTTTGGTAATGGCCTCAGTTGATTATCTATCCAAAGACTATATGGCGTTTGGTCAATGTAAAGGACAGAATAAGGGCAATGCAAACAGCCTACCTCACCTAGAAGAGGTGACACTGGAATGGAGACAGGTGCTTTATGCTGACATAGTTTAAGTCCATTAATCTCCCAGTGTCAATGATAAACACATACAGCACCTCATGTACTGGACTGTTTCGAAAATGTATTGCCATTTAGCTTCATTTTTCATTTCTGGCATTTTAGCTGACACTCTTATTCAGAACGATTATACACAGCAAAATCTGGAGTGCCAACTTAACTCTCATGTAAAATGGTCTGGTTAGGGTCTATTTTTACTCTCTCTCAGTCAAACTGAACCTTCAGATTTTACAGTGTACTGAATGAACAGGTAGGTGTTCTGGGTCTTACCAAAGGACATATGAACATACTGGGGGTCTCAAAGCTTGAACATGGATCCCACTGTGTGTACTGTAGAGAAATGACTACCTAGTGCCTACTATTAGACTACCTCTTGACGGACATCACAGACAAGCTCCTGCCATTTGACAAACATGCTGCTCTGCAAGCTATACAGTGACCACTCATGTCTTGATAAAAGGTCAGTTTGGAAGACATTGGCAGACAGACAGGGCACAATAAAATCCGTTGTTGATTTAACTTTGAATCTGTGCCCAGAAATCTATACCTCACACTTCATGAACTGTTATATTTAACACAAAAGAAATAGCTGACATCTTAAAAGAATATGTTCTTGTCTGGACTGCCTCACGTACAGACTGCATAGGTGAGGCAGACCCGACAAGAAAAGGTACTGTAAGTACTGTGTAGGTACAGTATGTCCCCATGTTTTTATGAATACAACTTTCCAGGAAAAGGGGGCATTCCAGGAAGCTACACTGCAAAACCTGTGTCAATTTCACTCTGAGAGATTAAGGGTCCATTGTTTCACCATCAGATTTAGGTTAAATTAACACTTAGGAGTTGACAGTGTACCTTGATGTACAGTAACTCGGGACATGGAAGTAGTGGAGGTGGATTTTCTGCTGAATGACGCACTGCCTTTTCAAGTTAAGCAAACAGAGTTGATATTTTAGTTGTCAATCGATGTTGGTAAAATAACCGATTACAAACTGTTAAGTGAATGTCCGGATATGACTAACCAGCCACCTTAAGTTACCGTTCAAACTGACTAAATGTGACTACAGCAGAGTGTACAGTCAGTAGCCTACATGTTATTTTGTTGGCCTACTTTCAATTCAAATGTAGGCTAATTTTCTTGGTCATCATACCAGCAATGATTTTGCATTACAACCAATGCCTCATGTCTCTGCCTGACCATTGCCAAAAGATGTATAAAACTTGTATCTTGTGCTTCTTGTATCTTATACTTCTATCATGGTAGAATCTTTCTAGAACCAATAGTCACATTTAGTGATTAAGTAGGCCTATCTTTCTAGTGTGAGATAGTCCCTCTTAAACCCTTATATACCTATATTATATATATATACATATAGCTCTCGTTTACTGTCATATAGCCAAGTAAGTCTTTAGTGGGTCCTCCAAGTGCATTAAAAAGTTTGGCCCAGGCAGTGCTTTCTCTTAACCTTCCCTCAGTATCAAAGCTGGTGGTCAAATTCTCATTGGATGTTTCAAAAAGGACTGAGTTTCCCCATGAAATGTTGATAACTTCACAACAATTTTAATTGTTAAATGAATGAATGAATTAGCCAATTAGTAAATGCTGTTATATTTGTTTTGCTACTTACAAAAGTAGGGAAGCAGGATGCTTTTGGATAGTAAAGTTAGCCTACATTGAACATCATTCCATTTGAATATGAATGGAGGTCTTAAAACTCCTTTTTATCCAAGCCCACGATTTTTATTTATTTATATAGAATCATTCATCTGGTGGTTTGATGTAACTTACACTTTTATTAAAGAGCAACCACAATATGTTAATCCTCCTCTCGTGATAGGGCAGCCAATTTCCTCAGACATATTGTAGGCTAATAAGCATAAAGCATCCTGCCCAGTCTTCACCCCTTCCCCTCCCAATCACCCTGTCTGGTGTAATAATAGTTGTATTACATAGGCTATCTCTGCCACGGTGCCACTGGGAGTTAGATCAACTGCAGAGCAGCGTGGAACAATCTGCCAAGAGGAAACCACAGTATTTGTGTGCAAAAAATATGAAATAACTGCAACAACGATTACGTTTTTTTTCTTGCATGCCCTGGTAAAACACAGCAGATGGATGGACAGCAGCAAAAAAAATAAAAAATAGACTCGATCGTATTAAAGTCTACCACGGTGACCTGATCGCTGACAGCACAGGCTATGCGCCATTAATGACAGACTATCCCAAATAGTAACTGGAAGATTCGCCCCAAAACACACTCGCCCCCATTTTCTATTTCTTGTATTTGTTTACTGAGGATAGGTTAGAAATAAGTTTAGGGTTAGCCATAGGTTTAGCCATAGTGTTACTGAGGTTAAGTTTAGGAATAAGGTCAGGTTTTGGCACCGTTTTACTGGGGTTACGTTTAGGAATGAGGCATAGTTTACTGAGGTTACATTTAGGAATACCAGCGGTGGCGACCGTTCCGAGGTAGCCGGATTTGCCCCGGGGCGACTGTGCTTTGGGGCGAGCGTTTTGATATTCTCTCTAACGTGGTCAATGCAAGGTGTATGTGGAACGGAGCAATAACCGACAGAGGCTTTAAAAAAAAGCCGATCTACAAGCTCGCAACGCGTTGTGAGCTTGTAGATCGGCTTTTTTCGGCGAGCGACACAGTCGTACGACTGCCGTGTTTAAAGACGAGCAAAGGTCCTACTACTGCTACCTCTAATCACGTCCCACCTGGCGACACTGTAACATTGCGCATAATGTAATAACAGCAGGCAACGACCGAGAACCTACCTTTCGAGAGCCGTCACATAATTTGCCAATGACAAGTTTGTCATTGCACTTGAACTTGTTTTCTCGTCCACCGTCCATTAGATTGTCGCCATTTTGCTTAAAATTACCGCAGGTTAAACTATGATCCTGGGGAAAGAGGGATGTTCACACACAGTTGAGATGGGAAAGTGTGCACGTCAGCTTTAATAGCAGCACACCGACCGACCCTGCATGGTATATCAATGTTAGTACTGTACAGTGGCAGTTCTGCAGGAGATCAGAGGTGTGGACACCAAAATAGACCTGTACAAGGCTATAAAAAAATAATATCCAAAAAATATCAATTCATTTGTGACAATGTCATAAACGTCAAATGTCCCCTATACAGAAAATATGGATGATCCCGTTTTATTGCTATACAATTATTTTTGATTGAATAGGCCTACTTTTATTAACAGTTTGCAAAATAGGGCTTATTTCCATTGTGGTCCTGGGTATTCAATTCACATTTAGAGGGTGGCAAGGTTGAGTTTACAGAATTCTCTGTCCTTGGATCAGGAGGAAACTTGTCTGCTCTGTGTGAACACATGCATGCACGCGCGCGCACACACACACACACACACACACACACACACACACACACACACACACACACACACACACACACACACACACACACACACACACACACACACACACACACACACACACACACACACACACACACACACACACACACACAGGGTGATGAGAGTATGTTCATTATGATTCATGGCATGCTGCAATACATTACACAGCCTAGTAGTGCCTGACTATATTTGGTCTTAAGGTAAATGCGAAAAATGCTGATTTTCTCTTAAGTTGTCCTTAATGGCATATGATCATTCCACTCTTTTTGCGATTGGTTGATCACATTCCTGTGCTGGCGAAGCCTAGTGGAATATAAAATGATTAAAATGTGCCTAATGAGCCTGTATAAACTGAATTTCAAAACTGACTGGTATAAAAGTTTTAGTGGTGAAAATATGATACTATTGTATTTTTTATACTTCTTTGCTCTCATACAAGTAAAGCAGCGAGCTTTAGCCCTCATTTAAATTGTATAAAGATGATAACACACTGAAGATGTATTATTGATGCTTGAGCACATGATTATTTGCCAAGCAATATGCCTGAACCTCATTTGTTTTTATGAGATGTTTCCACAGAAAAACTGCTCAAGATTTCTAACCACACTCATGTTTATTGACAGACAAGTTGGTCCTAAGATAGAAACAGCATCAGCAATGGCCGTTTTAATGTGATCGTTGAACTCTAATCTATGTATCGACTCTATTCAAACAGTATGTTCAACTTTACTTCTCAAAGTATGTTGTGGTTCATGCTAATATTTGTCTTTATATTTATTTCTCCAAGTTTTATTTAATTGATTTATTCTGCTGCAGAGTTTACCATTCTTAATTCCATATGCAATGAATGACTCCAGTATCATTGGGCAGCATATACCCTACATATCTTTAAAATAGAACTCACAACTTGGGATATCTGGCTTTTGATGTGGGTATTCAACAGAGGATGGCTTCAGAGTTTATAACAGTATAGTTAAAATGTGACTAAGAGGTTCTTCTCATGGCCATGTGTTTCAGTATACACTGTTTGAAAACCCATAAGACATGAATCAACATGAAACATGCTCTATGGTTAGATAATCATTCATTGCACTTCAAGCGCATGCACATAATGCGCTACGCACACAATGTTGTAGCACTGTATTTTCCAAACCACTTATTATTCCAAAAAGACACAACTGAATTTAAATGATTTTGAGAAACACATGTATGGTGTCCAGGGTGCAAGCAGAGCAATAGTTTTACATTCCAAATCTTATGAAACATTAATTAGATGAAAACAAATAACTAACAAAAAAATCTTTCAATGTACATTGCTCCAGTGACTGCTATTATCAACAAGAAACAGGCTGCAGACAACCAAGATCTCTGCAAATCTCGTCTGTTGAATATTTATAGAATGGGCAAAATATGATTTATTTATTATCAATAAATTATTAAATGTGTGGAATGCAGATCATTAATCATTAATGGTCATGTATTGAGAAACCTTAAGACATAAATATTTGTGCATAAATATTTATCGACTCCGTGCCACTTTAGATCAACTTTGGGCTCTTGTCCTTGTTCAAAAGTGATATGTTACTATCAAAACCATTTTCCAGTCAGTTATTTGTGCTTCCCTAACTATGATCTGTGCTTGTCATTGTACTACGCACTGAGATGGGGGGAAAGCACAAAGCATTTCCCAAAGAGTGTCTTGTCTTTCTGTTTGAGATATAGGGATTGACACAAGCCCTCTGTTTTCAGAGCATGAAGTAATTCTTTTAATGGCCTGCCAACCGTGCATTCCAAAGTTTGATTTTGCCCTGCAAAATGAGAGCAAAAATCGCTAACAATTTATTATGCTGTTTGTGCCTCACTCCACTAGTTATCATCTGCAATTTATTTCCTACCTTGGGGTACTATGAGCCATTTTTCTCCATTTTCAGTGGCTGACTTTTTTTTCTTGATCCTGCCTGCTGCTGACTAAACTCCTGCCTCCAGCCATGGTGTTGGAACATCACAGAAAACGACATCATTATACTGAACCTAGTTAACAAAGCCAGACGGGGAACCAGTTTAAATGATAGGGGCACAAGACAGAGTATATAAGACTACAGAGATCACCAACTCACCGGAGGAGGTTGAACTGTAACATGTTGTGGCAGGGCTACACTGTGTTGTGTAGCCTATTCACCAGCAGTGCTGGGGCATTAATGGACAAATGAAAGCTGTTTCCCACCTCAGCGTTGGCTTGAATTCAAGGTCACAACCTGACAGGTGCTCTAGTCCAAAATGTGGAAAGAGGGTGGTCAATAAAATCCTAACTTGTTTGGTATCAGAGCCTATACCTTTGGAAATCCCTGGTATACCAATTCTCTGCTATAGCCAATTCTTTCTCTTATTGAAACCTTCATTTATACCTTCATTATTATAACAGACCCACATATGCAGCATGTATTACAATAAACAACATTTGTATCATTCTGTAAACTTTGTGTAAAGCTAGGTAATTCTCAAACGATTAAACAATAATGTACAAAAGTCAATAAGATAATGATAAGACTAAGAAGGATAAAATGGCCAATTATATGGTCAACAACATAAGTTAATCAGTTGTGATGGCAAAGGGTCAATCATCATTGGTCCTTAGATCCCAGATTTGGATTAGGACATAGCCAAATTTAAAATAATCTGAAATGTTAAAATGAATCCCAAAACTTTCAGATAATCTGCATTATAGTATAGTGTCCCTATTCTGGAGCGAACATTCAGCAAACAATGCTGATCTCTCTCAATAGCTCTCAACGTGTCACAAGGCGACACATTGGGAGCTTGTAGACTGGCTATAATATTTTCGGCAAAGAGATTTGTTGGCGTAGAGGGAAAAATAGTCTGCGTAGTATAAAGACCCCTGGGGGACTCAGGTGAGCTATGTAGGGTTTAAGTGGTTAACGGTCGATGTGGTCAAGTAAAGAATTTGACCCATATCTGAGATGTCCCTCGCCCCCTCTAGTCCTGCAGTGGGACAAATGACCACAAGGTGGCACAGGGAACCCTGGCCAGCAGTACCCCTTTCAAGTTGAAATGAGACTCATTAAGCACCATTACATCGATGCTCACAAATTGTATTTTGATATGCAAAACGATTTTTAAATGCATATTATATGCTGTTTTAATCCTTAATATCAGTAAATATGGCATATTAGAGGCTTTAATATTCTTAGGAGATTAATAGGCACATCGTGGCCTGTGTGCCTACGCAGGGGTTCAGCATTATCAAATATTAATTTATCTAAACTTGCTCTTTTAAGAAGACTTCTTTGATGTTGATGTAATTTTTCATAGCCTAAGCAGATCTCACAGAGTGGTATCTGCTGGAAAGCAGTGGGGGCATGATTCATTGATGAGCCATGTGGAGGATGGAGAATCACTTTCTAATGCCTCTGCAAGTTCTTAAACAGCTCTCAGTTATGGAGGAGACTCGGTTCACAGAACTTCGTACTCTGCACCCACTCTGGTTTAAAGATCAGTAGAACAAAAAGGATCTACACATATTATGTTCACCTCAACGAGGTTATACAGTACATCAACTGGAAAAAATAAAAACATAATCAAAAATTATAAAGAAGGCATTTTGGTTCAGAATCAAAAGACAAAAGCTTTTTTTGGTATAATTTGTTTACAGTTCAAAGTAACTGTCACTCAAAAAGTTCTCAGGCTGAGTTCGCAGTGGAGAAATTGAGAAACTACGCTGCTTTGATAGCAGCCATAACTGTATACCTTTGACGTATGTTGGGGAGAAATATTAGAGAGGCAATTATGGCAAAAACTAAAAGTTTAAGGTTATCACACCAATTAAATTATTCATCTCTGACAATGTTGGCCCTTGGAGTTTGGTAATTGATCTCCCTGTAAACAAGTTAAAGCAAGCGAGATTGAAATAAATTGCAAAGACGAAGTCATCTTTGAGTGTTCAGTGTGTTCTCTTTCATGTTGCCTAACTTGGGGGTGGGGTGGGGGGGGCTGAATGTTGCTAATCAAGAAAGGGAAGACCTTGGGCGACTAACACAGGCTGATTAGTTTTGTACACTGGAGACGAGGGGAGCTTTGGAGTCCACGGCGATATTTGTTTTCTCTTCACTACATATCTGAGGAAGACAAATAAACAGAATACTTTAAACTTCACCAATGCGTTTGTTCTCTTCAAAGGAGAAAGCGATCTTATGATTCTGTGTTTCAGACCCTATGTCAGATGCTGTATTCTATATGCTCATTATTTCAATAAGCCCATTTTGCCTCCTGTGAATGGTCTATAAAGAGAATTGTGGATGACCCTGATTCTGTTTTTAAGTTAATGCTTTTGCGCAAGATGGTGGTGGGTAGCGGCGAGGCTATTGTGGGACCCTCAGTCTGTCTTATTATTAAGACCAATGCCCTTTGGACATGGTAAAGTCTAGGAGTCAGTAACTGCACAAAGTCATATTTCTCTTTAGTTCTAAGTTCTATAGGGCAGCTTCGGTTATTCTTGCAAAGTTTTTCACTAATGGGATAATTGATTGACAGTCTGTGCGCTTTTTGTGGCCACATTGTTGTACTGTTGCACTTATATGCTCTTACGCTTTCAGTCTAATTGAGAAACAATTGGTTATGAGCGCGAGCCCACAGCCACAGGCTGAATCACGCAATGGGACTGTTTTAATGATTCCCCTGTCAGGAAAGTTAGACACACATAGTGAACCGAGTCTCCCTACACTCTGATCTCACACTGCCAACATACCCAAACTGCACAGTTATGCTGCGGGTACTTTTGTTTACTGTTATCTCTTTTTTTTAAGGTCTCAGTAGGGCAGATATACTGGGAACCAATTGGCCAGCCCTTATCAGTTTCAATGTCACAGATTAATAGAGCTCAATTTGTGCTGAAAGCTTTATGTAAGACCTTTTGCAACAAGTTCTTGCTCCCTGACCCAAAATATTTAGGTACAAATCCAACTTTTAAATACTATGTAGGAATGTAGCATCTTACAGTAGTCTTGCAACAACCTGACCATGTACATATCAATACACCAATAATAGCCTATCATTCATGATAAAATACCCTCCCATAGGCCTACTGCTCTTCTTCACACATTGACACTTTTTGACTTACATCAGATTCGGATTGTGACTCACTTGTTTTGCGTCAGTGTAACAGAATGTTATTTTCTTTCTTTTGCTCTGTGCCCAGCCCACTCCCCAACATCTCCAACACTTTGGCGTGGTTAATGGAGACAGTGAGCCAAGCAGCTTTCCTGTACAACCAGCTGCTATAGTAAAATGTGCTAAAATACTCTAGGACTGCACTATATCAGCGTGGAATGCAGACTTTGGCTGATGGACGTAGTCTGTACTCCCCCGCACACTCACACCAGTCATGTCTGACTGTGTTTGAGGAGTTCATTCAAGTCCACATGCGTCATGCTCTCTACGCTGCACCATTTGCCTGAGTTTGGACGAGAGAGTGCTTACTCCACGGTAATCTGTATCCTTCTGAGATCAAAGAATGCCAACGCTTCCTAGGAAACAGGATATAAGCATCTTTATCAAAGCACTTCTAGTCCCGACCTTCGAGAAAGAAAAGCTTACCTTTGACTGGTGTTTTAGGTCTTTATGGTCATTATATTTTGATATAATGGAACTATGGCAGCCAACACGAACACAGTTATTAAGGGTGGACTGACATTTTTAGGCTAGTGATGGTGTGATTCACTGGGCTGGCCAAGGAATATTAAAGGTGATAATTATCGTATAATCACCTATGAACAGATTTCCATATTTATTTATTTTTGAGGATTTAACTATATTCCTGTGGATAGTGAAAGATATGCATTTTCTCAATTAGTTGATTTATATAATATTTCTTTCAGTTGACTTAAGCCAATTTCTGCCCAGTACCTATTTCTTAATGGGTGAAAGATCAAATTTCCATGTAGTGATTGCCATCTGAAGCCGATAGTCATTCATCTGAACCATTATCATCAAGGTGTTTCAAAGCAAACTGAATTCACAGCTGAGATTTCTGAGGCATGCAAATAACATACTTGGCATGGGTGTCTTTCTGGTGAATCCAATAATGTTTTGTTTCCACAAGAGGGCGCTACAGATGAACAAATCTGGCATTCAGTCCTCACTGAGCTGTCCAGCCCAGTCCAAGCATTTGTCTGGATGTGGTTACATGAGTCATGAATACAGAGGAACTCTTAATAGTAATTTGTGAAATCATGTTTTATTGCTTTTGCTGATGTGAAGTAATTTATAATATGCTGCAATTTCTTCTCTCTTTGGATGTGCATGCATTTGTGTGTGTGTGCGTGCGTGCGTGCGTGCGTGCGTGTGTGCGTGCGTGTGCGTGCGTGCACGTGTGTGCATGTGCGCGTGTGTGTGTGTGTGTGACGGAATGGGTGCTATGGAACTCTGAGCACATAATTATGGTGAAGTCATAGAAGCTCTCGGGCACTCATACTCCTAAGAGAAACGAAGCGGTATTCATGGAGGTATGGTGTTATTATATCTCCTCTCACCTTCACTGACAGTGCTGCAAATGAGCTCACAGCTACGGGTGCCACTGACACCCCATGACCCCCCCCCCCCCCCCCCACCACCACCACCACCACCACCCTCACACTCCTACCTCCGTCTCCATCTCTCTGTATCCTTTTATCTCTTATACACAGCAAAATCCTGAGTATTGATTTTACTCTCGGGTCCCATAAGGGTGAATTTTTACTAGAGCCCCGATCGATAGCAGATTTTTGGGTCGGACGCTGATCCCGATTTTGAAGAGTCCTATAGACCAACGATTACCAATGTTTTGACTGATATTTTGTGAAAAAATAAAATAAAATAAAAAAAAGTCATTTTATTTAAACCACTGTGTAATGACATGCCCAAAATAGGGGCACCAGGTTGAAAGTAGTCAAACATCGGGACACATTGGCTGCAGCAGGGTAACTTACAATATATATAATATATCAATTATAGCCTATTAGTTATTGCCGATACTTTTTGAAAAAAAAAAGTAAAATAATGGTCAATATAACAGCCAAACCAATATATCTGTTGAACAGGGCTCTAATTCTTTTTTGCTGTGTGTAGGTCTCTACTGTGAGCACGCGCAGAAAGTCTGAAACGCACTTTGAATTGGGGTTTGTGGTGGCTGTATAGTGGACAGGCCAGGGGTTCACTTCTAATGAGGTTTATTCTGACCAAAGTCTCGTCTCAGTTACATGTTACTCATCACCTCATAGAGGGGTGGGGTGGGGTCCTCCTCTGGGATATTAACCCCCCTGCCCCCCTCATATCCCACTGAGCTTGGCTCTGAGACTGAGCTTTCGTCCCTCCCTATACCCACAGATATTAAACACAGTGTGAGCTCAGCCTAATGTTGCGCAACCCCCGGCGTTGACGGCGATCCAACAAAAACCTCTTTTGCCTGTGCAGTGTGACCGCGGCCCTCAGCCGTGCCAACGAACACATCTCGGGCTGCAGCAGAAACTCTACCGTGCCATCTGAAATCCTGAGGAGTACAGGCCGAGCCAGAGTGAGCTCTGGCCTGCAGCACAGTTCCCTTTTTGTTAATAGAGACTGTGTGTGATCAATGGCACAGAGTTATGTTTGCATGCTGTCATTGCAGTATTAGCAATTAATGAGCCTCTGCATCATTTTATAAAGCTGCTGAGTTCGATTGAGGTCTCAAGCTTCGTCAGACCTATTAACTGGTACTAGCCAGCACCAATGACAATAGCCTCTCAAGACCCTCTGGATAATTGTAAATTGTGTCCAACAAATCACTTGAAAATGTTTTTGTCAATCAATTTGTCAAAAGGGGTTTGCAACAACAAACATCATGATTCTCAACTATCTATATCTATACATTTGACCACTGAAGAGACGGTTGACAGCCGGAATGAAGACGGCATCCAGGAGCAGTATGGGTTAGCCCCAGCCTGTGTCTTCCGTGAGGAAGAAGCCCAACAAATCCACGGTGAGGCCTTTAGGAGGACCATTCAAGCAAGCCGCAAGTGGAGCCTGCAGTACCACCACGGAAATGTTTGGACCTGGTGAGACGAAGGAGGAGCCCGGCCAGGAGGCCACCCACAGAGCCTAGTCCCTCCACGTGCCAGAGCCTCCCCCAGTCCCGGCAGAGTAGTTCCGGAGAAGCGGTT
The DNA here is from genome assembly GCF_963454915.1 of Gymnoscopelus microlampas. Classification (NCBI taxonomy): domain Eukaryota; kingdom Metazoa; phylum Chordata; class Actinopteri; order Myctophiformes; family Myctophidae; genus Gymnoscopelus; species Gymnoscopelus microlampas. The sequence goes on from NC_139946.1 coordinate 29,281,013, forward strand.
ATTCCCTAAGAGGACTTAGTATAGCTACTGGGACATAAGTTGGGGCTTGATCAACCCCGGCTGGGTCACCTGGGCGAGGGTGTATGTTGTTGCGAGACGCAAAACACCCTATGACCCCAGGCTACAACACTGATAACACGTCCCAGGTGCATCCATGTGATGTTTGGTTGATGCATACCCACTAATCAAGAATCATAGGAACATGGAGAAATGCCTAAAACGTAAGGGGAATTTTCTGTCTATATGGTCATATCTATTGTTGTTTCTATAAACCAGTGGTTCTCAAACATTTTAAGGTCAAGGGCCCCCAAATTGATATGTAGGCTATTAGGCCGCACACCCCCATTTGAAAATAATTTGTGCCATTGTATTGACCCCCATAAGAGAAGATTTCTGTTAGTTTAGAATAGAATTCTAATAACGATACTGACCTACTTACTCCCACAGGGGAAATTCAGTTTCAGCCTTCAGCTCAACTCTGATTGCTGCTCACAAGGGGTGCAGAGCAGAACGGGTTAGGTGCCTTGCTCAAGGACAGACCAGTCATATTTATTGGACACATTGCTGCCCAGGCCTGGAATTGTACCTGGGATAACTGGGGACTGGGTTCCCCACGCAGAGTCTCTCACCATTCAGCTATACCTCGGGCGAATACAAGACAAGTGGGCACTAGCGACATCAGGCCACCATATTTTTGGGATGACTGGGCACCTTGACGAGTGGGCACCTGGAGAGGTGGGCACCAGGACAACTGGGCACCAAAACCACCTGGGCACTAGGGACATGTGGGCACCTGGACGAGTGGGCACTTAAGGGTGGAGATAACTGGGCACCTGTACGAGTGGGAACCAGATTTTTAACAGTACTTCTATTTTGGCAAATACACTCTCATATAGGGCATAGCAGTGGCAGCCATTTTCTCGTTCCACTCAAAAAAAGCCAATGCATTTTTCCCTATATATTTAAACTCTTACATTGTACTTAAGTTTTGACCTTGTTGTTGTGTTGTGTTTGAGGGTTTAAAGAACAGTGGGTTAAATTAAATATCACTTACCAACAACAAAGCAACATGCTATGTAAAGTTAAAAAAAACACCACTCGTCCAGGTGCCCACATGTCCCTAGTGCCCAGATGGTTTTGGTGGCCAGTTGTCCTGGTGCCCACCTCTCCAGGTGCCCACTCATCCAGGTGCCCAGTTATCTCCACCCCTAAGTGCCCACTCGTCCAGGTGCCCACATGTCCCTCATGCCCAGATGGATTTGGTGCCCACCTGTCCTGTTACTGGGCCCTCAACTTGTTGATCAAGGCAATTGATCAGCTGCTAGTGCTGAATGCTCAGGTGGCACCAGCAACCAACCCCAAAAGCTAGAACGCAGCACTCCATTCTGTGAAGCATATTGGTGCTGCTGCTGCAGTCAATTTTCCATGGACACCTAAATACAATTATAATGATTTAAATTCATCAATTTGCCATAAAGCCAGATTCACACTACTTAGTCGCACGACGCAACAAAAAAAATAAAAACCACACATAGGCCACATTATTATTAGACTTGACTTACGTAATTGAATGATTCGCTTCCCTTCCACCCTTCTGAGAACACGTCATCACTGTGCGCGTGCGCGTCTAGGCACACGCACGGTGCACCCTCTGCCAAGGAGTTTCCCCTGGAGAAGCCCCCTCCTGGGGAAGCGTCTTCCTCTGGGAGAGCCTCTTTTTCTGCCTGTTTCATACATTCGTTGCACGATGGTGTCGCCCGTCGAAAGTAGCCGACTGATGAGCTTGTAATTTCCGGCGCGTGACACCGTCGTGCGACGAAGCATAAATCGGGCATCTCCTCAACGCATAATGTTCCATATCCGTCGCAGACCGTCTGGAACTCTGGACGGTTCTGACCATAAGCTTCTCTTTTTTCTTTTATCCTTTCCTTTCTCTCTTCTTTGCAACATTATTAATAGCATGACTTTAGTCTGCTGTGCAGTGTGCAGCATCTGTGACTGTCTCCTTATTTCCCCGTCATATATTTCTCTCCCTTCTCCTCGGCTCACTGGGCTTACACACCAGGCCTCCTCTCCTCAGGTCACACATGTTTTAGTTGCACTGTGGTGGTGCAGAGCAGGTGGACGTGCTGCAGCAATGGAGATCCCAGCAGTGGTGGAAAAATTACTCAAATGTTTTACTTAAGTAAAAGTGTCTGCAAATGCAGAAATACTCCGGTATTCAAAATTTACTTGAGTAAAAGTGCAAAAGTATTGGCGTCAAAATGTACTTAAAGTACCAAAAGTAAAAGTGCTCATTATGCAGATTGTCCCATTTCACAAGTGTTCAAAATGTATGAACATCTTTTGAAAATAGCAGATCTACAAGCTCACAACGTGTCGCTTTGATCGGCTATATTCAAATAGCCTATATTGAGGGATAAAGGGGTTAATGCATGTTTTGTAATAATAATAATAATACAAATCTACAAAGTAACTAGTAACTAAAGTTTTCAAATAATTCTAGTGGAGTAAAAGTACAATATTTGCCACTGAGATGTAGTGGAGTAGAAATGAAAGTACTGAAAATTGAAAATAATCCAGTAAAGTACAGTAGACTACTTGAGTAAATGTACTTAGCTACTTTCCACCACTGGATCCCAGAACCACAGCAGGTCTGGAAAATGGCACATACTGGAACCATTTCTACAGATAGACTAGATAGAACGTGTCCTGCATTCTGGACACATTCAAATTCCAGACCTGAACGTCCTGTAAATCACATTTACATTTAGTGAGGATGTAAACTGTTATAAAAAAGAAAATACTAGGTTATATGCCCTTATTTAATTTTCAGCAACTCATGTGGAGCTCGTTTAAGTGATTTACACTCTAATAGACCATTTCCTGTTTGTTAGAGTATAGGTAGGTGGAGTACTAGGCTATACTGATGGGTTTCTACCTGGGAAACATCAGACATATGTAATTTCCTTCACTTAACACCCTTTAAGTGACATCTCCAAAGGTCAAGTTGTACGTAGCCTACTTGTGCTTTCTCCAAACATCTGAACAACATGCATGATGATGTGACTGCATGTGTGCATTGGAATTGTAGTGAACTAGGGGGGGCCTTGCAAGTCAGGAACGATGCAAGTTAGGAGGATGCATGCCACATCCGATTATGCAATACCCATTGTCAGAATGTCTGTCTGTCTGTCTGTCTGTCTGTCTGTCCGTCTTTTACCGCGTATCCGAAATTGGGTCGCAGAGGTAACAGTTCCAGCAGCAGAAAATCCCAGACTTCCCTTTCCCTGGCCACATTAGCTATTTCTAACTGGGGGATCCTGAGGCGTTCCAAAGCCAGCATTGAGATATAATCCCCCCATCTGGGCCTTGGTCTGCCATGTGTTCTCTTTCAAGTTGAACGTGTGCCGAAAACTGCCCAGGCCTGGTTCCACAGGTTACAATAAGGGCTTTCTTTTCCGATAGATCTATTGTGCACTGGCATTGCTGGCTACTACATCACACCAGGTTTGATAACGCACGCTACCCTGTGTGAAAAAATATCACACAAATTCACAACAGGCTGGGAAAATGGTCTCTCAGAGAATTAACTGTCTAATTGTCAGTTGTGGCTAATCTAATGGCCCCAAATCTGCTTTATAAAAGCGAGGGGAAGCTTTGTGTGCGCACAGCAGTTTTGATGACAACAGTGCCTGAATTTTAATGACAGCCCACGTGATTGCGTTATTACCCCTGGGAATGAGGATTTGGTGTAGCACCATCTGCCACACTAGCTCTACTGGTGCCATTAACCATGTGGTTTGCTGTGCAGAGGGTCCCTCTCCACTGCATTTTCACACAAGAGGCTGCATTTTTCTAGCAAAGTAGCCTATCACACGGTCAAATCAGCGGTGTCAAGGCAGAGCCAGGGGCCACTTTTTGGTTCAGACCCTGGGGTGATGTATGGCAGTTTGTCAGAGTGCCGTGCCAACCCCTGTTACCAGTCAAAGAAGAATTTAGCATTAGATCTCAACTTAAACATAGATTAAATCTCTTTTTCTTTTCTTTTTTTCAAACCGCAGGTCGCCCTGTACAGATAAAATCTTTCCACTGTTTTACGTTTTCTAAGCTCCCCACCATCCAGGTATGCACATAACACGGAGAGCTGGCTCCAATAGAATTATCTACAAAAATCACTGCTCATTCAGCAGCTTGTGTGTTTTCTAGGTCTTTTGGGTGGGTTATTTTGACTGAGCAGTTTGCTGTTCATTATCTTAAAGAGATTACTGGAATGCAGCATGCACAACCACCATACCATACACTGCCTTCATTAAGTATCATACAGCTTTATTGGTGTACATATATATATATATATATATATATATATATAAGTTTGCCACAAAAAAATATTTTGAGCCTCAATCCTTTTTGTCGGTGTGCAGGTTTTTTCTCATTCCGTTGGACTATTACGCTGGCCTCTTACACATGGCCCACTCCTTGGCAAGCCGTGCGTCAAGAGTGCAAACCTTTCTATGTTGTTGTATGAAAGTCACTTACAGGGATTTAAAGCTGCAGTCTATAAGATGTATGTACATTTCTACCAGAGACCTAAGATGTAACACACGGGCAATACCACTTGCCAACCACTAGTGCCCCTACAGTACCTGATCACAGGCAGTACATTTCTCAATAGAAGGGTGGGTGACCACCTCCAACCCCTGCAGATGTACTAGTTATATTGTATAAATATGCTCTACCTTACAGATTGGTCAAAATAACATTTTATTCACACAAAGAAGTTCTGGATTGCAGCTTTAATGCTTGTAGTGTGTACATTTGTCGGCACTAGAGCTCTTTGAAACACAACCTCCTCATCGTAACATTCTTGAAAGAGCCTGAAAACAAAGTTTGAACGTGTGATGTAAGCAAACTAAGCCCTTTCATAATCAAAAGAGAAGATGGTGGTCCTCTGGTGAAAGGGAAGGCGGTCGCAGGGAGTCTGAACTTGGGGGATGCAGGGCGGGGAGGGAACCTTGTTGAATGTTTGATACCGCCCATGAAAGAGAGTTTGCACTGCAACTGCGGGTAACTGACCACCAAAGCCTTGGACTCAGCAGCAGAGGGGCTGCAGATGAAGCGCAAGGGTGGGGTGGACTGGCATCCTGAAGGGCATTGTGGGCGATCTCACAGGACCCCCGCTGCCCCTTCCTCTGGGAGTGGGAGAGCCGAGATGCTTTGGACTCAAAGTGTGCTGTCCAGTGTGTCCCTCGTGACAGGGATCACAGCACAACTGGAGCAATGGTTCTCTGTTTGCTTCTCCCCTTGCTGCCTCAAAGAGCTGCTTTGAATCCAACAGTGAATATTTTAGTGGTGTGAAGGCTGTACAGTATCAGTGAATGCAGGCAATGCCTTCAAATTCACTGAGCGTTTTGGCTTGTAACTTTTATCTGCCAATTTGGTGGTTGGTTTGTTGCTGAAAATCAGCTTAACATAAAATCTCTCATGCACTACAAAGTATTATACACAATTACAACTCAAAGACACAGATTTCGTGTACAGCTGTTAAGAATTACAACTAATTCCAGACTTTGTCGCTCAATTTAACGGTTTCCATATGGATTTATTATGGCATAGGCCCTATGCCAGTTCATGTTTAACAATACATATAGAATTACCCTATGGCATAGGGTAATTCCATCTGTAGTTTTGAACATGAACTTGCCCCCAAGCTAGAAAATAAAGAATCAAATTATACTCTGTACAGCAATACCAACATGGAGAAGTGTCATTGACCAATGACCAATGACATGACGCAACCCGTGGTGCGTGTTGGAGCAAGCAATGTTTATCTAAGCTTTAAAGGACCATACCAGCTTTTTGTCTCCTCCAGGCCGAAAGGCGAGAGAGTATGTTTTGCACCCTGTCCGTCCGTCCTTCTGTCTGTGAACAGCTAATCTCCGGCACCGTTGGCCTGATCGCAACAAAACTTTGCACACACACTCCCTGGATGCCAATTCCGAACCTCAGCCCCAAATGTTTTCAAATTTTTCACATGGGCCTGTTATAGCGCCACCATGAGGCCGATTTCAGACCTGGCGGAGACCTGTGCTCCGAGGAGCACTTTTTCTAGTTTGACATGTGGGTCCTTTGTCACTTACTTTGATTAGGATTACATTCCACAAAACCGTTTCGATACATATTTTTCCCTTATTGAGATGCTTCCCCAAACATACCTTCAACACCTCAAAATCACACAAAACCTACCACACTTCATCAAAACTCTGGTTTGATATTGGTGTTTTTACTTACATTTTGTAATTTAGGTCCATTGTGCCATAATCCATATGCATACATGCATGGGACTGGGCCAAGTGGGTGGGCATGGGGGAGTGCAGTTTAATATTGTTAGTGAAGGTCAGGGACTGATGTAAACATTGTAAACTTTAAACATGGCTATTTTTAAACATGGCTACTGAAAATTAAATTGTTAATGTAGCATTTTTGAACCACGCTCTTTGTAACCCTTCCAAACTCTGTTGCTTATGCTTGAAACTGTCGACGTAATCAACTTTGTATCTTTTTAGCATACAACTGGAGCACTGTCTGGGGACGGGTGCAGCTGTGGAAGGCATTAGCAGATCAAACCGATCACTTGACTATTCTAGAAGCACTCGCTGTAGTCTATGCTGCTACCCTGCAAGGTCATAATGCAGCACTCAGCATCATATCCCCGTCTGATTTATACCAGCACTGAGGTGTTAGTGGGCCAATAAATTCTCCCCTTATTGGAAATGCTGAACAAATGCAACACATGTGTTTGCTTAATAAATCGAATACCTTGTGTAATACGACGATGAGCAACATCTGCCGGGGACCACTCTCAGGGGCATGGAAAAACGTGTGGCATTTTCACGGATTTCTATCCTCTAATCCCATTATAATGTGACATTTCCATCTCCAGGGAAATGTTTGTTTTTTAGATTTTGTTTTTACTTTATGAAATGTGACGGGGCACGTTAATGCTGCAAACTTTCATGTTCTACCCGGGTTTTGAACCCAGGACCCCTGCAATAAGCACCTATGTTTTTATTGTTGTTGAGCCACAGTTTATAACAGAGAGAGCACATTTGGGAAGGCGGGCTATTTCCATTTGTATTTCATGCAATACATCTTGTCAACCAGTAGTGGTCCTATACCCTTGTATGTCTCAATAGAAAAGTCAATTTGAAATTTTGAAAACACAATTTGTGTTATTGTATTAATATACTCTACCATACAGATTGGTTAAAATAGTGTTATATTCACAAACAAGTTATGGATTGCAGCTTTAATTCTAAATGTGACAATCAAGTCACACGTATTACAGAGGCTACTTCATGTTGTGAAAGTCTCCGCAGCTGGTCTGTGCAAGAGGACAACCCCAGAAGTGTTTGCAAAAAAAAAAGAAGAAAAAAGTGAAAACCCAAGACAGTGACAGTTACATAAACACAAGTCCCTTAGAATAAATTGTTTGGGGTCCTAACCCTGAGTGTTTTTACTCCATTGACCATATAGGGAGTCTACTCTGTCGGCCAGCAGAGTGCAGATAGAACAGCGAGGCCTAGCGGGAGGACTGTTTAGACCAGAGTAATCAGGCCAATGAGACTTTTATAATAATCAGACAGTCTTATTTTTTCTCTCTGAGACGTTCGCATGCCTGATGCCCCTGGCCTGCACTTCCATGACAGTTTCCAGAATAATAGGAGCAGATGTCTCAGAGCTAAAGGTGCATCCATCTCCAGGCTCTGCAGAGCCCCTGATGCTGTAGTAACCTGGGGGCCCCTCATCGTGAGGGCTGTTTATGTAATCCTACCATGGTCGTCTGCAGGACATTATTGATCTTCAGCAGAGCCCAAGAGCGAGTCGGAGCCCCGCTGTCAGACTGTATAAACCAGTGGATTCCTAACGAGGCTTGCTTTGAGTCGTGCAATCTCCCAGCAGGAATCGTCGTACCCATGTCAAAAGACAAAATGGGACCGGTGAAGGGTAGAAAACCAAAAGAGGGAGAGACAGGGTGGAAGAGGCAGACCGAGAGAGAGAGAGAGAGAGAGAGAGAGAGAGAGAGAGAGAGAGAGGGAGGAAAGAGGAGAGGAGGAGGAAAGAGAATGAGACACAAACAGTGGCCAGGTCTGACCTAACCATGACTGGGCTGCATGGAAGAGTCTGTTATGAAGATTGAGAGAGGAGCAGAGGACTCCTCAGGGAGGTTTTATGGTAGCGTGTCTGTGGAATTCTACTGGATGCAGCCAACTAGATGCACTCAAAGGGATACCTGGACAGTTTAAGTTTGTTATTTCTCCACACCAGGCCAGGTATTAAAAGGCTCCACATTTTGTCCTGAAGGTACCGTAAAACAGCTAATAGCATTAGCAATCTCCCTTGACAAGCAACGGGTGCCAAAATAGCAAACTGGCGAATAACAAAAACTGAAAGTAGTACTGTTTCAATAATATTTCTCCATATTGATGGTAGCAATACTGTGAATTTAATTTTTAAGCCTAAAAAAATCACTAAAATATTTGAATGTTAATAATACAAGCTCATAACTAAGTATAAAAACAGGCATTACTCCAACCCCAACCCTCAATTTAACCTCTAATTTCTCACATTTTACTATAATACTCGTGGGGACATTTGTCTCACAAGTGTAGTATACAAGTCCACCCACACACACACACACACGCACTCACGCACGCACGTTCAAATTTAAAATGCATAGGCATCTTTTGAATACTATTTCTCTATAGACTCTAGACACAAATCCCCACACGGCAGGTCTGTTTAGTAATGGTATTGTCATGAGATTTAAAACAGAATCGCACCTGGAGTTTCATTCATCTGTTTCCTCTTCAATCTATACCTGATCCCAACCCTCCTGTATTCTCTAAAGTCTAAACAAAGAGAATACTGCTAAAGTGTGAACTCCCCGCTCGCTTTATTGAATAAATTATAGTTCATTTCACTGTCGGGAAAACTCATAGAAAACAGGGTTAAAGGATGCATCATACAGTTTTAAAGATACCTTATGGATGGGCAACAGTTTTTATTGACAAACTATTTTTTATAGTCGTCAATCTTTACAGGACACACAGGACAGAAAGGAGCTGCATCTCTAACTCTGTCGAACCCACTAAACATACCGTACCAATGAAGTCAGTCTATAATCAATGACAATAAAAGATACAAAATTACAAACTGTACCTTCAGTGATAAAAGTCAGTTATTGAAGGAAAATCTTCAGATTATTCAAATTCGAGTTGTATTTCACCAGTCAATGTGAGTATGCAAAGGAAACACCAGATTGCTGTGTATCCTTTGCATTATCTACTTGTGCACATGGGTTCATGTGAAACACTAGAATAATGCACCCACAGCATTAACCCAGATCATAACAAGACAACTAAACAAGAATTATTTCAGTGTTATTACACTTCGGCACTGGCCACAAAGCCAGAGTAACATCAATCCTGCACGACTTGTATACGTGCACGTGGTCCACTGCACAACAATGTGCATCTGAGCAGTCCATTTTCTACTTTGAGTCCAAATAAAAATGCTCTCAACACCACTACAGGCCCTGGTCTCCCAGTCTGAAAGTGATTTCCATTTCCATGCCATATTTTCACATTCTGTTTAACTAGAGGTCTGATCCATTCACCTTTCAGCGCTGCCTGGGGCCACGAGCATAATTTTCAGCATTCTAAGCACACCCTGCACATCTGTTTTCTGGATGACAGCTTTCACTGATCAGCTGGGGCTTCCACTGGACCAATCGGAGGAAAGGTGCATACACTCTGTGATTATTGTGTTGAGGGCAGACATCTGGTTGTATTTAGGGCCTGGTACCGGGACCCCGGTTATTTGGTTTGGTTGCTGGTGCAGATTTGAGCTCTAGAGGCCTTGCAGGGCAGTTCTCGGAGCTGGATCCTGGATGGAAAAACAAATCTTAATGAAGTCTGGCCTTCCCATACAGCAGGGAACTTCTGCCAGGAGCTGGCAGCAAGGAGAGCTGTGTTTACTACCCTCTGCCATCCCACAGGAACATCAGATTTACTTTCTAGCAACTTAACCAGTTAGATGAAATCAGTTCAATGATCTATGGTTTATTAGAAGCGGCAGCTCACACTACTCAAATGATATAACCTCAGGGTTTTTTCTAAATATTTATTATCATCACATTATGGATGCGATTTATGTTTTAATATAAGCCTATTGGGGCGTGAGCGATGAGAACATGATTTTTTTCTGTTCGAAGTCCGAGGTCATAATTATATTTCCACTCAGGGGCGTTCGGGTGGCGCAGGGATAGAGTTCCTGCCCGCTACCGCAAAGACTGAGGTTTGATTTCTCCACGGTGCTTCCAGCTTGGCGGGGCGCTCCAATGAACACAATTGGCTGCATTTGCGGGTGCATTTGCGGGTCGGAAAGTAATGCTATTGGTTGGGACCAGAGTGGGGGTGGGGAATTAATGCTATTGGTTGTGCAGCTGGTCAATCAAAATCATCACAAGGTAGCCACGCCCCTTCTACAGCATACCCTTCTTTATCATCAGTTCTAAAATAAATGGGACCAGTAGCGTATGGTGGGTTCTAACGTGGACCGGGCCAGATTCTTAAACCCCCCCCCCCCGGGGGGGGGGGGCTCGCGCAACGATGGTTTGACGGGGAAACCGGTTTTTAATGGCCACCCATTAACAATCCGGCCGAATGCAAATAAGCCCGATTTGAAAACAAAGGCGAATTTCTGTGGTTGGCTACAACTGAATGGGTGATGGGGTGCTAATGTTGTTATGTTGATTTTTTGTTTTTTTCCCCTGGGGGAGCAGAGTTTTCCAGACCGGGCCATGGCCCCATTGGCCTCTATGACGATACGCCCTTGAATGGGACCATAATTTACCAAAACTCATATGATGGTGATTGAAAGAAGACTTTAAACTAGTGACTGGAAGCATATAGTATTTATGACAATGTTAATTAAGGTAATAAAATCAAGGGTAAAGTTCGGCAAAACCCCTTCCGCTTGAATAGAGCCTAATTGCTTCTGACACCAGCAGGGGTGAAACAGGGAGACTATAAGCCATTCATATGAACTGTCACTTCCTATATAGCCTCAATTTACAGCCCCATGGTTCCTCTACATGCGTTGGGCACTCCTGGTGAAATTCCTCACTGTCAGGTTAAAAGAAGTGGCTGGCAAATTCTTGTGTTTCGGAGGAGTCGTGGTGGTCTATACCCTCAGACAACATAAATAAATAAATACAATTCCACTCACTTGGATAGATAGCACACAATGAAAGTTTGAAGATGTAAAAATGTACCCATATGGGTCTCAGCTGTGTATTGCTTTAATAAATGTAATGCTTCTGTGGCTTGGTGGTAGAGATGCGTGTGAATTCAACCAATAGCCTTCCGTCTGTTCGACCCCTTCATTGTCTCACACTCAGCTGCCTGTCGCAATAAAGAAAACATATGAAGGGGAGTGGACTGTCGAGGCCCCTTTAAAAGGAGAAAGAAAGATGAAGTGTGTGTTCAACAGCTGGCTTTCTGTCCAGTGAGCATACAAGAAGACAATGTAAAGGAATAAAAATGGTCTTTTGGGCCATCCAGTACTCACACAGATAGGCACATTGTCCAAATCATGAATGTCATCTGCTTAAAGGATATGCTTGTTTTGGTGCAAAGCCAAATGAGCATGGCAAAGTTCAGTCTATTGAAAATAAACAGCAGTTGGCTCGCTCTCCTGCACGCCCATAATCTGTTCCTGCTTTTACTTTACTCAGAATGCTTAAGCCCTCATTGCAGTTCAAATGCATTGCAGGCATCAGCATTTTCCACACATTTAGCGCCGTCTCTGTGAACAAATCTATGTAATGAATCTAATAATGATTTTCGAAGCGGACCGACCCTAATTGAACTCTGGCTTCTCTTGAGGAAGTTCAGTGGTTAAAGTTCTGCTCTGCCACATTCATCTTGGCGCCAGAAATCCTCTATTTGATAAGCAGATTTATAAACAGCTCCCTCAGATAAGGCAACTTATAAATCAAACCATATACAGAGACATACTGGTTGGCGGGAGGAAATCATTTTTTTTATTATTTTCTTACCAATCAAATGTTATTATATGTGTCTATATATATATATATATATATATGTGTCTATATATATATATATATATATATATATATATATATATATATATATATATATATATATATATATATATATATATATATATATGTGTCTATATATATATATATATCTATATATATATATATATATATATATATATATATATATATATATATATATATATATATCTATATATATATATATCTATATATATATATATATATATATATATATATATGTGTCTATATATATGTATGTGTGTGTGTGTGTGTGTGTGTGTGTGTGTGTGTGTGTGTGTGTGTGTGTGTGTGTGTGTGTGTGTGTGTGTGTGTGTGTGTGTGTGTGTGTGTGTGTGTGTGTGTAAAATGCATGTGTTTTTGTCTGAGTACTGTACAGTATAACAGACACGCTTGCATTGTGCATGTATGATACATTATGGTGACAGAGAGCGAGAGAGAGAGAGAGCGAGAGAGAGAGAGAGAGAGAGAGAGAGAGAGAGAGAGAGAGAGAGAGAGAGAGAGAGAGAGAGAGAGAGAGAGAGATGGACTGGCCATTAGTTGTGGAATAGGGCTTGTGGTGGTTGAGCTTTGTCATTGTCAGCAGTGGCTATAGATTTTTCTTCTCTTATTGGAAACTCTAGCGTTTTTTAAGTATGAGGGTCTCAAATCTCAGAAAATAATACACAGTCAGAACCCAAGCGCCACAATCAAAACAAAGTTTGCAATTCAGCAAAAATGAAGCTGGTTTTATGGATTCTGGCAGGATGAAATGAACTTTTTTTCCTTCTTTTTTTTGGGCATAATAGCCAGGTGGTATATGAGGCTAAACTTAGCCCACCTCAGGACATCAGTTTCATTGGCTTTGTGGAAATACTAGCCCCTCAGTAGAGATAGAATGCTAACCAGATCAGACAAGAAGTTGTATCTAGCTTGATGTGTTCATTTTGCTGAAACACAAGCTTGAGAAACATCTCAAGAAAGGGAGTGTGTGGCTGTGCTATTTAAACAAGTATGACGTTAGCCCTAACAGATTAACTGGCTTAATGTGTTTGGATTGAATCATCTCCCATTTCCCTAGTTAAAATCCTTACAATCACATTTAAATGATTATAGTGTTTTAATGACTTACAAGAAAATCCAGTTACAGCACGGTGCAAAACAGTCTTCATTGTCCCTTTGATGAAGCCAAAGGGGAGTTTAATTATTTGACTGACAGGTTGCGACTTCCTCAGAAAGGAGTTGTGCTGGCCTGGACAGTTGGCATAACTGTCTGGGAACCTAGGCCTGACTCCTGTTCCTGACGACCTTTGCTGTGTGTCACCCCCCCATCTCTCTCCCCATTTCCTGTCAGCCTACTTTCCTATATGTTGAGCTGGTATACACACATCATGGCAGTGCCTTGCTCAAGGGTTCATAATGATGATATCTTTGCACATCACAGCAGTGAATTGAAGAACTACTGGACACCTGTACCTAACCCCTTTCAACCTGGTCTCCCTATTTTGGGCATGTTATTATAGACAGAAATCTTCAAGCTTCACAGATGTTCAAACATGTTCAAACATTTACAAAAAAATCTGTCTGAAATTCCGTCTCACGCTTGTAGATGGGCTATTTTCTCTATATTGAACAATATTTATATAAATAAAAGTATAACTGACTTGGCCAAGGTGTCGGAGAGCCAGTGCAACATATTGTGGAAGGCTCACACTTACACACTTATTGTGAAATGCAACATGTAAACAAGTGGTGCGCAGCTGCTCTCTCAACAGGACCCAGGATTTATGTTTAACCTTGAAGGCACGACCTCCAAACCTCACCAGATACAGAACAAAGTATCTGTTAAAGTTGTTCCCCTTTTCTATGACCCTTGTCAGAACATTTTGCGACCCGGTTCTGGGTCCCATCCAGCTGGATGAGAACCCCTGGTGGAAACTGTTACATGCTGTATGTCTAAAACAGTACGACAGAATCTGAAACAGCATCTTCAAAGGCGAGTTTGTTTGGGTCCAACCCATGGTAGGATGTGCTGTTATGACCACATTGCCCCGGTGGGTGGGGGTTGGGGGGGGCATAAAATAGGAAGAGGCACTCTGAAGGATTAGGTATACTGGATACAGCCACTTCATCTGCCCTCATCCCCTTGTGTAGGTGTAAACCAGCAAGAGGTCTCAAACATCTCACTTAGCTTGCTTTAAAAAATAGTGTTTAGGATAGCCAAGGTCTGTTCCAAATGAGACAAGCTGTCCCGGTACTGTCAGTGTTGTCTTGTCAGCCAAGAAAACCTGAGGCCTTTCCCCCTATTCTCATGTTGAGACATTGTTCTTTTTTTGTCCTGCAGTAATGTCTGGGACACAGGCAATCGGTGGCTGGACGGATTATCTTCACATAATAACAAAAAAAAAAAAAAAAGCAATTTCGTCCCCGACTGCCAGGAAAGTAAACTGGCGATGAAACTAGATCGCGTCAAACAATCTATGATCTCACCATACGGCCGTGGATCTGAGGAGGCGTTTGAGTGAAGGCCCACTGAGGTGTACAAGCGTTCAATAAATTAGTCATCTTTTGGACGAGAGCCTCGCAGTGTGAAAGACCTTTCCTGATCTGGCTGGAGCGGACCCCTGCGGCCGAGACAAGAGGCAGATGCACGTGTGACATCATAGAGGCTGATGCCACTGCCCTTCAGGGGTCAGAGGGACTTGGGCCGTGGCGGAAAAGCTGACCTAAAAACGTGAGATTGCACCCCTCCATTTGGCCCTTGGTACCTTGTCTCTCACACTGCATGACATCATGCTGTGTGTATTGTTGACTTAGAGGCTTATAGGTGACTCCTGGGACTGGGAGCTCTAATCAAAAACAAAGATGGAACAGCTCCCAACAGGGGAGGGAGAAGTTAGGAATGTGTCTACCGTACACTCACTCACACACTTATTCGCACCCACACACACATACACCCATACAAACGCGTCTAAGTGTGCTGCCCAGGAGTGTATGTGATTGCACACGTCTAGGCAGCCTCCCCAGCATCTCCTGCCAGAGGTGCACATGGTCTGCATCATGTAATGACCTCACCAATGAAGGGAGTCATGACTTCATTACAGGGCCAGACTTAACACATCATTATTACAGCTCATTGTTCTAAAACAAACCCCACTCCGAAAATATCTACACGGCACACTGTATGATTCATCATCATCAACCATGTCATGGCATATCGTTGCTTCTTGCCAGATATCCTTATATTGATGGAGACAAAACGTAACAGAACTTGACACAAACAAAACAAGCCTAGGTCAAAACCCTGTATAAGGCGGTATCACAATGCAAATGAGCACAATAAGCTGTGTGTGTGTGTGTGTGTGTGTGTGTGTGTGTGTGTGTGTGTGTGTGTGTGTGTGTGTGTGTGTGTGTGTGTGTGTGTGTGTGTGTGTGTGTGACTGCTGAGCAACTGCATGACCTATTTTTGGCCAAACGTTTTATTGGACTATATGAAATAGGGACTGGACTATATCCCATAGTCTACAGGAATTATTGCTCTGCGATTGGCTAGTTCCTTGTAGGCCGATCGACCAACCAATGCTGTAACTTCATCACTCAGTGACCCTCTCAGTGGGTACATACACACAATTCCGTTCGCGACCGTACGGACGGCCGGCAGTCCCATCCACTCCCATGTTAAAAAAAACGGAAAAACGGACGCGATCCGGTCCGGAAAAAGCACATCCGGTTTCCGCAACACACTTGTATACATAACAAAATTGCCGGATCCGGAACAAGAGCTTCCGTTTCGTAGCGACCCGTTTTACGCCAGCAAACGGAGATGTGTGTATGTACCCTCTGTCAGTCAGTCAGTCAGTAAATCAGTTAGTCCTGTCAGTTAGTGATATAAGGCTATGAGTCCCGTCCACCAAAAAGAAAACACACACAGGCCAACAAGAATCTTAATTATGAGAAATGTATTGGGCATAAAAGATATACAAATGTCATGCGTATTTACAGCATTATGAAAAGTTTCACAAAATCAAATGAATCAGTCAATGGCTGAACACATTTACATTGCCCAGTGGGCATTTCTGGTGTCATAGAAAAGGTCTAAGTCTTCATTGTCTAAATGAAATGCAAACACAAATTAATGCAAGCATTAAAAAAACTAAAAAAACATGAACTGTAGGGGCTCAGCTCATGTTACCGCATTCTAATTCATAATGATCTGAACTGGCATAAAAACGAACATAAACTTCTCTCTATTTCAAACATTCATACATATAAACATATGCCCCCAGATGTGCGAGCGCGCGCACACATACACACACATGCACACACACACACACGCACACATGCAAGCGCACGCACGCACGCACGCACGCACGCACACACATAGACACACACACACACACACACACACACACACACACACACACACACACACACACACACACACACACACACACACAGTACACATTCACAGAAAAATGAGGTAGTCAAATGGTAACAAAACAAATAAAAGTACAATCAATGACTGTGGCGGTTCTTTTACTGGGCACATGTATTTGTGCTCTAAATACAGCTGTTTTCAGTTCAACCCAACCACCTATATGCACTATAATGACAGGGGCCCCTCAAAAGGATCTATCAGTAACCACTCCAGTACATAATATACTGTAAAATCCTGAGTGTTAGTTTACCTCAGAGTGTGTAGAGGTTACATTTTGTACCCTCTTGGATTTACAAATTGATTAACTAACGCTGAAGATTTTACTGTGCCCTTTGCACGAAACTGCATCATTATTCCAAGCAACAAATCCTAAAGATAGCTTAAAATTATTATTGGCCGACGGTTGTGATTTATACATTTAAAAGTAAATCCTACAACTCATCTAAGAAGCATTTCAACATATGCACACCAATTATCGTGAAATGTATTTGACAGTTTAAATGAACGAGTATCCCTAAAATGTTCTCATACGATGGGATCGAAGCCATAAAGTAACCCGGGGCTCAGCCCCGTACAGCATGACAGGATAAAGGGGGCGGGGGAGACAATTACATGATGTAGATTATTTTACCACAGTCGATAAGAGAAGCCACTAAACTATAGGAATGTCAAGAAAAACCATAACCCACAGTAACCACTGATTATAAGTTACGACATCCCTCCATACTGCAAGAGACAGAATGTTCCACAAAGCCGTTTCCATCATCAATGTTTGCTCTACTGTATATTGTTATTTTCCAAGAGAAAATGCACAATAATGCAACTTGAACTTTTTCCCAGGATTACTGTATACATGTGGGTCTGGTTAAAACATGAGGGGGGTCGGGGTTGAATTCAATTAACCATAGAAGAGCGTGGTGTATCACACATAGTACAGGGTTACATTAGAACACAGCACAAAATGAGATTTATAATATTACATCAAAAACAGACCTTTGCAGAAATAAAACAAAAAACAGGTTGTGTGTAGACCATTCTTCATTGTTCATGAGTGCTTACATACATAGCTTATTATTTCGGACAAACTTGGTGGATATTAAAAAGAAAGACTGTGTTGTTTTCTCCCTTTAGATAAGTATTAAAACATTATTTGTGTTAACAATACAGCCTCAAGTCGAATACTACTGAAGAGTCATTGTGGTGGAATCAATGACAGCAATAGTTTGGTGTCTAAGATTCTTACATGATACACCATGATGGATTATTCCATGGTTTCTAAATTTGCCAATTAATATTGTAACATTATGCGACTGTACAGCTCATTTTACTGTAGCTTATCATTCAAAATGTAAAATATGAATTTAAGATATGGATTAAAAATATATTAATTTAACAATGCTACAGTATACCATAATGCCGTATTTGAATTCATACTGTATGAGAATATTTTAGTAAGCACATTGAAATCCAATGCAATAACAACTTCAATCATGCATGAGTACTGCTGAATTTTTTAGTAACAACATAAAACATGAAATGGCAAATAATATCAAATAAAACATTATTAATTGTATCCCATGTACAATTAGAAAAGCAACATACACTAGAATTTGTTTTGTTGTAAAGCATTTACATAATGACATGCTCATGTTTCATTACACTATATTATTGAACAGCCAACATTTATGACAGCTTCAATAAAGGTCTCACTAACTTCAATTTAAAAACAAAAGTCCTCTGGTTGAACCAATAGAAAGCTTGAATTTGAAGGGCCTGAACACTCATACAGGTGTTTTCAGTTACTCTGGAAGTCTGGATGATTACACCTCTTCTCCGGACTGTTATCGTTCTTATTGGCCCATAGGTGTTTTTGACATCGTAACATTATCAGCGTAGCTCCACCCAACCTAAACTGAAAACACCTGTATTAACGTTCAGGCCTTTAAAGGGAAAATGGAAGGCAGAATACTTTTTTTTTAATTCTCCTGGAGAATATCTGATATTTTAAATGGAAGGGTGGAGGGCATGGATGAGAGTAATGAAACCATTGCTTACTTTTCATTGATGAATGTGTCATGAAATGATTCATGAGCATTCTTTTTTTCTTACAAAGACATGTTACTCATGAGCACATCCAAAATTCACAGTACTTACACAAATAGACAATACATTTCTCTTGGTAAATATATTCCAAAATATAATTTTATACACAAATATAGATTTATAATCTGTTCCCTCTCCAGAAACTTCTATACAGGTTTACATAAAATAAAATAAAAACTTTGAGATCATATACATTCTTTTTTTCTGTTTCACTCCTCACCATGGCTGCAAAACATATTGGTACAAAGAAAATGGACCCCAATCACTCCCTTATCTCCATGACCAAATAAACCCAAAGTGCCCCAATTTGTCCCACTAATCTCCCAAGAATACTTACTCATTCTAGGAAGGCACAATGATAAACATTCATGTTATTATATGACAGTGGGTTATCCAAATGACCTATGAAGCATTGGCAAAGTGGATGAAAAAAATATTTTCCATGACAATGGGCTGGCTACAGCTTATTCATTTAAAACAGCACACCGTTAGCGCCCAACAGACAATTACAACTGAATATCACACTACACATCTGTCAACCTTTGGAATGGCTTTACAATGCAATAAATGTTCCATAATGTTGCATAAATCTGTACAAATTAGAACACTCTACTTTTAATATGGACTGGAATCAGAACACAACTGGCAGGATGTCAATTAGTGGCATAGGACCCAGAAAAGCAAATTTATGATTTAACAGCAAATTCATACCTTACTTCACTCTCTAAAGTTATTATTGCTATTCAGCATTGTACTGTAGTTTGTTCTTGATTAAAACTATGGCACATGGCTTGTGTTGCCAAGTCAGTATGCATGAAAATATATGTATGAGTCCTGTCCAAAAGTAAAAAAATATGAAGATGAAAGGAAACTTTGCACATACTCTGACTTAAAACATTTTACATTATTTACAGTATTCACAAAAATATATATATATGTATATCTTTACAGCTGTTCATCTTATAAAAGGGAAGCTATATGCAAGTTGAGACTTAGACCTTAGCTTAGACCTGATAAATGCATTACTATACCTACTGTACAGGCTACAGCATTCACTGGCATAACTTATTCTTGACCAGCTTTATAAATGTGTTATCAAGGGAAGAATAATCGTCAAATTGTGTATATGTGTATAATGTAGCTCTGTTTATAAGTCATCGTCAGCTTTTCACATTTTTCTTTCACATTTGTTTGGCATTATCTTGGTATATTTTGTATACATTCAACATATCTACTGCTATGCGTCCCTCGTCCCTTCAAACAGGTTCAAAACACAGCTGAAGACTTGCTCCCTTACTGCACTGTTCTCCGACTGCTAATAGTGGTTGTGTTAAGCTTTATTATACTCCATCCCGTGACAGTGTCGCCACCATCATACTATGGAGTAGAGCCTGACTGATAAATCGGTTTGCCCAATATATTGGCCATTATTTGACTTGTTTTGATGACATCTGTGTCAGCAATTCTGCAGCCAATGTGTCACGATTTTAACCACTTTCAACCCGATGTCCCTATTTTGAGCATGTATGTAGGTATACGTTTTTCATACAGTATATAAAAAAAAAATAGCTGATCTACAAGCTCACAACTTGTTTCAGTGTGACAGGTTGTGAGCTTGTCAATGGGCTATTACTTAATTTTTTGGAATAGGGCTTAAGTGGTTAAATAAAATAAAATAACATTTTTTATTGTTTTACAAATCGGTCAATACATCAGTAATTGGTGGGTCTAGGACTCTCCAAAATCGGCATCGGCATCAGACCCAAAGATCTGGCATCGGGTCGGGCTCTACTACGGAGTATAAATCAGGCTTTAATCGTCCGCTGCTCTGGGATCATGTATCACATGTAGTGTGTGTTATGAGCAGTGCTTGTAAGCACGGCATCGGATAGCCATCCCCAGCTCATTTGTGAATACTGACATTCTTGCAGCAAAACAGTTTTTTCCTTGCTATTGGCATACACTTGCTTTTCATTTACAGCCCAGACCAAACCATTTAAGGTAAAAAACAAAAATGCTCTCTTGTGGACGAAGGACGAAAAAAAAGCAGCATTTGGATTAGAAATGAAAAGAACAGGAAAGAAAAAACTGCCCGGTAATAAACTCACATTTGTTTTTTATAGTTTTAGTTGCTGCCTGCCCGGGTGTGGTTGCCATCACGGACCTCACATCTGTTTCGTTGAGCTGTCAACCAAGTGATACCAGCACAGCAGTTTCATAACGTCCAAAACACACTGGGGAGGTGGCACAAAGGGGAATTTACTCACAGACTAACGCCTCATTTATGCTCCGTCGGACATTGGTGTTGTGCGCCACAAATAGCAGATTTCTAAGCTCACAACGTGTCGTGCCCTTGAGAGCTTGGAAATCGGCTATTTCCGGCATGCGATACCATTGTACGACAAAGCATAAATCAGGCTTAAAGGTGTTTTGACTCTATTTTTTTGGGTCTTTTTTAAAAGTTGTTCTTCTTCCTTGTTGTGGCAAAAGCATCCCCCAGAATAATACCTTTCATCCAAGGAAACGAGTATCAACAAACTGGTCCCTGTGACCCGCTTGGCCTTTCCTGTGCCCCGGCAGGGGTTAGTGTCCTGCTGCGCTGCCCTGGGCTACGCCGTGCTGCTGCTGGAACAGGGAGTGCTTTGTGTGCTGCCGATACTGTGGGCCGCGCTGCTGTTCTCCGATGCCGGCGGGGGCTTCTGGACCTGCTGTCTGCCAGCTGCATCACCTGGGCATCAGGACAGGGTGGGAAGAGGAAGGTAGACAGAAATAGATTATAAAATACAACAGAAGTAGGAAGGAAGCAACTATATTTTTCCTTCTCTCTCTCCCCCCTCTGGATCACTGTAGCCTACTTAGTTTAGTGTGTCTTTACTCAAGTACATGTACTGTACTATGTACTGTTCTTCAGTGGTTCTTTGGGGTAGATGAGGTGCTATATACTGTAGCGCCGCTGTTGTTACAAAGAAGCTGTTAAGCCCCTGTATGGTTCTCTACTGGTTCTTCAGCTTAGTGTAGGCATCTCTTATATGGTTCTATATAGCAGCATTTGACAAAAGGTGCTATAGCCAAACAACCAATGTTGGTGCTATTTAGCACCTTTAATATAAGAGCTTTATAACACAGAAGAGGTTCCCCTATGATTATGAGCCAAAGAAGCGATTTTGGTGCTATTTCTCAATTTGTTTTTATAGTGTACAGATGTTAGTGTTCCTAGCTCTGCAGTACTAATACAGCAGAAGAAATGTTGACCCAAAATCAGACTCAGTCCCATCTTTTTTCTCTCTCTATCTTTTGCTCCATCGTACAATTGTTATGTATACATAAAACAAAGTCACCTCAAAGCTAAAGAGCAAGTGATCACATTCTCTCTGACAGCATATATTTTATATTATCATCATACAGTGTTGTGTCTTATCTGGATATGATTACCCTTGCTTTAGTTTAGGAGATATAGGGGAATAAACACAAGACTTGGCCCCCTGACCACTGACTTGTTTTTTGTTCTGTTTAAATTTGGCATTCCAGTTTGTGGATTCCTACTGTAGGGTCCAAATCTGAAAAGGTTAGGAGGCAAATAAAAAGAAATGCGCCCATTTATTTGGAAAAAGTTTTCTGACCGAGGATGCTTGAAAAAAAGCCAAGCCTGTGTTTAATTTATGCATTTGGCACAGTGTTTATGGTACTAAAAGTCAGTGCACCCACTGGTTGTTTGCTAGCTGTGTCCTTGCTAGCAAAGTGGGAGAGAGCTTACAGAAAACAACCCCAATGGTTGAGTTCCAACAACTTTACCTAAGTTATGCCTAATTTATGCTCATCACCGATCCAACACGTTGTGAGCTTATAGATCGGCTATTTTTGGCATGTGACACTGTCATTCTACAAAGTATAAATGGGGCTTTAGTTTGTGCTAAGTTATTTGGGTGCCTGTAGCCTATATTATGTGCACATGCGTGCTTGAGTCTCTGTGCACTGTATGAACACAGGCAAGCACACACTTGGATCCACAGGCTTTCTTGCATTGCGTGCCCTCTTCCAGGCCCCATAGCTCTCTCTGTTCATGTTTACCAGAGCAACGCTGCCAAAGAGGCTCTGGCTAAAGAAAAAAAAAGAACCCAGTCCATCTCTGCTAAGAATTCTGGGCTTTCGAAAAACAACGGGTCTCGGTCTCACAATTTGCCTCTGTGTCAATTCCCTATTTGTGAAAACACAAACACACCACGTCTCTGGACAAAGTTATTATTGTCTTGCTAGATGGGGGAGATTATTGTCCCACCACAATGTTATATTTTGTCTGGAAATTCACATCCACGGGCTACAATGAGTTTGTGTCATCTCGGGGATAATGTGTCTTTAACTTCTGAGAAAGTGACCATTGGATCACAGCACCTTGTGCAGAGCTGCATCCTCCACATTCCAAATCATTACCAAATCCACAAAAGTAATAGTTGTGGACGATTGGAAGAGCACCGAAAATGCCTTTGGCAACACTTTCATTCCTTTAATTGATGTTCCTTGGTGTTTTAGCTTCGAACAAAAAATAAACAATTCTAGTGTATGTGTGTAGTGGTACCAGCACGGTGGTATGTGGGCTATACTGAGCTAACAAAAACGTTGGTGTTTTCCGAAGTTATTGGATCTTTCAGTTTACCTTGTAAGGAGTTAATGTAGCGCGGATCCTAAAAGTCCAACATAAACACCAAGTATAGCCCCAATGTGTGTTTCAATAACAACGGAAAAAAACCTAGCCTTTTTAAAGAGTTCAGAGTGCAAGAACATCCAACATTGTCCTCAGGCCCCTGTGGGGATAAATGTAGCTCTATTTTGATTTCAACACTCCTTGCACTAGTTAAAAATACACACTGGGCTGGTATTTTTGGTGGTTGTTTTTGAGAATTTATATTCTTGGGGTTAATGTGGAACGCCATAAAAGGGTATTCCAGTCAAAGCAGCAGAGCAAGCTCTTCCAAATGTTGATACATCAGGTCTGGTGGTCAAACATGATCAGCAATATATGTCTCAAATATTGTTATCCCGATGCCAGAGAGGACTGGGCTACCTCTAATCCTCCCATAAAGGCCATCCCTACACCTGTTTCCCTACAGATGTTCAACTTTTGACCTTTAAAAAAACATTGGGAAATGGGCCAGTCAAAAGGCTTGAGTTTCTTTATTGGTCTCTCTAGGAAACTCATAAAAATCAAATAAAGTGGCTTTCTAAAGAGGTGCCAATGCAAACATTGTGATAAAGATAAGGCGACTCACATCTGTCAGTAGATCTCTCCTTGCTTGCCTTTGGAGAAGGAAAACTCTTTCAATGGACAAATTAGGCAAAATCCAACTGACTTTAACTGAATGTGGCATAGCTTGTCTTAAGACGTTTCTTTTAACATTTCTATTCCATCTTAAATGATTGCTGCTCAGACCAACGACAGACAGCACCGAAATCATAAGGCAGGACTATTCTGTTATCACACATCTCTGAGCTCCTCGCATACAGCAAGGGTAACACTTAACCACGTGAACCCGAGCATCGCTTTTCTGGGGGCGAACATTCGGCACAAATATAGCAGATCTACTGTACATGCTTAGATTGTAGATTTTCTGCAAGGAGATTTGGTGTAGGGGAAAAAAGTAGGGGGCCTAGTATAGACCCCTGGGGGACTCCGATCAATGAAGTATACCTGTATACAGTAGGGATCAAGTGGTTGCTGTATGCTCCTCACATACAGCGAGGGTAACACTTAACCACTTAAAACCTACCTACAGTACAGTCAGGGGTACAGTCAGCTCAAAACGCGTCGCAGCGCGACGCGTTTTGAGCTTGTAGATCGGCTATTTTTGCTACTTTTGAATTGGAATCCTTTTTTTTTGTGCTGTTTTTGAATTGGAATCCTGAAAAGTAACATTTCTATTTAATTTCAAATGCATTTAGTTCTACTTATGTTACCTTTATGAACTTAAATACAAATACATTGGACATAAAAAAGACAATAGAATTGTAATACTAGCCATTAAGCTACTAATATAGACTGAAGTAATTACAGCGGGTCATGTTTGACGGGTTTGCATGTTTGCAATTGGAACAGCTGAAATCAATAATATATCAGTATATTAACCCACGGGCCGCATTAAGTGAAGGTGGGGGCCGCATGTGGCCCCCGGGCCGCCAGTTGCCCATGTATGGTACAGTGTATACTTACCTAGTTGACCGCAGTCCGCCAGCGGTCTCTACAAGGCCCCCTCCTTTTTTTACTCTACACTAAATATCTTTGCTGAAAATAGCTGATCGATCTGCTATTTTTTGCGGAATGTTCGCCCCAGAATAGGGACGCTGGGGTTCATATGGTTAAACACAGCCACCATTGTTTAAGCCTCGGAATCTCTTCTGTGGAACTTCCTGGCCCAGCTTGCGAAAGATGTCTACAGAGAACGAGATGTCAGCAATGGAGAGGTGGGTCAAAGGCACGGCAGATCACCGGTCAAACAGTTGGGGTTGGGAACAGGGCAGCTCTGTGCGCTGGTGTACACACAGTGGGCTGCCGGGATCGCACTTCCTCCCGGGGGTCAGCCGGGGTCAGGAGCACGGGGACGCTGGGGAAGGTCTTGGCATCTCATGGACAGATTGTGTGTCTCTTCCTGTGAGCGCCCCACTAAACCCAACAGAGGAGGGGGGGAATTCCAAGCGACCTATCTGGCCATTGTTGTTGAGAATGTCCCCCCGATTGCCCTGCGGCCCCCCGAAAACCTCTCAAAGGCAGGAAAGAGAAGAGGTGACTCTCAGTGACGAGGCCAGGATATATTTACAGTAGAGAAGTCAATATGTTATTGTTAAGCAGCCTGTCAGTGGAGGGATGTTTGGCATTGTCGATGGTGGGGTGGTGGGGTGGTGGGGTGGGATGGGGCTTTCTGGCACAGAGATGCGGACATTCCTGGACTTCTTATCTTTTCATTAGCGCGGCGTGGGGCTGATGAGGGCCACTGGGTGGGCAGGTGAAGGCAACGCAGGGCGCAGAGCGACCTACCTGTGTGTGAGTAGATGAACCACAGGGCTCCAGTCAACAGGGCCCCGATCACAAAGGCGGCGAAGGCGATTCCCACCACCGTCGGAGTGTCCAGGACATATAGGATGGCTGGGGGACAGAGACACACCATTCATACTTAGTGACACGTTTGAATATGAAATGTAGCAAAACAGAAACAACAAATTGATCAAAAGTAAAATCCAGAGTGTTCATAAAAAAAAGTATGTGTATGAGTAGTATGAAATGACGATGATCCTAACTTACTATCACTGGGAGGATTGGGCAGGTTTCTGGGCGTTGTGCGTGTAGTCAGAACTGCAAAATAAATGACAACAGTTCCATTTTACATGTGTTGACTATTCAATGACACGTAAGCGTACTCCATGAACTTACAACACACATACAACACAGGAGATATTCAAGAGTGAACCCTGACAACCCCAGTCAAAGAGGATAAGCTAGGTTGCTGATATTGCATTGTGTTGATAAGCAATTCTCTATGGAATGTGATACAGAAACCTGAACCAGCAGAAAGAGCAACTCCTGTGTAAGACCACAGTGGACTCCAGGATGAACCTATTGACTCCATCAAGGCACTGCCTTGCCCATTTATTTGAAGCCTTCTGGACGGCTTTCAAAAGTGAAATTAGCCCCAATTATGTCTCAGCAAACAATACAAAGGCGCTTGTGTGGGGGCGAACTCAAGAGCAAGCCTGGTACAGGTCCAAGACCCCGGCACAATGGCTGCTATTCTCGGAAGGAACACCTTTTGGATTTTCATTCTGCGTGGCAGACGATGACAGGCCATCACAGCAGAGGTTTATTTCAGAAGGGTATGTGACTGGATGACATTCTCCCTGTAATGCCCAAACCCCTCAAGTGTTATCTGTCTCGCTTTAGATTGTGACGTTGAGAAAGCGAGGGACAGGCCCTTAACGCTTGCGGGCCCCAAGTCCACAGTTCTGATCCGAGAGGGGACGGATACTGCACCCAGCTGAGGTTAGAAAAACACTGATGTTTTGTGGAAAACCCATAAATCTGATTTGATTAGGTTTGACTTAATTGATTTTTCCCTCTTTTCTTTTACATTTTAAATTGATAGTTTGCATTGTTTATTATGCAGTGGGAAAGTTCTATAATGCAAGGGCTTATGAAACCATTCATTGTACATAAAAAACCCTGGATCATTCTATAGGTATACATTAGCCTTGTCTTTGACAACGCCTAAAGAGCTGTTTTGATTCAGCATGAAAAAACATATCTCTGCCGAAGGCTAGGTCTAATGTAGTCAAATGAAATGGAATATTGAACAGTAATGGAAACTCGAGAGTTATAATATTATATTTGAATGAATCACAGTCTGACCGTGGCATCTCGCTCGTGACTTTTTATCCACCTCTCTGCCAAAATGGCGCGAGAGCCTCAGGTCTAAAAAATCCTTTATGCAAGACAAGTACTCCGTTCAACTGTTCATTATTTGAACCGAGCCAAGCACTGCTATAGGAGTTAGTCTGAACTCCAGACCTATGTTCTCAGCTGTAAGCGCTTGCCAGAGTTGGAACAGTTGTGATATCTGCAAGGAACGTCATTTGTTTATCCAAGCAGCAATGGAAGAACACTCCTTTGTAATGCTGTGTTTCTGTTCAACTCTGACCCTCTCCTCATGGTGTGCAGAAACCACTGACGGAGCCTCTGGGAGACCCTTGACATCGGGGGTCTGTACTCATACAACATGCCACAGTTGCTGTGGTTGCACAACATTCAGGCTGACAGTTCAAAGTGTTTCGTAATGACCGCAAACAGCTCCATTCCCTACGGCTGCATCAAAGGAAAGGTACAGTATGCTTATCGTACAGTTTATGCAGCAGTTGTGCCTTGTCACACAGTATTCTTATAACATCGTTCAATATGCCACTGTCCCTTCAGCACTGACATTTGACACTGCATTTCAGGCATGTAGCTGACTTAACAGGGACGGGTTACATTCTGGTTGTATTCTTCCTTGTAGCTTGTGGATGACGTTTGTACTCGTCCATTTTAAAGCAACAGGAGTTTATAAGGGCCAGATCCCCAGTAGCCTATTGCTGCTTAAATAATCAATCCTTTGGCTTCACTTCATTGTTTTGTGTGTTTACGCTGCTAGCATTTTGTTCATGTGGACATGTTGCTGCATAGACCACAA
This sequence comes from Gymnoscopelus microlampas, assembly GCF_963454915.1. Taxonomy (NCBI): domain Eukaryota; kingdom Metazoa; phylum Chordata; class Actinopteri; order Myctophiformes; family Myctophidae; genus Gymnoscopelus; species Gymnoscopelus microlampas. The sequence continues at coordinate 29,308,905 of NC_139946.1, forward strand.
AAATTGCATTACAGACATTACGTTTCGGATGCTCGGGTGACACAGGGGTAAAAGTTCCTGCCCACCACCACTACGGAGACTAGGTATTCAAATTCTCCAAGTTGCTTAAGGCTTGGCCAGGCACAACAAGGATCAACATTTTTGGGGTGGGAAGCCAGGCGGGGAGGGCGAACTCTGTCACTGCACTAGCGAGTCCTATACTGTAGTGTGCCTGTTCAGTTGGGGGCTGAACTGGGAAGAATAGCATGTTCCTCCACATGCGTTATATCCTCCTGGTGAAACCCCTCGTTGTCAGGTTAAAAGAAGGAACTGGCGACTTAAAGTGTATCAAAGGGGAGGGGACACATGATCATCTGCACCCTCCCGAAAAAAAACCAACCTGTAGAGGTCAGCAGTGACAAGGGACTACAGTACAAGGGGTACTGTAGAACAACTAAATTGGGAGAAGAAGGGGGGTTGCTGTTATCCTATCCAGTGAGTACAGCTGTGTCACGTGTCCTTGTTTTCAAATCAAATTGTCTCTATCAAACCGCAAAATCCTAGGTGTCAATTTAACTTAACTTGAGAAGTGAAATCAGTGAAGTGCATCACTTCACATATCTGTATAAATCTATTGTTTTCGACTCAAACCTTGTTTACTACCTCATTAAAACATTCCTTGTTTACTGAAAGGAAACAATCCTGGCACTGGAGTAATGATCCGGTGCACCCTGATGATACGATTGGACCTTTCCTTGTAGTTCAGAGTTCTGTGAGGCAAAAAAAAGTGGGAGGACATTTATTGATGTTGTGAGGCAGTAAATCTACGTTTGATGGCGAGGCTTTGAGGCTGTTATGTTTTTCCATGCACCAAGTTGGCCACAAGTGGCCCCTCTTTGATTTGTAGATCAAGCTGAACTCGTTGGGATGCCGTCCAGCATCGCAGAGCTGTGGCCCTTGAAAAGGCTGCTTGTTTTCTTTGCCATCTCTGCATAAGAGATGCCTTTGTGTTCGAAAACACGGCTTTTGAAATGGTCTCTTTTTTATATTGGGGTTTATGGCATATCTGTGTTTACTTAATCTCCACCATGGAAAATACACCCAGCACGCTGGCACATTGGCATGGGCAGCACGCACACACACACACACACACACACACACACACACACACACACTCTCTCTCTCCATTTGCTCTGTGCCAGGTTCGGACTGGCTCAGCTCACTGTAGTTTTGGCACGCCTGAAAAACGTACTTGGGCAATTACCGCAAATTTCAGCGTCTCCGTCCCGAGGCTGTTGGCCCTCGTATTATTCATGATGGCTCAGGTGGTTCGAGTTCGAGGAAATATACTGTATATCCCTCAGTAAATTTTGTCTACACATCCGCTGATCTACGCCGAAAGCCAACAAGTCGTGAGGTCTTCTGTACGCTACGCCTAATTAACCGTTGCAAATCCACCCACTCCTACTTGGCCCGGTTTGGTTCGTTTGTAGAACAATGACAGCCCAGTGATTAAGAAACGGCATGATTTACATCCAACTTGTGAGTGGATAAAGCTGAGTCAGACAGACCACAGTGCTGTTTCTTGACAGTGTAAGCGCAAAGCGCTCCGAGGGGATGCTGACTTGAAAACCCCTGGCAGCTGAACCGACTGAAAAGGGGGTTCTCATGATATCACCCTCGCCTTCAGTTTAGTTCATAATTAGCAAAACGTGGTGGCGGTTACCCTGGGCCTCCCTCAACGCCGGCCCCGCCCTTGCTCCGATGGCGCTCCGTCCCTGCCCTCCGAACCCCGGAGACTCTGCGATAGGCAGGGTGAGCGTGTGAGCGACTAATGGAGCAATGAGGGGCCTCGGAGCTCTGGCTACGCTCCCGAAGCCAAGGAGACCACTCCTCCACCGCCGCCTCCTCCTCTCACTAGCGGGAAGAGGAGGCCACAGTCAAGGTTCTAAGTGAAAACAACTGGAGCTCCAGTTGCTGGGGTGACTCCCCCTTTTTTCCATCGCTCCGTCAGCGCTCAGCGTTGTAGCAGAACTACCCTTTACTCCAGTAAACCACATGATCACACACACGCGCGCGCACACACACACACACGCAAAAAAACGTACACACTCACTCACACAGGCAGCCAAATGTGAATAATATTGTATGGACATAAAGCGTGTTTGCCTGCACGCGCAACCGCGCATGCTCACACACACACACACACACACACACACACACACACACACACACACACACACACACACACACACACACACACACACACACACACACACACACACACACACACACACACACACACACACACACACACACACACACAGCTAATGATGTCCAGATGTGGGGATGTGATGTGTGATGCTCTGTGGCTGGAATGGTCGGGTCTAATCTCCAAGCACTACACTGAGGTTTCTCTGGGTCCTTCTGCCACCAGGACCAGACCAGCTCTTCACTTAATCAGGTTCCCTGACACACTTTAAACGCACCCCACACACGGAAACGAGAGCTGAAGTCCATGACGTGCAGTTCCGATAAACAGGAAAACTACAGATGTGACTCTTGCCTGGGGCTGTGCAACATATTAATGACCAGTGGTGGGAAAAGTACTAAAATGTTTTACTTAAGTAAAAGTATCAATACTGCAATGTAGAAGTACTCTGTTACAAGTAAAAGGAATTCAAAATGTACTTGAGTAAAAGTACAAAAGTATTGGTATCAAAATTGACTTAAAAGTACCAAAAGTAGAAAATACTCTTTATTTGTCCCTTAAAGCCCCTGTTGGACTTTGCTAGAAACTTAGCTAGCTGGGCATGATGTAAATCCAAATATTGTCAATCATCTTTATCTGTTCCTTCACTCTCACTTTTAGCAAATAAACAAATGCAAACAAAATGCATTTTGTATATATGTACAGTCAGGGCTACACCGACATTTTGTTGTGCTCAAGAACTTCTGTACATTTCCGATTACCCAAAATCACATATATTACATATTGTTATTACATATAAAACAAAACTACATATATTGCATATTGTTATTACATATAGCACAAAATCACACATATTACATATTGTTATTACATATAACACAAAATCACATATATTACAATAATATTTGGACTTGCTGTGTATCATATCATACTGTATACCAAAGTTCAAAGTAAAATAAATAAATAAAATAAAAAGGAAGTGTGACATAATATCCCCACTAAACCTAAGCCTAAACCTATCCCCACTAAACCCAACCTAAAAAATAACTGATAATCTGCTAACCTGGTGGTTCCTTTTGTTCCTCCCCGTCAGGCACTACAACCAGGGGCTTGGTGGACGTCTTGGTGTTCATCATCATGGCCAGGACGGTGTCCAGGTTGACCGAGTCACATGCCTCGTTGGACTGGATGCACTGTGCAGAGCAAGAGCAACACAACAATCAGAAAAAGGCTCAGTCTGCATAGATAGGACTGTGCAAAATATCATATCACTGTTGTCTAGTGGTGATATAGTGGCCAGTTGGTAAATACGGTATATGCACTCTTGCATTTTTCTTTCTACGAGGCCAAAGCCTTGTGACCTCATACGACCTAAGAGAAGGAGTCATCTTTCATCCCTGACCACAGGTATAATTGTGAGGAAGTCATACACACTCCAAACTCATAAACCTCATCCTGACCTTGATCATAATCAGAATGTAAATATTAGCCACACTGCCACGAGTCGGCCCAAGGCCCCTGTCACTACCCTGACAGGATTTTTTTCTTCCCTTTTCCCAAAATGCCCTTGGGAGCCAAAATGGGTCAAATGAGCAAAGGGGCGGGGGGAGGGATTTGCTTGCAAGAGGTTTGTGAAAGTACAGTAAATTAGTGGAGACAGATCGCGGACACAGTAACAGGAAAGTGGCACTTAAGATGGATGCTTATTTTGTTCTACAGGTGGCTACTTGGCAAACCTTAACGTCGATTTATGTTTCCTGCTTAGCCATGGGTAGAGACCTGAAACTGAATGGTTCAGGTCAGCCAGAGCCAGCACTGCAAACTAAAACACAGAGTCCTGAGTGCTTGGTCTTTTCAAACAAACGCAGTTACAGTACAGAGCATACTGAACACACAGTTCAGCTTTACAGAAATAGAATAAGAGTAATAACTAGATGGCTTGTAAATGAAGATCGCTCGCTCACTCACTCTATCTATCTATCTATCTATCTATCTATCTATCTATCTATCTATCTATCTATCTATCTATCTATCTATCTATTGTTGTTGTAGTAAACAGGCTGCGTACCACTGGTAGCGCTCGGTTGATCTGCTGTCTCTTGGAGCACAGAGACATTTCGCAGTGCAGGAAGAGGAGAGATTCGTTGAACTTTGAGTCGAAGTTAAAGCTGAACCTCTTCCTATCCGTCTGCGTGTGAAGGATATGAAAGTCTCTCTGAGGGTAGTACTTGACAGAGTCGTCCCTGGGGCAGATGTTCTCGATGAGGGTGTAGTCCGAGGCTGTGTTGGGGTCGGAATTGGGGGAGATGAAGCAGGACTGGATCACAAACCCCAGCTCTGCGTCTGCTTTAGTGGCTAAGATCTGAGAGACCAGCAAATCAGAGGGAGAAAAAACATTTAGTCTTCAAATACACGAGTAACAGCTGTGATTTTTCACAGTAAGCTTTTCTTTGTAAGCAGTAAAGAAGCTGACTGATGACTGGAGTCATTTCTGGTTGATAAAGGTGGGTAGGTATGACTTTCAGCTGCGTTAAAGCTAAGTGGAGCAATTTTTCAAGAACTTGCACTCTTTTGAGTGTCTCTAAGTACTATACTGTGTACTGTTACTAAATTATGAGCTGAGAAAATACTAACCAATACTAATTGCCTCACCATAAGGACATATTTTAGTTTAAAGTTTCAATCAAATTTTAAATAAGATGTGGCGTCCCTATTTACACCATGACTTTATAGGCAACATTTTTCAAAACATGATGAAGCTGATCTACAAGCCCATAGAGGTTGTAGATCTACTATTTTAGCTATTTGTCGTACGACAAAATATGTAGGGCTTAATGGCTTACGGTAATGGGAGAGTGTGTGCTGCTAATGTACAAGACTTGCTTCCAATTAGGGTTGGTAGAAAAACATACAGATCATGCTAGATTTTTCAACTTGTCTAAATGTGTTTTATAGCTCAGATGCCTGCAGGTTAAAACAAGCACAATCAGGGGCTCATTCATTATCTCAGCCATTACTCAGCTACACAAGCAGTGCAGATACAGTAGCTATAGGAAGGTGTTGTGATTTAGTGATTGGTATTCATTTTATGTGATGTTATGCAATTGTGATTTTAATGTGTATGTGTGAAAACAAATTGCTTCTTTTGAGATCATTAACTACATGAACCCCTTGCTTCTACTATTGTGGGTACAGGTATGTCAAATAGGCGAACATTAGTGAAAACAGCCGATCTACAAGCTTATAGATCGGCTATTTTCTGCAAAGAGATTTGGTGTAGAGGGAAAAAAGGTGTGGGTCAAGTACAGTAGATCCCTGGGAATCCCTGAGTTAACCCATTCAATCCGGGAACGCATCTGTGTAATTTTTTAGATTTCTTTGGGCTATTCAAAAATAGCAGATATACAAGCTCATAGCGCAGCACCAAGTACCGCGCTATGAGCTTGTAGATCTGCTATTTATGAAAAATCGTGAAAATGTGTGCAAATCTTTGAATATATATATATTTTTAAAGCGACATTTTGTAACTCATATCTTTGCTTCGGGGGGGATTTTGAGATGGGGGTCCACCGCCGAATATTATTTTGGGGGTCCTTGACATGATATAGTTTGAGAACCACTGATACATCTTTTTTTTTTTTAAGATTTGAGTTACAAATTTAAAAAAATATATATTCAAAGATTTAAAAAAAAAATTGCAGACACAAGCTCATATATCTGCTATTTTTGACTAGCCAAATAAATAAAAAATTACACGGATACGTTCCCGATTTGAATGGGTTAAACAACAACTGCATGGCATGCATCAAAGGCTAGCTATAAGCTAATACATCGCAGATTGTGAGCACAAAAGCACAACAGCAACATCCAGCAGCACACTTTGTGGCCCTGGCCTCAAGGCAGCTCTCAGCCTGGTGTGAGAGGTCTAAAGGTGGCAGGGAAAGGTTAGGCCAGAAGCCTCATACACAGAACGCTCTTTGTAACCTGCTGGCTCTATGTCCACACTGTCAGTGAAGCATCTCCCTCTCATAGCATCATAAATCATCACTTCAAAGGGCCTCTTCGTATGGGTCTTTACCATCAATACCAGAAGACCTCCATAATTATTGTTTCACAAGAGATGTTCCACCAGGCCAGACGGTCAGAATACCAAGGCACACTGAAGGGGGGCTGCACAGTAAAATTGTGAGCGTTAATGGAACTCTGACAGTGTCAAAATGGACGCGTGCTGGTCCATTTCGACACTGTTAAGAGTTCCATTAACATTCCCAATTCTACTATGTAGCCTACAATGGATGGAGGGGTGAACGAGTGCAAGCTTTCTATCCTAAACCAGACCAAATACAAATTGACCTCATGGACGCCACACTAGGAGATCAAAGAAAGTTAGAGACTCAGTCCCAGACAAAGAGTACACAGTCAGGAGTTTTTGTTGTTTTTTGATTATAATTTTTGTCCCATGACAGTGTTGATCATCCAAAGGAAAGAGAGCAAAGCATGTACGCACAGACAATGAACTTGCAGGACCACATTATCCTATTCAATTAGTAAAATACACCGGATGGTAAAGTGTACTTAATGATATCACAGCGTACCTCGACAAACACTGGTTTATTTTCCGACACGGTGTGGAAGGCCTGAGGCGCCGGGTATCGGAAGAGGTTGGTGTGGTACAGCTCCATGCTGAACGTCACGTTGTCGCCCGGGTCCTTGGCTGGTCCCGGCAAAATCTTAGGAACAAATTCGGGGGGACCTTGGTCCTTTTGGTATGTGCAGTTGAACTGGAATGAAGAACATAAACCAATGCATTGCAAACATCAAACATAATATTCACCACTGATTGAGATGGCTCAGAAAGAAAACATTAAAAGATGTCCATGAGACAAAATCTGGAGAATACGATGTGTGTGTGTGTGTGTGTGTGTGTGTGTGTGTGTGTGTGTGTGTGTGTGTGTGTGTGTGTGTGTGTGTGTGTGTGTGTGTGTGTGGGGACGGTAGAAAATGGGGAGACACAGAGCGTGGAAAACATTAAAGGCCAGGTCAAGAGCAGTTAGAGAGACAGACATCACTGCAGGAGAGCGCAGAGGCCAGATGAGTCTTTACTAGTACCAAGGGACTCTGGGAAATGGAGTTTCATGACATGATTTATGCGAAGGTGGAGACGATTGGTGGTCTTGACTTCTCAACTCTATACAGGCTTGGAAAGCCTTCGCTCTCATTGCAAAAAAATAGAGCCAGAAGAGACGACTCACCACGATGGAGGACAGGTGCTCTGTGGGCTCCACGAAAGTCTTTTCCAGCTCCTCCGTGTCCCTTGGGAAGACCACGTCTCCAGATTCCAAGTCCTCGTAGTCTGGCCCTCCACTCCCATCCTTGGGCTCAGTGTGGCTGATCAGGATCTGTAGGGGGACGACCATGATTCAAAACATATCTGCTGCATTAATAAGAGATAAGAGATTAATAACAGGGGTCTTTGTACTGATGTTTTTCTCCTTCTGCAGCAGTTTAGTTCCTGTGAAATTGTACTAAATGGAGGACATTTTCACCAATGAACCACCAATGAACCACATTTAGCCTGATGGGGAGCTATAATAATAGGCATCCATCTACCCTAACAATACAAATTTGACTCAAGAACTACTAAACTAAAGCCTATCTGACTAGTTTTTCTGGTTTTCTGACAGAAACTGAAAAGTGCTCACACACTGATACTACTTTTAAATATTTAATAATCCATGGTGATATACAACAAAAACGTTCCACGAAAAACATAAGGTTTTTAAGTAAGGTGAAAAACAGAACAGGCATTTTTTGCCAAAAACATTCCTCAGATGTCAGACGACATGCAAACGATAATTTTGCATCTCAAAATCTCAGTGTGGACATTCTCTTTTTTGCAGAATCAGTGTGAGAACATTTTTGTCTCATGTCCCATGTGTGTAAAATTATTTTGAAATTGCCAAATCAGTTCCAAACACTTGCATGGGCCTGGCCATAAATCAGACAGTTTGTCCAAAGATCGCAAACTAGGTGGATATGATAAAATCTCTATCTGATGAGACATGCCCCTAACATGTTTTGAAATTGAAAAGTAGGGGTGACAGCGTTGCCGAAAAACGGTGTGGCCTGACAAATTTGGCCGTAAATGAAGCAGCATCTGTCCGATCGTCATAAAACCATAGTTACAGTAGTTATCTTTAATACAGCACAGAATCTGTCAAAGGTTTAACCATCATAGCTTTCAAATTCTACAGTAACTGTCCATGTTGTCTTGAACCCCCAAATCGCTGCTTTGCTGCTATATAGTTTTTTGTTTTGTTTTGGTCAACAGTCCCCTTTGTGAGCAGTATTGCTCAACTCAGGGTGTTCAGGATTGATAGAATACAGAGATTTGAATCTATGAGGGAGGTGCCAAACCATTCTGCAACAGGAGGTCTGGAATTAAATTGTGGGAATGTCCTGTGATTTTGACAAATGAAATACACAAAACATGTTCGACATCTCTCTACGGAAAAGAAATATGTCCTGAGTTTCATTCCATTCTGCGAGGGCTTCCAGAGCCAGTGGTGAGTAGAGGGTGTATTCTTCTGAAAATGTAGGTTTAATGAGGTGAGAGCACAGCCACGGCAACATTGATTAAGTCTCGCCTGTGGTCCTGATGTTAGCTGACCCGCAAATAGTACCCATACTTAATTAAAATCACAGGACGGGACAAACAGCGGCCAAAGGGGGGACGATAGCCTTTTGACAAGCGGTGACCTAGAAAATGAAACGCAAGTTGTTTTGACCAGAGGTCTTAGGTTATCACCGCATCCAAGTGCTCACACAAAAGACAGCCTTGGACTCGCGCCCAGGGTTTTTACACTGTGTGGGATCGAGAAAGTGTTGTTCTCACTTCCCCTCACAAAGAAATATTTCAAAATGTCCCGGAGGAAGCAATTTATCTCTGCTTGTTAGAGGAAACGCGTTGCAGGCTTTCCCTGCTAATGATCATCACTCGGGGGACGTGAGATGCGAATGTTCAGTCCACCATTAACCTTTTAACACGTTAGCCATTCATTTAATAAGATTAGGGGAGAAATAAATGATCTCTGTTTACATTGTAAATACTTATAGCACACACAACAAAATACAGCTGTGATTGTTTTAAGTTGTACAGTGTTACAGTATGCCATGAGTGGTCACATGTATTGTGATCATAATCACAGAGACTTATGATCAAGGTGTCATTGTCAGTTATGTACTCACCGAATTGATGTAAAGGACCTTGGAGCTGGTCTGCATGGGGTAGACAGTGGTCTGGCAGCCATTTAGAGGGGTTTCCAACGTATAGTGTGTGGAATTAACTGTCGCTTTGCATTCTGGGTCTTGGAGAGTGAGGTTGGCATGAGCAAACCCATTGGCCTGGTGACATAAAACAACATAGGAATTGGACACAGATGAATATGAATGATTGACCAGTCTCCAGAGTTGTAAAGAATAATGTTAAATTGCAACATTTCTCCATTCGATCTCATGTTCCCAGGAATAAATAAACCCCACAAGGTGGCCTCGACTGCAACGCTAGCTAGTCCTAATTACACTCTATGGGAGTTTTCCACACTGTGATGTGGGCTGTGTTCTCCCTCTGTTCAGGCGCCCAGCGTTGGGCAGTGGGCACCATCATTCCCACTTCAGTGCCAGCCAGTCTTTATAAGGGAGACTGGCATGGCAACATACAGCAACTCAACAATGGGAGTATTTCTCGTTTTTTGTTGGACTTCATTTTAAAAGGCTCCGTTATCGCGCTCATCAAATCTAACTAATTGTTTATGAGCTAGTGACAATTTCACTGACGGCTTTCATGTTTCTAACTGGGGCGGGCGTGTCCTCCGCTCACCTCCAGGCTCTCTCTGTCGATGCTGACCACCATCCTGGTCTCTTCACACTGGACCGCGAGGCCCACGCTCAGCACCCCCTGCTGCTCCTCGGGCTCCCCGCCCTCCCAGGGCCGGTAATCCAGGGAGGGCAGCGACAGGTAGGGCAGACCCTGGGCCACGTGCGGGGGGAAGGGGAAGGGCAGACTGGAGCGCGGGGCAGCGTCCCTCGCACCTGGGAGGGGGCCGGAGTTGCGCAGGATGGAGAGTTCTGGAGGGAACATGCTCTCCAGGGGATCCACCACATCTGGAAGTCACACAGAGACCACGGTTAACACCTCACCAGGCCCGGTGCTTTAACAGGCTCAGTAACTGCACTGGACTGAGGCCGTAAAAAATAAACTCCACTATTTCACGCTGCCCCATTTCGCAGGACCGTGAAATTTCTAATTACTTTTAGCCATTGATGGTCATTTATTATGGCAGCTACTATAACTTGTGTTTATTTCTTGTGTAAATTATTTCCTACAGCAGTAGGGAATAAAATGCCTCAGGACATGTCAAGGACCTCCACATTAATATGCATTTGGCTATGGACCCCCATCTGAAAAGGTTTTGTGCCAGGGACCCCATAATAGAAGATTTCTGTTGTAAAAGTTTGTTCAAAATTGTTCAAAATTATTCAAAATGTTTAAAGCCATTTCAAAAACAGCAGATCTACAAGCTCACAACCTGTTGCATTGCGACGTGTTGTGAGCTTGTACAACCTGTAGATTGGTTATTTTCAAATAGCATTATAAAATAGGGTTAAAGTGGTTCAATTGATGCACAAAATCTCTGTGTATCTGCATATCGTTAACTATTTTAGCTGAGCACGTTGCTGTGTTTGAGAATGGCCAGAGCACACAGGCCGTTTTACAGGCTAGCAGGGCTCACCTGGTTCCCTGAGTCGGAGGCTGAAGTGGTTGGCAACGGGGGTGCCGGTGTAGGAGGTGACGGGGCCAAAGCCATGATCTTCAGCCCACTTGATCAGGGCTTGTGACCCCGAGGGCAGGTGCTGCTTTGAGGACTTAGATACTTCCATCAGCTTCTCCGTGCTGGGGCTGAGGCTTATGGTATCAGAAGTCTAAGACAAACAAATAAAATGGTAAACCCAGGTTCTTTGAAAATGTGAATGAACTCTCACATAAACTATGTGAGCTCTTTGCCAAAAGTCTTCAATGAACCTTATTTTCCAGTGAAATCCTGAGTATTCATTTAACCCTTAGTTAAAAAAAGGGTACATTTTAGTCTTAGGTGTGACATATGTCAATTTATCTTTCATAGTTCGTTTGATTCTTTCTAAGCTTTGCGGGATATAATAGAACAACTTGGAATCTCTCCAAACCCAACAAATCATAGGACTCTGTAGGTCTAATCTGGCACAGTCGTTGTTTATCATAACAAAGGGGAGAGTGTACGTCTGTGGCTTGATGTTATTTCATCTGTTTTGAAATGATGATTTGCCTGGCAGCGGATAAAAACGCTGCGGCCTACAGTTTGTCTAACGATACCCAGATTAATAAAAAAAAAAAGAAAATGGTGTGAAGAGGCCAGACTTGCTAGCTGTACATATTTCATCTACCAACACTCTAATGATAAAGTTAAAATCAAAAGTCTGGCAACTGCCTGTTAAAGTATGCACACGGTAGTTTTTACAAAGTCCAACCACATTGGCCAGCAATGCACATACATTTCTGCTGAGGTTTCATTTTGTCTTGTTATATATTGTCTTGCTCTCAAAAAACACAGCTGTCAGCTTCCAAAACCTGCCATGATGACCACAAGCCACAATGAAAGTGGGTTCATGTTTTCATGTTCATGTTTTTTTTTTTTAAAGACAGACCCAGTGTTTCCAGGCATTATCACGGATGTTCAAAATGCAAGTGCAGTCCTGTGCTTCCTGGGGGGTTCTTGTAAGTACATGAAGTGTGAGTATGAGGCAAAGCGCGTGTCAATGCCTGATCGATGGTATGACTGCAAATGTGACACATTTCTTCTTCATGAATTCCCCCTCATTCCTCTCTGCTAGCAATCTAATCCCTTCTCACAGTCATTTCCCACACCATTCCACTGTCTCTCTGGACAACCCCCCTTCTTCCAACAGTAGCAAGACTTTGACTTTATGAGGCTATCATATCACATACATAGTTCACATTCTGCTTAATGCTGACACTGTATTTTCCCACCAATATTAGCATGCTTAGAAGAAAGAAAGAATGAAAATGCTCACAGTCCATCATGTTGGACATACTGTACGATAAAAAATAATGAACCATAAAATTTCATTATCATTATTTCATACAACATTTCATGTATGAAGCTACGCTCAGCCATTGAATGGAACTCCCATCTAGAGGCATGTTCATTCCTTTGCACTGTTCTGTACTGTATGTTCTATAGGCCTGTGTGGCTCTGTTCCACGTTGGTACAGCCTGGTTGATTTAAAGCAGTGACAGGGCAGCTGTAAAAACAGACTGCGCCTGGCAGAAGAAGTGCAGCGTCATGGCTGGCAGCCACTAGGCAGGAGTATCAGTGTTACACTCTTGTAGAAACCCGGAGACCTTAGCGCACCTCAACGGAGGTCAGCAAAGGACCCATGGAACCGTGATGTGTATTCAAAACAGCAGGCGATGGATGGGCAGAGCCAGGCCAGGACGCCTCACAATAAAAAGCCACAAGTCACCGGAGTCATGCTAGGGGTCATTGGGGTTGGGAATGTCAGATATTGGTGAGTCAGATATTGGTTTCTTTCAATGTTTTTTTTTCTCTTTCTTTTTTTCCTTTTTTTTAATGCACACATTCTTCTACACTACAGTCAGCCAGCACTTAACATACCAACACTGGAGCAAATGTGGTCATTGGACAAGTGCCAGTTTCCCCCAACTACCTAACACAAAACCAAAATACGCGGAGCCCTCCCGCATTTTGGCTGCCTCACTTTCTGTAGCATGTTAGGTGCGAATAAACATGCAATGGTTGTTTTCTGTCCAGGCATTGGCGTACTGGGCTCTGGGTGATGATATATTGCGGTCCTCAGCGGATGAGTGTGTTGTATACGGTGATGAGGGCCAAAGCACTCATGTCTGGTGAAACCTTAGAAAGATGATGCCTGCAGCGAGCTGTGCTCATAACTCACGCAATGATTGATGGCAAACAGGTCGGGCTGCGTGCACAATACAAATACTGTAGTAGGGATCGGCCTACGAAAATGCCTCCACCCCCACCCCCGCAGATCACTCGATACGTCGACAATCTCTGGAGCTGTCGGGATGAGATTTCACAGCTCATCCCCGCAGCGGGTACCAGGTGCCAATTCTACACGCCTCCTATTGTGACAAATTTATTGGTCAGCAGTGCAGAGTGGTGATATTTCTGTCTGTCTGTCCTGCTGGTACGGACATGTACAGCTTGTACCTGTCAGCCAGTGTGTGATGTGGCACGATGACATCTCCATACAGCAATTTGTTACAAATAAAAATGCAAACAAAAACAGATCAGTGTTGATTTCGTCGACTAAAACTATGACGAAAAATGTTCGTCAACTACCTTTTTTCACTGACGAAAACTAAATAAAAACTAAATGAAAACTAAGCTATGATGACTAAAACTAAGACCAAATATATTGACAATTTCGTCAACAAATAAAAGCTAGACTAAAATGTTAGGGAGGGACTAGTGGAGAAGAGATCCAGTAGTGTTGCTCTCGGGTGAGCTTGTAGATGGGCTATTTTCAGCATGCAACCAAGTGTAAAATCAGCCATTACGATGCCATCAAGGCCCGCCAAAATACATATTAGTCGACTAAATCAACTGTAAATTTAGTCGACTTTAATCTTTTGATATTTAGTCGACTAAAACTAGACAAAAACTGAAACATTTTAGATGACTAAAATATGGCTTAAACTAAATAGAATTTTATTCAAAAGACTGACTAAAACTAAATACAAATTTGCTGTCAAAATCAACACTGAAACAGGTACAGGGGAACTTACCACCACGTTCAGTTTGCCGATGACACTGTGGGCCTTGATGACCCAGTTGACAGACTTGTCGCACTTGAGGAGCAGCACGACGTTGCGGTGCAGCGGGATGTGGACCTCCATCGGCCTTATGTCTACGATCACATCCACCTGGAAGGCGCTGCTCAGACAGAACGCCAGGGAGAGGGTATGAGCTTTGATGGCCGTTTGGACAAAGAACGTTTGGACGGCCTGATGCACTCAGTATTAACATGCCTACTGTGTCTGGCCAACTGATTAAAAAAACTGGACGCCATCCCAGAGAGTAAAAAAGAAAAAAGTTACATGTGCAGTACAGACCTCATAGCATTATGGTGAAATACATCATGGCTGCCACATTCTCTGATTTGTGGAATCTTTGCGCATATACAACTGTAATCGCTCCTCAGGGGGAGTGAGAGAAGATTATCTGGCAGCCCTGAGATACTGACTTAGGTCTGAGATACTGCTTTCAAAAGAACAGCATTAGGTCAATAATAACCCTCCTTACATGCGTATCCAAAACAAACTCTCAAAAGAGAGAAACAAGAGCATCTCGACCTCATCACAGCGTTAAACACACGATTGAAGTCCAGTTCTCTTGGTTCAGATTGTTTGGTGCTCTCACCTGCTGGAGTTTGGTGCTTGTAGCTCAATGATGTGGACCTCTTGGTCTTGATCTGGGCCGGACAGGACACATCCCTTGGACGGCTGTGGCTCCACATAGCCACCCAGGTAATTCAGGGACAGAAACTTGTTGTCAATCTTGCAAGTGTCAGAGAAGACGGGATCTAAAAAAACAGGGAGATGGACACAGTGCATATTAGGACTTGCTGGTAAAAGAATGCGAAGCTGACATTTATATTCCGCCTCTCACTTAAGATAAATAACGGTAAAACATTTCGATTCGTTTTATACGGGAAACTAACGTCATTATTTTGTCGGAACACTTTGGACAACAACACCCATAAACACGTCTCGCCAATCCTTCCAGTAACCCCCCTCCCCCAAACTCAAAAATAAGTTGCCCGGTGTATTTGTGCAAATATCCCAGACCTGCCAATGGTGTTTGCCTGTCTGCTACAGAACATGAAAAACCAAGCACCCTTTTTCTCCACACTCGGAGCAAACACAAGACAGATGCTTCCTTATTTGGCAAACAGACTCTTGGACAGAGCCGTTTGGGAGAGTATAAACTAAAGAGTTGGCACCTTCCCCTCCGGAACCCTCATGGCACTTTAAAGAGGCCGGGAGAGAGCCTGAGCATGGGCCTGGTTAGGAAGCAGAGCGGAAATCTGTCTGTCCTTAACCCAGTCAATCCGGGAACGCATCTGTGTCATTTTAGATTTTAGCTATAACCATTATTTTATACTTTGGCTATTTCATAAATAGCAGATATACAACTGCTACGAGCTTGTAGATCTGCTATTTTTGAAAAATCTTTTGAGATGGGGGTCTGTGGCCAAATACATATCATTTTGGGTGGTCCTTGACATGAAAATGTTTGAGAACCACTGATATAGCAACAGAACGTTTTTTTTCAAAAAACTGTTAGGATTTAGAGGACATTTGTAGAATCGGCCTCAGGTCTTAATGGGTTAAGAAACACCCATCGACGAGGAGAAGGGCACTGGAAATCTGCAGCACTCCTCGCTGGAGGTAAACATGGCACGCTGGTCCTCGGCCAAACCACAGGGCCTTAATAACAGAGGCCCAAATGCTCAGAGGCAAAGCAAAACCACTCGTTCTCTATAGCGACGAGGAGACGTCGGACCGCTAATATACCTGGCGGTGGTGTGTGGTGGAGCAACCATTTCGCCACATGCTCCTGCTTTGCAATTGTTTCCGAGCGGTGAAAGACGCTCGTTAAGAACGAGGTGTCCCGTCTCTACGCTGGCGCGTTACGAGGTCGGGCGTGCGGCCTGCTCACTTTATGAAGGAGCACTAAGGGAGTGAGGCATCGTACGTCCCAGGCAAACATATGTGAGTATCAATCATAGCACTCCCTGGAGAACAACCCCCCCCCGGTGCTTCTTCCTTCACTTCAAACGCCTCCCCCCCATCCCGCCTCCCCCTGCTTATAGCAGAGCTTGGAGAGGATCCGTCTGTCTGGTTCGGCTCACCTCTGACAGTTTGTTTCCACTCGCAGTTATCAAGGAACAGCTCACATTTGCTAAACGCATTTATGCCTTCCACGGCATGCCTCAAAGTGTTGTGTTTTTTTTTTCTTATTTTATTTTTCTACGTTCGTCCTTGCAAAGTAGGTTGTAATGCCAGTCTTGTGGCAACCGCGGGTAAGAGTGAGTTTGAAGTTGAACTGTTTAAACGCTATATATACACGTTGTTGACCGGTGTCCCCCAGGGGTCATTACTGTACTCTTCGCTGAAGATAGCCGATCTACAAGCTGACGCGTCGCATTGCGATGCGTTGTGAGCTTATACATCTGCTATTTTTGCGGAATGTTTGCCGGTAGGGTTCATGTTGTTAAGAGCCTTAAAGGACCATATCAGCCTTTTTAAAATGTGGGACCTTTCTTACTTTTATAAGATCTCATTCCCCAAAACCATTTATTAAATAGGTATTTTTTTCAGATCTTGTGATATATCAGCCTAGTCAATACATGTTATTGAAGTCTGAGGGGGATTAGCATATGGCACAAGTAAGACACCTACTCATGCTACTCTGTAGCATTTTGATGCTGTGTGGTAAGTTTTATGTCATTTTGAGGCGTTAGAGATATGAGAAGCACCAGAATTAAAAAAAAGATAATGAAATCGTATCAATATAAGAATGACAAAGGCTGAGATTGTCCTTTATGGTACCTAAGTTTTAAGTGTTAGTATGAAAGTAAGTTAGTAAGCAAGTATGAAAAAAATGTGTGTTCAGTTTCCTGGTGATTTGTGTACTAATAAATATCTGTTATCATATTCGTTCGTTCATCCGTTTTTTTTAAAGACGTGTTCTTTCTTTCTATTTTTGTTAAGTTATGTGTTTAAGCTTCATAAATGCATCAATAATCTATCTGTTGTTCGGTCTGTCTCTCTCAGTCTCTCTCTCTCTCTCTCTCTCTCAGACTCTCACAAAGACACACAGACACACACACACTACACTCTTGAAGCATTAAACCTGTCTGACCTGGCAGCAGCCCCAGTCTTAAACTAGCAATCAAAGAACACTCACAATTTGCAGTTCATCTTGAACTTGGGCTCACTCTCAAAGACAAACAAAACATAACAAGTCAGGATCGGATTCCACATTAGTGGAACAAATACACTTCTGATGCCATCATGGGCCACTACTGAGATTGAATTACCACAGGTAGATTCCTAGTTAGGGTTTAGTGAAAAGGAAACATGTCCAGGGAAATCAGACAAATACACTTGAAAGACAATGTGTGTTTTGGACAAGAAACATTTCAGAGGGATATATAAACCTCTGGCCAGGCAGTGAATGAGAATGAGAATCAACCTCAATATCGAAAAAAGCTACCAGGTAAAAAGGAGTTATTCTATGTTGGAACAAGGGGAAGAGCGGTGCCCTCCGGCCCGGAGTTACGTTTGGGAATTCTTGCCAGACAGAACACACCTTCTCCCACTTTGATGTAGATGTCTTGAGTCGTCCTGAGTTCAGAGAAGGAGGTGACCGCTCTGTACTTCTTCTGGGCCCAGTTGAGGAGGTGCTCGTTGCCGTGGGGGAGCGCCGTCTCCCTGTGGATCTGGCAGGTGTGGGAGAAGTTCCCCGGCTGAAAGTGTACCTCCGAGCCCTCGGATACCTTTGAGGAAGACAAACGCACTTGTGTTAAAAGGAAAGAAGTTTTCGAGAGAGACTGTCAGGGTCCCCACGGTCATGAAATTCCTGGAAATATTTTGAAATTAAAAAAGAAATAATCCAGTACTGGAAAAGGTTTGGAATTGATCAAACTTCATCAAAGGTCCTGGAATTTATCAAGGGTCCTGGAAAAATATTTGTCTATGCATTGTTTTTGGCTATTGATTTTTTTTAATACAAAACCTTTTCATAAACATGTATAACATTACACGAAATATGTAACATAAGTAGTTTTTCGCCGAACAGGCTGTGTAACACCCCATCCGCACTGCCAGCGATGCGACGTGACGTGACGCGACGCGAGCGGGCGATGAAATCTCATTAAAATACATGTTTTTGAATGAGACCGTCCTGACCTACCGCAAGCGACAACGAACCGTGCAACGACGTCGTCCACCCCTCCTATTTTCGCTCGCAGGCTCTATTTGAGCGAGGTTTCGCGGCTGTGCCCCACCCCCAAACACTTTTTATTGTTTTTTATTTATTATTTTGCTACACTGCCTATCTTTGGGCATTGTACATAGGAGTAAGAGACACATTATTGCGCTGAATGATTGTTATATAGGCCTGGAAATTGGGCTAAATATTCTGGAAAAGTTTTGGAAAAGTTTTGGAAATTCATTGCTAAAAATGTGTGGGGACCCTGGACTGTGGTGTGGTGACGTATCACAGTTGTGTATATCGTGCCGTGAATACTGGGGGCTATACAGTATATGGCATTAGATTCTTTAGTATTTCAAGGATATATACAGTATATATGTGAGCATTATCAGTATATAATTTAGGTTTTGGTCTACTCAGACACCTGAGGGGGAGGTAAACCAGCAGCGTTAAAGGGAATCATTTTCCTTCAATGACTGATCACTTATCACCGTTTAATAGAACGCAGCAGTGTGTGCACCCAACAGGTACAATCTGAATTCAAATCTTCAGAAACTCGAGGAGATATCTGAGTAGTACTATCACTGTAGCGTTTAGCTTTTAGCTCAGAGTAGCCCTGTCAGAGTGAATTACTGGAGTGAGAAATGTGAGAGACACGGAGTGAGCAGCGGAGGGTCGACTTCACAGTAAAAACACAGACGATTTATGGTATTTTTCTATTCGACTTATAGTACGACTTTTCAAGACTTCCCACTTACAATGACTTCTTTGTGGATAAAGATATGCGCGTAAAACCCAAGTCCGTATTGATACGCTCTTCCACATTTTACGGGGGAAGAGAAATCTGAGACACAAAAAAAAAAAAAACCTAAACAAAGGACAACCTCCAGGCAGTCTGAATAAAGCAGCAGACCTTTCCAAAATTAAACCCACTATCTAAACGTTGCCAAAAGCCATCCTTTACACTCCACCCGCCCCACCGTTATTTCAAGGCTTCTGCAAATACACTGAGTTATTTTCACACATGTTCCTCTGTCACAATAAGGTGTCTCGTGTCTGGTTTCTATTGTTTATGCGCCGTAGTACAATATGTTATTGTACTACTATTTAGTTTTTTTAAATGGCCGCAGAGACAAAAACAAGAAAACACAAACTGACGGGCAAACTGACAGACAGACAGGCTGATATGGGCATGGGCACACACACGCACAGACACACACACACACACACACACACACACACACACACACACACACACACAGAGTAAGTAAGTAACACGTGCAGCATACGCACCCTTCCATGCACACACTCATTCAATACGCATGCATGCTGTTGTACGCTGAGCCGTGGTATCCATGGAGGCAGTGTTGAGTGGATCCAGACTTTCACCGTTTGCCAGAAGACAATAACTTGCACATATTGGATCTCATGCTATTAAATCGTTGGTGTCGGGCAGAAACCTTGTATCTCCATATTTCAACTTTTTATGTTTTTTAGTACTTTGTCATACTACTGTACAGTGCCACATAAAAGTAGCAAAAAATTGCCGATCTACAAGCTCACTATGCGTCGCGATAAATATTCACGAGAAGTATTAACGAGATCTTGTGACTAAATAATAACTACATAGTATCCATAGGGACTTTTTTCCATTTCCACCGTCACACTTTTGGACATACGAGGTTTCCACCCAACAGCGAGGATATTCAGTTTGTGCTGCTCCATAGTAACAGGGTCAGTGAATACCAACCAGCATGATATTATTACTGGGCACTGTCTTCACCATAGTAACGCCATCAAAGCACAAAATCAAGAGGTGAAATGTAGTGAGTGTAAAAAACGAACAAAACAAAAACAAAAAACGAACATGATAAAAAAAAAGAATATAAAGACAGTGAGAGGGGACAGGTCTTCAGCCCTATTTACCTCATCATAGTGAAAATAGCCAATCAACAATACAACGCGATGCGACACATTATGAGGTTGTAGATTGTCAATTCTCGCAATTTTTGAGAATCTTTCAAATGTTTAAATCTTTAGACATTTTCAGACATTTTGGGATATTTTCTTAACATTCTCGCCTGAAATAACATGCACAATAAAGGGATGCCAGGTTGAGAGTGGTTAAAATGTGTGGAGGGCAATGAATGAAGTGCTGATTTGTTTTTTGGCTGGGGCGTATAGGGCGACAGAGCGGGGACCACCCCTTTGGCTCTTAATGGAGCTCAACCCATATGCTTCATTTCAGAGAGATAAACATTCACATGTGCTGCTAAACCCTGCCGTACGACTAAATGAGTCCACGTCCACGGTCTAGACAGTCTACCTCATTATACTGCCGTGTTTGTTTTGTTCATTCCCAAGGTATCCTCTCTGTACGATGCGTGACGGTTCGGCCGCGACGGGCGCTGGCAAGCCCAATTAAAACATTAAATCCTAACATTCAACTGGCAGGGAGGGTTGCACCCTATGGATAAAAGGTGCTTCCCCCAAAACGGTCTTATTCATTCAGCGATGACACCTTTGCCAAGAAGCTGTCCCCAAGTTGTGATGGTGCGATAATAAAAGTGGATCCCTATGGGGTGTTTGGATTTTTTTTCAGATCGCTGCCTGCTCTGTGTACAACATCTGTCTGACCTCTGGATGCTGTGCGCGCCGGCGGCGTTCCTGGCATTGTCACCAGAGGCAATAAATTGTGAGGCCTGCAGAGAGGCCCGCTCTATCGAAGAACTCAGGTCCAGATCAGCTTTATTTTTAGCGAGGTTTACTATACGGCGAGGAGGGAAGAGCATTATGGGTGTATGCTGTGTTAAAAGAATGGAGTTGTTAGATATAGGTGGCACGCGTGTTGCCGCGCCTCGCCGTGGCGAGGCGTGGGCAGTGCGGTGGAGCCCCGGAGCAGCCCAGGGAAAGGGGCCGGGGTTTCTTCACTAACCTTGCCAAGTTCAGCAGAGTTTATCAATTTAATTGCGGGAATACGACCGTAATTAGTCTCAAGGAATTAGAGGGGGGAAAGCCTGAAAGCCAAATTAGCTCCAGGCCTTCCAGAGCTCTGGAAACCTCAGGAATTTAAAATGGGGAAGCAAGGGACCCACTCTGGGCTTCTACATCTCTCTCTCTCTCTCTCTCTCTCTCTCTCTCTCTCTCTCTCTCTCTGCGCATGTTGATAGAGGGAAGGGATGTGAAATCCTCAAATAAACAAAGAGTTATTTGTGTCATAGACTTTCAGTAATAGCTATCCGCAGTGATAAATAGCCAATAGTTTCAGAATTTTGCAGGAAAACATAAGCTGCCAATAAAGACTTTGTAGAGCCTTGCTTGATCCATAACATGTAATAGCATTTCAAAGCAAGCAAGCATTGGCCGTAAAGCAGTAAAGGGTCTTTAATGATCTTCTACCAGAAGATCAGAAACCATTTAAACCCTTGCATCCCTATTCTGGGCATTTCATAATAGGAGAAAATTTGATGAAAACATACTCAGATGTACAAGCTCACAATACAAAAGGAGGGGGCCAAGTATAGACCCCTGGGGGACCCCGTTCAATGAAGTAGGGTTTAAGGGGTGAAATGAAGCCTTATCAAGAGGGGTTCAAAGGCATAACAGACCCAGACTCAATCAAATCTCTGTCCAATACACAGTTTTAACTTTCCAACTGTAGCAGTCCAAACACCCCTAGCCGGCTCTTAACAAACAGAAATCTGACACCAAGTTGGACGTTCTGAAGGGCCCTATCTGTCCGGTTCCATAAATCAAGTGTTGTTTATCGGTGTCCTGGTATCAGGCAGCTCTGAACAGACAGATTATTCCTGGGCTGGTTTCATAATAATGCTCTCTTGCCCCACCAGCGCTTGGATCTAAGGCTTCCTGTCTATGTGGACCGAGGTCCATATAGAGGTGAGAGGAATGGCACTCTGCCAAGCAAAACATTAACATCATCACACGAAAAACACAACACCTCTACAGCTTAGTGGTTCATCAAGTTATCTTTCAAATAACAAGTCTGAGCATCTTCAATGCAGATTGTGGGATTTTGAACATTGGAACTGTTAATCTGGTTTGGAAAAGTTATATGAATTGCATTGACATTCAAATGAAAGAAACTTGAAATACATCCAAATTGCATGCTAGCTTTAGCGTAACTTTTTTCCACTTAAAGGAGGGAGATCAGACCCCCAGTTACTGTAGCAACAGCAACACGCCATTAGGATTCAAAATCATGCACTCATATTCATTTTGCCAGTATTCCCAGGAAAGAATGTGAATTGTGAATACATTCATCCACTGAGGTTTCTCTTGAACAAAAACACAATCGTCAGCATTTGTTTGACACAGCATTTGTCTGCAGATGCTACTGGTCATCTCTGTTCTATAGGTGTTCGTACAGTATTGAATGTTTACTGTACACGGCGTGGTCCAAAGCCGTTTTTTTCCCAAGTGAATTTCCTGGTCTTTCAGCCATATGTGCAATACGAGCAGCGCGGAATAGACAGCGTGCCAAATGTCTTCTATCAATTATCACAAAGCTGCAATCCTCCAATGCCTTCTCACTAACTAGCAACACTCTGGGCCTGGGAAATCACCACGGCTGTTTGGAAATGAGGAGGTGTTACAAACAGAGTGCAGAAAGAGAGAGGGCCTCCTAGATAAGAAAAATGAGCACGCAATACATCTCTGGTGATATGAACGTGATAAATGCTTTTGTGGCTGATTTGATCCCCTTGCCCCGCTATGGATGAGAGGTAATCAGGCGGCTGCTGGCTGCAGACGTGCGTGTGTTCCTGTGAACTGGCAGGATCTGTTGTGTAGAAAACAATCCCATCTGTCTCAGCGCCACTCTGGAGCGTTCCTTCGCCCGCTCCCGTCTCCAACTAAAAACCAATACTGGCTACCCATGGTTTCAATTAACAATCACAGAGAGGTGGTCGCTGCACGCAGTGTGTGTGTGTGTGTGTGTGTGTGTGTGTGTGTGTGTGTGTGTGTGTGTGTGTGTGTGTGTGTGTGTGTGTGTGTGTGTGTGTGTGTGTGTGTGTGTGTGTGTGTGTGTGTGTGTGGGAGTGCATGCGTGCGTGCGTGCGTGCGTGCGTGCGTGCGTGCGTGCGTGCGTGCGTGCGTGCGTGCGTGCGTGCGTGCGTGCGCGTGTGTGTGTGTGTGTGTGAATAAGCGGGAGGAGAGGGGGGCCATACACCACAAATCTTTAACAAATAAAAGGAAAAGGAAAAAAAGGCTTGGCAAACAAAGAAAAAGGGCAACAGATGGCAGCCAATCTCTGCAATGTTACTTCATCAAAAGTCACAAGTAATGTGTTCCAGATCAATCTCTCTGAACAAATATGTAAGATGTGTGTGTAAGATCACACACCATAAATATGTTTCAGCGTAAAGCCCACATACTTAAGACGCACGGATCACTTTCAATTTTAACTGTGCTTTGGAGAAATATCAAATTTGGGTAATTTCCAATTCCATTGTCCATCCTCTCTGTCATTTCAGGTCCAGTGTTGTTTCATGCCTTGATTTGATTGACAGGCAAGCGCGACAGAGGGTATGTTTTACAACAAGATGTCTGGATTCTGGCATTTGAAAAGGCAAGAGGGTCCGGTGGCCAACAGCAACACAGCACTCTGAAGCTTTTCCAGGCGGCCCCATGATCCATCTGTGTCCACGGAGCCCTGTTGTGTTGGGACCCGGAAACAAGGACTGGCAGGTCCCAATGCAGGCTACAATTAGCACCAGGAAATAGCCAAAAGCGAGGGAGGTCTGGCTGTGGTGGGGTTCTGTTCTGGAGCATTAGAACCTACAAACCATTCCTATTGACTCAGACACTCAATATTTTGTCTCGACTCTACCTGCACAGAGCCCGTGGGACTCGGTGCCGTCACTTAATCGCTGCCATTCCGGCACGTGGTCCTCTCATATGTTACCGCTTAAGTATTCTCTGTCGTTTTTTGAGACTGCCTGTCACACTCTGGTTGTCACCGCAGCTCCTTTAAGTGGAGTGAAGACAGACAGAAGGAAGGCTGACACTGAAGAGGCCCATCTTTTCTTCCAGCGGGAAGAGTGTTTTAGTACAGCGGCAGCACGTTAAGGAGGTTTACCCTCGTGGAGAAAACCTGAGACGAGGGGCAGCTCCTGGGATTCACCCTGGGTTACGACTCTCCACAGTCGATCCTTTTAACTTTAATTTGACTTTTGAAAAGTTAAATGAACACTCTAGGTTGCAGCACTGTGCAGTGGATAGGATGTCTTTCTATACGTTAGCAGAAAGGGCTCAGGGCCTGTCACTCCGTAGCCAAACACTTACTCCCCCCCCACCAGGGGGGACCGCTATGTGGATTAGCTTTATCTCTCACTGCTTAAGCAAAGAGCAGTGTCAGATGAAGTCAGTGGGAGACGAATGGTTCATGAGCAATGTAACACATTGCATGGAATCTGAAAATACCCAGAATCGCCAGAAACACGAACACATTTAAGAAAAAGAACACGTACATCATTATTTCACAAGCCTGTGAGATTACGGCCGAAGCAGTAGAAGTTGTGACAAGGGAGGTTCCCTCGCCTCCTCGGCTCTGGGAAAGGTGGCAGAGGGTCCCGTGTCATATCCCATGTCTAACGTCATTAGACACACAGCAACAGTTCAGCCGGGACTACAGGCCTTCACGGGTGTCAGCTGTGTTCTGTCTGCCACCACTGACAAGGAGAGACATTTACTATGATGTTGACCTGCTGGTCGCCTCAGAGACGCCCGCTGTGCTAGCTCCACACTGCTACAGCTTAAAGAACACTAGCGGGCTGGATGCACATTTGTCTGCATGAAATATAGTCCTTTCCCCTGACAGGAGAACATCTCCATTTAGTTCAGGAAATAACAATTAAAATGGCTGTTTTCTGCAGTTTAGGCCTTGCAGGAGCAATCCTCTGAGATGGATGGGGACAAACTGAAAGTTGGGTTAACTTCACCATTGCTGTAA
Organism: Gymnoscopelus microlampas; assembly: GCF_963454915.1. Lineage (NCBI taxonomy): Eukaryota > Metazoa > Chordata > Actinopteri > Myctophiformes > Myctophidae > Gymnoscopelus > Gymnoscopelus microlampas. Next base: position 29,334,172 of record NC_139946.1, read on the forward strand.
TTGTTTCTCGCCAATAAAGGCAACCAGGAGTGTCTGTGGTTGTTACCATGACAATTTCACATGACAGCATAGTCTACAAAGTGTTTTTTTGTTTGGATCCGTTAAACAATCTTTGGCTTGTCCTTGTAGTAGAACCTTAGGTACAAAAGAGATCAATAATGGTTTTACTGTACCTCATGCACAAGAAAATTATCAATACCTACCAAATATTTCAGTTGACCAACAGTATACACATAATACAGAACTCAACCATAGTGTGTCCTTTATTCCTTTATTTAGCTCGAAAAATATCTGAATATGGAGTAGTAAACCTTTTCACTGACCTTCAGAAGCTAGTCCCCCCCCCCCCCCCCTCTTTCGCAATTTAGTTTTTTTTTGTGATGCGAGGATACGCCCCGGAGGATTTGCACAGCTGCCCGGCCATCAACAGGTTTTGGGTGTGCAGTAATGACCATCAACACATAGCTGATGAAAGAGGAATGGTCCTCCATGATGAGGATGGTCACATTTCATGCTAAACCCTCAAGAGACACACACCAAGGCCAGCAGACTACGAGTGATATGAACGTCTCCCACCTGTAATAAATGTCAAACAGTGTAACCACAGAGAGGGCTGATTTCCACATTAGGCCCTTATTGTGTTTCAAATAAACCTGTAGTTCTTATACAGTAGTATGGTGAGTTTATGTGTAACACGCGTGCGTGCGGGGACCCTTTATGGGACCAGGATGAGCTTGTGTGTGAGAGGCATAGATTTTGGGATGCGCGTTCATCTCTGTGTCTCACTGGCTTTCATGGTAGGATGTTTTGCATGTGAGGAGTAAACACTGATGGAAGTAATTTAAACCTCTCCCACATGCTGCATTCTTGCAGAATGCCACAGCGTTAACATACATCATGAAATGGATTCCTCCTGCTAAACCCCCAGATACGTGAAGGTCCAGAGAGAATACAAGGCAAGATAAAAGTTTAGAGTTAAAAGTCTCTCATACCAGCATGGTTTAGGTTAAGCCATGGCGGAGGCCTAGTGTCTCATTTTCCTGCGATTCTCTGCTGGGATACACAGGCTTAGACGTAGAGTACTGAAGTGGTCCATTTTAAATTTTTCATTAAGTTTCACAGCAAGGCCCCCCGGTCGCCCCTACTAAATACGGCTGGCTCTCCAGGGGGCCTCCCAGAAAAGCCTTCACCAAAAGCTGCCTCCGTGCCGTGGTCACAACAAGAGTCTGGGAAAGCTACACAGTCAAATCCAGAGAGTTAATTTAACTCTTAGAGTGTAAAAATTGACCTGTATTCGGGCAGTGAGGAGGTTGACCTTGTTCTGATTAGAGTCTAACCTTAAAGCTTCGATCGTAACACTAAACAGTTCTCCAATATGAAATTTACTGACGAAATGGTGAAACCTCACTAGAACCTAGTGAGGTTTTAGCCTCATTAATGGGATTCCAGGGGGTGCCCAGCAAAATCATGGCTAGGTAGGAACCAAATAGACCCTCACAGATCTGTAACTCTGTATAATTTGTACAGTCTCAGAGTTAATTAACACTGAGAATTTTACTATGCAGTTTGGGGGCCCCAGAGATAACAATCATATCAAATGGGAGCCCATGGCCTAATGCGTATCCAACTGGCCAGTGGTCGTTTAAATTAAAAATGTTGGGAATGATAATCAATGTCTGCTAAGCTATTGTACCTCGCCTCAATCCCCTCCTTCCCTTCCCTTTCTGTGAGTTTCTTTTTTTTCTCCTTTCCGTGATATAGGAGGAAACGCCCTGGCAGATTTGCACAGCTGCCCGGCCATCAACAGGATTGTTTAGAAGATGCAGGGAGGCGGGCGGGAAACAGCCCGGCACCGTGTAACAGAGGCGCTGCAAAACAATAACGTCGTTATGGAGAGCGGTGCCAACAAAGCTGATCTCATTCCCACACTTGATCTTCTTGGATAAATACATTTCACACACACTCACACACACACACTTTTTTCTTTTTTTCTTTTGTAACCCTAGCCCAAAAATAAAAAATAGCCTAACTACAAGCTCACCACGCATCGCTGCGACACGCTGTGAGCTTGTAGATCAGCTATTTTCGGTGCTGGTGCAACTAATAAATCAATCTTAACTCCAACCCTGACCCCTAAAACTAACCTCTAAATGCTTAATCCTAACCCTAATCCCAATTTGAATCTATTCCTAATTGTAAGCAAATCTTTTTCTAAACTAATTAAAAATCATACTATCGGCCCTGACTGTGGTGTGGCAGTCCGGGCACCTACTGTAGGCTGAAAAGTAGCCGGGCAGCGCATCGCGGGTTCGAGTCCCATTCCGGACGATCTTTGCTGCATGTCTCTCCCTATCTCTCTGATCCTGTTTCCTGTCTATCTCCACTTTCACTGTAAAAATAAAGGCAGAAAAGCCCCCCAAAAATATCCAAAAAAATGTAAATCATACTATCACGTATCTAATCACAGGGCATATATTTTAAAGAAATGACCTAAACATCTTGCAACAATGTTTAAATCTGGTTCAACAGTCATCATGATAGAGTGACGTATTTGTTTACGGTTTATAGTTTACAGCTAAAGGAAGGAGAAAGCTTACATCTGCTGAGTATTAAAAGTCTGCATCCACGGCTAAACCACGGATGCACATTAAGCACTAGAATAAAGAAATTAACGTCTCGCCACAATGCACATGGGCAACTGTGGTTGTTGTGTACAGACGGTGTGCATGCGGTCCTGATCAAACTCTTTTGGAGCGTGGAAAGGCTTCCTCCGCAAATTAACAGCCCCATAAAATACCTTCCTCGGAGAAGTAGGCCACTTAAATGGAGATATGGTTTGGACTGTGGAAGAAGTAAATCCGCTATGTGAGAGCGAAAGATTTTGAGGGTCTTAGGGACGCTGGGGACTCACATGAAAGGTGTGTTTGATGCCCAGGGCAAGCTTCTCCGTCTTGATCTCCCAGATCAGCGGCTGTGGGGAGTTGAGCACGAAGACCAGGGGTTTCTGGTGGAGCAGTAGTGACTGGATGGGCTTCAGATGGAGCTCCACCTACCAAGGAGAACATACAGTACACATAAAAAATAAGCACACATACATACAGTATACTGTACCTGGTGCCAGGAGTATAATAGTTCATCACTTAAACCCTCTATGCTTTGTACAAATAATTGCAAAGATAGCTGATCTACAAGCTCACAAAGTGTTGCACCATGGTGTGTTGTGAGCTTGTAGATTTTTTTTAAATGTTTAGAATTTTTATTTAGATTTTACCTGTAATGACATGCTCAAAATAGTGATGCCAGGCTTAATGTGATTAAACGGTATCAGCAAAATCGAGGCAGAGACTGGCGCAAAGCCACAGAGTGTGTCACACTAATAACCATCGAGCAAAGCACACAAACCCCCCCCCCCCCCTCCGTCCGCGCTGTGCTTCATAGCGCGAATATCAAAGCTTTAATTTGCTTGTGTTCTTTCAATACTCTCAAAACATTAGGGGATACACGGTTACTGTTCTAGCGTAATTAGGGCAATCTCATGTTACAGCATGTTGTTCTTTATCAGGCTTTTGGTTGTTTATGCATTCACTTTGCTGATAAACTCACAAAGACAGCATGCTGTGTTTCTCCCTAAAAGGCAACTTTGCACTGGCTCTGATATGACATTTCAGCAGTATCTGAACTCAAGCACACTGGGGTCTTTGTTAGCTAAGAACAAAGTAAAGTGGCCGGGGTCTCTCTGTTACAAACCCCGCAGCACGCAGCACTGACTGTCATTAAAATTGATTTTCACAGTCCATTAGTGACATGGGGAAAACAAACTCACTCTTTTGGGACTGCATTGCAGTTTTCTCCAGGGTTGACCCTGTCTGGACCTATACCATAGTAGATCAAATCTAGCTGGGTAATTTAAGGTTAGAGAAAGAAAAAAGTAACACATCTCAAGCTATGTTGAGATTCAGCACTCCATCATCGACTTTACACATACACATCCTATAACTAATACAAACGCAAAGTGGTTGGACTTCCGGGTCATCTGGGTAGGACCCTCATCTGGGTAGTAGCTGTTCTAGCAGACCACGTGTCCAATTTCATATACGATTTAGCCAAAAAATCGATCATGCCTGTAGCCTTTCTATAGTGTACTTTTAATTGTTTGAATTCGCTCTTTAGGCCATATTTCGTCTCAGTAGCGAACCACTCTGACGTCACGCATATCGCCCTGGAAACAGCCCGCCCCTCCCGTTTGTCTCCGTTAGCGATAGCACGCTAGCAGGTATTACAGGTACCAAAAGTAAGCATAAAGTCCTAAACATGACTAAGTTTTGATAAATACTGATGACAGTTACGTGGGTCTGGTTCTTTACCATTTACCATCCTCTGTTCTCTCTGCCTGTATTCCCAGGCTAATCATATTAGCCCTTTCCTGTGTATAAGTGGTAAATTCTTGTAAATCTCTAACTCAAAACACAAGGGCCCCTGTCATAGTCACGTTAAGTACCTTAACAGCCCCTAACTTAATCAGTCATAGAGTGTGAAACATTTTTCGCAACTGCACGATACATGCAAGTTAGCGCACTTAAATTACATTACATTTGATGATCAAATTAATTATCTGTAATCACAAACATGTCCATTATGAAATATGAGACAGCAAATACAATATACAATACAAGTTAAATAACGTCAGGTAAGAGCCATGGATATTGCAGAGAAGATGTAGAAATACATTTTGGTCAGGGACCCTGGACATTATCAAGATTCTGATCCTTATCTTAAAAAAAGAAACCATTCACTGTTTCCCTGAGTATACTGCTGTAAAAGATCTCTTCTTATGTTCTAAATCAGTCGCTATTAACCACGGTTGTAAACAGAGGTATTCAGACAGGGACAAATGTAAACTATTTACTATTACTGTAACAGCTGGTTGGTTATGGGTACTGAACCAGACTAAATACTACTGGGAATACATTTTTCTGCTTTCAACCCTCGCATATTTCTTTCATCTAGAACTTTGTTTTTTATATACGTACATTCTGTTGGCAGAGCAAGATATGTCTCTCTCTCTCTCTCTCTCTCTCTCTGTACACATAATGATTCACCATGCCAACGCCACACTGTTGAATCCACAATCTCTACCACCTCTCTGCCCAGGAGAGTGACATATTTATCTACTGTCTGTGACACGCTATTGGCATTCAAAGACTTGTCTCTAAGACTCTCAATGAGGACCTGAGAACCAGAGAGGGACGTAGACCCAGAGAATATGCATACAGTATATACAATGTCAAAGCCTAATAGTCTCCCACAGATCTAGAGCCCCGTAGAGAAAACAAACTTGAATGAGAGTATTTAGCAATGCTGTCCATAAAAGTGTTGCAGTAATCCTGCAAAAAAATGGCCCTGGGAGAGAAGCAAATGGAAGAAATTACTGAACACTTATCTATGAGGCAAACTGGCTGGCTCTCCATACAAATAGACAGATCAACCAGTCTCACTGCTCTCTCTCTTTTGTCACCCTGTCCGTTTGTCACTGTCTTTTTCCTCCACCTCCCGCTCTCTTCTCCGCCTCCTCTACTATGGCCTTTTATTTTTTTTGTTTTGTTCTTCACATTTGCCTCCCCCCGCACGGTCCAGACACTGGAAAAAGCGTGTGCGTCGGTCCTCTGAGGATAACAACAACCAAGATATAATCATACCTGGTAATGGTGGCCTGGCTTTGAGGCCCTGGCTTTGACAAGACGTAGAGGGAGGCAATAACAGATGGAGAGAGAGGGGGAGCGAGAGAAAGCAAGAGAGTTGTAAAAGTAACGGAATTTTAAAACCAGACAGAAACTATTCCAAGAGACATGAGTCACCTGGAAGCTCCGGCGTAAACAGACTTAAGCAGAGACAAAATGCACAAAAAAAACACATTAGGTCAATTAATGCTTCAGTAAGTAAATGATGAGATAACCGATCTATGGGGCGTGTTTGTCACTGCCGGTCTCACACACAGACGCCCACAAGGCTGGCAAGTAACTGCACATGCATCTGTGCCCACAGGCTGAGATGCCATCATGAGTTGGGGAGGGGGGGGGCGTTGCCATGGTGACACTGCAGCAGGGCGGAGGAGTGGTGTCTATGGTAACAGAACATGCCACACGGCCTGGGGTGTTTAAACAAAAAAACAGGGCCTCCGTAACGCCGCAGGATCAAAACGGCTCGTTTCACACGGATCAGGTGGCGTTGAGCGGCCCCTGGTGCAGCCACCTTCAGGGGGTCCTGCAGAGAGGGGAAGCCAAGCTTGATTGATTATCCGGAGGCTGGTACAGCGATTTAAGCATGAGAGGGGGGTGTCCATTACAGTTACGGGCCACATTTGCCAGTGGCCAGAGATGGAGGAGTTGTGGAGGCTTGTCTGCACCTATCACGTTACGGAAACAAAAACCCACACAGGGGACGACAGCTGGAGTAGGCCTGTCTGAAAGCATAGTGTTACTTATAGGAAGAGCCCACGTAAACAATTGAAAAGATGTATAATAAAGTAGACCTTCAACGTATACATCCAAACAACAAATGAATACCACATGGATGTGTAAGCCTTTTCTTTTTCATTCGACAGATTCCCAGTATAACAACAGATCATGCCTATAGATTTGAACATAGATAGTGTTTGGCTGGCAGACAGCAATTATACTGGATGATCCCAAAGCATTTGGCCTGTGTCAAGCATCTGAATGCAATTTCATGACCTTTTGGGGCCATGATAAATTACATATGGCTTCAAATGAGCTTCACAAACACTGTCAGCACTGTAAAGTGATACCTTCATAACCGCATAGCGCCTGGTCCAATACTGCATCCAGCAATAACTGGTCAGTTTTCCTCTCCGCAGTATGTGCCAAAAATTATAGACCTACAAGCTGACAACAAGGCGCATCGCGATTCGCCATGAGCTTGTAGATCTGCTATTGTACGGTAAGAGACACCATCGTACGACAAAGTACAAATCACCCTTTAGGGACTTGCTCTTACAGGAAAAGGGAGTTTCCTTTATTGACAGAACTGATTAAGTGCCTGACTGTCCTTGGTGGCTCAGAGAAAATGCAAAACATCCTTTAATTAGTCACAAAGAGAGACTAATCTAGGAATACATTCTCTCTCCCAGCAAAACATAACACTAATCAACAGAGATTAGAAAGAAAGAACACACTTTTCCATAACATGTAACAGTATACTGCAAATTCCTGATTGCTAATTCAACTTGCGGGTCCATTTTTACAGTCTCAGAGTTACGTACGTATATATAAACACTCCAAATGTAACACACAGCTAACAGGAGTTAAAAAGACCTGAAATGTCAAAGCTGGTTGAGGAGAAAAGCACATGCCTGGACTAATCGTACCTCTCAGAAATCCAAGACTATCTGTTTTATAAGATAACGTCTGTTTGTGTGCGTGTGCGTGTGTGTGTGTGTGTGTGTGTGTGTGTGTGTGTGTGTGTGTGTGTGTGTGTGTGTGTGTGTGTGTCTGTGTCTGTGTCTGTGTCTGTGTGTGTGTGTGTGTGTGTGTGTGTGTGTGTGTGTGTGTGTGTGTACGTGCGCGCGCGTGCGTGTGTGTGTGCTTGTCTGTCTGAATCTTGGTTGTTTCTGGATCAGTGCTCATAGGGAGGGTTCTGTGTGGGGGCAGACAGGAAGCCAGAGCAGGGGGAGAGCATGGTGACATAGAACCTGTTGACTGCTCTTTATCTGCATCAACCCCGCTGATCTGGATGAGATGGGGCCGCTACCTGGAGCCCCCCGCCCCCCCCGCGAACTGCGATGGTAATCAGTCTGCCGACCCCGGCACTCCGCCCCACTGGCGAGAATGGCCCGAAAGAACGTCAGAGTCAGACGAGGCCTCGGGAGAGATAGCGATCTCGCTCCGATAGAGCAGAATGGCTCAGCGATGCGGCGCAGCATCAGGGAGGCTGCAGCAGTCGCAGATCCCACGGCGATAGGCTTAAGTGGTTGGAGTCCTCTTTACATCTCCCTGGCGTTATCACAAAGATGTTTTCATGCCGGCGTTATGATGAGAACCCTTTAGGGGAAAGCTATGACGTTCTGCAGGGGGGAAGGGGGGGCGCATACTGTATCAATGCCACATGATGAATAAGCCGTTAAGTAACCTTGAATGACATGGTGCCAGTCAGTCATCAAACAAGTGGTTGACATTTGGTGACAATGTAAGGGAAGGGCATAAAAATGTCTTTTGTGTTCCATGTGTGACTCGTATCAGGGTGGGGGAGGGGCGGGGGTGGTGTATGTGCTGCTCTCACCAGCTGTTTGTGCCCGGTGAGCTGTACAGTCCACTCACTCTCACAGGAACAGCTATCTAAGAATTCCAGCTGATAAAACAATCATCTGCTCAGCCTCACACTGATTCAGCGCCAAGGGCCCACGTTTGATGTTTGCCTTTGGTAAACTGATTAGAGAGAGAGAGAGATGGCCTATTGGAGATATTACCGGGAACCTTTTGTTTATTTTCAGCCCTATCGCCCCAAACGTAAGCCCTGACGAGCGCACAGAGACCAGCCCACCACTATCGCCACTGTTACAAAACAACGGTTGTTATTTCAACCCTGCTGGTGGTGGGTCTCTGAGGAGAGCAATGTCAGTCCGTCCGTCAGTACACAACTTTGGTCTCAAACTACGAAAATGTTAAAATTGTAACTTTTCCATTCTTACCTTCCTGTTCCTTATACCTTCAGTACTGATGTAAATCCCCTCCTGCCCAGTTGAGAGGTGGGTGGAGTTTGGGTTTCAACTCCATGAGCAATGAACAGACACACCGAAACTGACTTCATCATTCATCATCATTTGTTCTATTCCAGTTCCAGCCATATTTGTGTTCATCCATGTTCCATCAGTTAACATGCTCCTAATCATAATAAACGACTGTACTTTACACCTCTGGGCTAGTCTTTTGGTCTGAGTAGACCAGCAACATAGTATGCTATAGAACATGGTCCTTCGAGCCGGAAATGAACCAGCGACCTAAGGATAGGAGGCCAAAATGTCCTCTTGTACACAATATATCTCACAATGTAATGGGAAGATTGTAATGAAACCTGTTGAGCACATGCATGCTCCCCAGAGTATGACCCATACTGATTTTGGTGACTGCATGACCTTTCGTCTAGTGCCAACCTAAGGCCACTTACATACAAGATATCTCAAAATCGAATTAGCCGATTGAAGTATCAACCCTACTGATTTTGGTGACCCCGTGGCCTTTCTTCTGCGCCTACTTGAGTGAATATACTGTACATACCCCCTGTTCCCAATTCTGCATAATAACACAATAAAATATATTTGTGTTCCATAGACAGCAGCAGCATAGGAAACATGACCATAATGTCCCTCTCTTTCCATTCACAAAGACGTGGTCTTAGACGTTGTTGGAGAGGTATCAGAAGGCCACTTTGAGAGGTCACGGAAGGAGCATATGGGGAAAAAAATCAAAACTCGATACCCTCATGTACCTCCAGACCTCCAGTACAACTGTGCAGTTCAAATGAGGTCATTGTTTTGGTGGAGCATAAACGGCAAAGAAACACCAACACCTCAAGGTCAAGACTGCAAACTGTGGAAAAAAAGGTGTTTTGCCATGAAAGCCCACAGGGGGCTTAGAGCTGGGATGACAAACGAGCAGTGAGCGTAGTCTGTGAAATAATGTTGACTGCAGCCCCCTGAGTTGTCTACGCCAGTGTTTCCCAACTCCAGGCCCCCCTTGAAGGGGGGGTCAAAGATCACAAGGGGGCGTGTTTCGCTATTTCAAAAATAGCAAAAAATAGCAGATCTACAAGCTCATTGTGTGCTTGTAGATAAGCAAAGCATATAGGGTTTAAGTGGTTAACATGATAGAAACACAAAAGAGTGTTTGTATGTTTGTGTGTGTGCACACGTGTGTGGGGGCCTCAGGTTTTGTCACCTGTAACAAGGGGGGGCTCAAAGGACTATTCATTTACCTGCAACGAGATGTTCATTAGTGTTCAAGTTGCAAGTGGCAAATAAATACATCTGACTTTATCAGAGAACAACATCACCCTCCCACACACACACACCAAGAGCTCCGACCTGGTACTAAGGCACAGTAAAATGCGATAAGGACTGCACAGTAAAAAAAAAGTTAAGTGTTAAATTTCACTTTGAGAGTTAAAAAATCACACCCAGTGTGAAGTGGGCGGTGTGTGGTCATCACAACATGACTCACTTTAAAAAAGGATAAATGCCTTTTTTTAAAGTCCATACTGCTATTCATTACAGTTAGTGGTGATGACACTAGCTGTAATGTGATTGGCTGACTTTGCAAAAGTATCGATTTGCATTAACAATGGAAGGGTTAGGGGTATACAATGCGTTGTAGACTATTGGCCAATCACGGTGCAGGATTGGTCAGTGTCCAAAACTCACTTATAGGGGGCGGCTACACCGCCCCAAAAATGTATAAAAGTGTATGTTCATTCTCTTAAACATTGTCTTAACCATTTAAACCCTATACTTCTTTGTTCAACAAATATCGAAAATAGCATTTGCTATCTGCTATTTAGGAAGATCTATTTGGGTAGATCTGGCAAAATTGGGGTTACTACATTTTCATTTGAATTATTAAATTGTGATATTACCAAACTTAAATATCAAACATGTCGGACCGTCAACATTTCCTAAAAGGAATTTCCTAATTCTGTCTAACCAGAAGCAGGGATAAAGCATATGCCCCCCCCCCCTGCTTATCTGAAACCTGGGCTGGGGCAGAATGGCTGCTTTGTCAGCCTCATTCCAGAGTCTCCTGGACTCACACTCAGACATGCATGGGAAGGAGGACAAGCGTCCTGTTACTTTGATCATGGCCAAGCTGATGAACTTACCACTGTTTGGTTGAGAGGGATGACTGTGAACAATGCTGTCTGCTTGAGAAGCGTCTGAAGTGTGTATTTTATGGACTGCGACATGGGCTAAGGGACAGTGGCACAGTCAGTGTTTTTGCCTATATGGTGGTGTTGAGTGAGAAAGCAGAGTAGGCCGTAAAAATCTACATTCTTCAGCCGTGAAGAAAACAGATAGTATTTCCATTAGGGCGGTCGAGACTGGGCCCTGGCTTTGATACAGCTGCAGTGCAATGTGCAACTTTTATGCAGGAGACCGGGATTCAAACTCGGGTCTCCGGTATAAGAGACCACTGCACTACCATACAGATTGGTAAAAAGTTGTATTCATTCATAATAATAAGTTACAGAATCAGATTTATATTGTTTTTATGTGCGTCTTGTGATATTGTTTTTCCTGTTAAATTTAGAAAATTCATGAATAAAAAGTAAATATTATTATTAATAATAATAATAATAATAATACATTACAGATTGTAGCTTTAAACATGTCAGTGTTGTGCCACTTTCTTTTCTTTTGGGGGGGTTACATTGTTTGTCTTTATTCATGTTTATATTGTATGACAATACTGTACAGGACATTACCTGCACAGAACGGTACTTAAGTTCTTCTTACTCATCAGCAACCAGTTTTTGCCAAAAAGCTAAATGCAATTATTTTCCTAACAACACTAGGGGTGTGTTCGGAAATGTGCACCGGGAGCACACTCACGTATTAGTTTGTATTGGCCAGTGCACTCAGTGCTATATATCCGAACGCACCCTAGAATGCAATGACATCATTTTGAACATACATACCGTACATCAAAAACTTCACACAGCTTATTTGTCAGCACACGCTTCATTGCTTCCACTAGGGCATTGGCTCTCAACGTGAGGTCCGGGAACCCCCAGGGGTCCTTGAGGGCGTTCCTGTCATGATCACGGCCCCTGTTGTGTCCCTGATGTGACTGTTTTGCCCATATGGTTTTGCCACTGAGTGTGCCGCTGCCCCCCGCCCTTGCCCTGCTCCCATTTCCCCTCAGCCAAATGCTGGGTCATAAGTTGTAGTGACAGGCTCTGTTTGTCAGTTATAGTCAGAGTTTATGTTCAAGCGTTATGGTTGTATTCTGTGTGCAAGTGTTTTGTAGTTATACACTCGTCGTGTATAAGTAAAGTCTGTCAACTGCATCACTGTCGTCTCCTGAGTTTGGTTTAAGTTCTTGAGTTCCTGCATTTGGTCCTCCACCTGTTCCTGGCAGTTCCAAGGGGTCCCCAGCTAAATGATTTATAATAGGCTCTGTGCATAACTGTAGTTGTTCCCTTTTCCTGAAGGTGGCATAAACATTTCCTGCTCCGGGTCAGTTTCCCATAGCTTAATTTGATTGGCTGAGCAGCAGATTTGAACCGGAAAAACATATGAAGGTGTCGTGTGTTTCCAGCTGAAAATCTCCCAACTCCAAGAAGGTACAAAGAGTTAAATTAACATTTGTCAATTTGTCATGTCCTGTCGGTCAAATAAGCATCTGTGGTCCTTGAAACTAAAAAGGTTGAGAACCAGAGTACTATCCCGCATTTATGTTTCCAACTTTTACTAAATGTCAACCATACTTTTACCATGTGTGTAGGGAGCGGATATATCCTCATAAAACATGATTTGCTATCATTTAGTCCAGAGCCAGAGCTGTAAATGTGAGCCTATGACCATTAAGGCACTCTGCACAGTCACCACCGAGGTGTTCTGTTGCACTTAATTAATCAACTTAGTCATGGACGTTGGCTCGGTGCCAGGGTGCGTATTGTGCAGCGAGCGCAGCTGTGCATTTCTTTCTGTTATTGAAAGGATAACACTTCAGGCCTTCTGGTTGAGACCCATACTGTACGTAGCGAGTTCACTGGAGCAGACAGGAAACGATTCATTTCTTTCACTCCTTTGCTGGAGATGTGAAGGAGCTGCGAGCATTTCACTGAGACTTTCACACACGCATGTGGAAGGGATGTGGAGCAGAGGCAGCTGCAGGATGTGTGTGAGCACGTGTGTGTGTGTGTGTGTGTGTGTCTGTGTGTGTGTCTGCACACATGCCTACACAGCCTGGAATCACCGCTGTGTGAATTCACGTACGTCTGCATGCGTGCAACGTGCACATGTAGATTTATTCCCCCTCGCCTATAGCCAACACTCCCATCTCACCACTATCTGTTTGGGAAGATTCACCGCTGCACCGTTGAGGACAGCAAACGGCATGTTCTCCAGCAGCCCCTTCAACCAAAGAGCCCGATTTATACTTTGTTGTATGATGGTGTCACAGGTGGAAAACAGCAAATATACAAGCTCACGAGTCGCGATGCACCACGCTGTGAACTTGTTGATCTTCTATTTTCACTGGGCAACACCATCGTACGACTATGAGTGTAAATTAATCAAAACAGCCAGTGGTCTGAGTTCAGCCCAGCCAAGGCAAAGCCACAGGCCTCTCTTGTAATGTGGACCACCATTTAAACATCCCAAACACACAGTCTGTTCTGTGGCCCAGACGCGCACCCACACCCCCCTACCGGGAAAGGTTGAGGACGACTCAAAAAACACGGACATAATCACAGACTGACCATCCACCTCTCTGTTGACTTAGAAAACAAGCATCGGGAGGCACATTCCAAAGAAAACAGAGGAAAGGGCAGATTACTGAGAGTGAGATGAATTTGCATGCTTCTGGAACTGTTGACTGAAATGGGTTAAACCTTCCAATTAGCTAATTAAGTTGCCCTCAGATTTGTCACAATACAGCGAAGCAAACGTATTTTTAACTTTTTGATTTATCATGAGAGAACGTTTAGGAAACATTGATTTGGCATGCACAGAGCTGCAAGACTTGAAGAATGAAGACAGATTTTCAGGAAGAGGAACCCTTGACGCACGCACATCCGCTTTGGACATCCTGACACCAGCTATACTGTTAACCCTGAGAGTGTAAAAACGGGTCCAGAGTTAAACTGAAACTGTTTAGTGTTTTACTGTGCAAAGATGGTCTCATGGACTCCAAAGCATGGAGTCTGAAAGGGATAGTTCACCCCCAAAAAATGTATTTATTTATTTTCTAAATTTTTAACCCTCGATTTTTGTAACCCATTTTCTCACCCAGTGCCAATGCCTAAGCTGTAATCCTGGGCACTACTCTCTCTCTGCCAGCCTGGGGAGAGCCCCGAACTGAGCTCATGCTTCCTTCAATGCATGAGGAGTGAGCAGGCCGCTTCTTATCACCTGACAGGGGGGGTTTCCCCGGTAGGACGTAGCGTGTCAAAGGAACACGTTATTCCAACCAGTTTCCTTCCCCTACATCAGGCTGACCAGGGGTAGGCAGTATAGAGACCAGGATTACTGCATGTTTTTTTGTGAGGGTATACCCTAGGGGACACGGGAGAACATGCAAACTCCACACAGAAAGGCCCTTTCGCCACCCCACCTAGGGTAAGGGCACTGATGACACGGAGGAGAGAACACACCCCCAGCGCCCGGGAATCGAACCCAGGACTCTTTTGTTTTTGTCACATTAAGCCAATAATTTGATGACCAGCGGACAGGTATGCAGCGGTTCCAGTAGGAGACACCAGTGTCTCCTACCAGAACGCTGCCGGTCATCAATTTATTGGCTTAGGAATGCGACAAAAAAAAAAAAAAATCCATGCATTCAAGTCTCCATGGGGTGACTAATCGATAGGAAAAAAATCTTTTTAGGGGTTACCTATCCCGTTAAGTGGTCTGTATACAAATTAGGAATAACTTATTTATGTTACTTCACACAGCGCAGTCTTACTTTGCAACTTCACTGTTGAGGGAATTACTAGCCAAACATGGATCTGTTCCAGGAATATAAACCTACATGTAAGGGAGAAAATGTTTGAGGAATCCCTGAGATCGAGAGATTAGCCAAAGCTGTAATTACTGTGTCTTGCGGGTTGTTTAATATGTAATGACAGAGCAACTTTCTGTCATTGCAGATCAGAGGAAGCTTGTGTCTGTGAGAGAACGTCCCTATTAAGTCCCCTTACCGTATAAGACCCCTTGCAATTTATGCGTCAGATAAAATAAAAATAAACTAGATTAGCATTTGTTGCTGTGTGATGTTTCTGTGTGAAGCTGCTTGTTACATAAATTATACTTTTTTTTATTGTAAGCCAATTAGAGTCTAAATTGAGTTATCAAAGCACATGTGTGACATTCATGGATGTAAAGAAACCATGCATGTCATGTGCTTGCCGATCATAAAAGAAAGACTTTCTAATCGTGTTTTTGTTAAATAATAATTTGGTAGATCATTTGTTATCAAAAGTAATAGTGTTTTGTTAGAATAGTACTTGAACTAGAAAAAGGTTTCTTTTGAAAGCAAAATATGAGTTCAGTTTCAACATGCTTGCAAACGGACCACACGCTGCTGCATCAGTACAGTAGCTGTATGGTTCATTGCAATTACATAAACAAGATAATAATAATACTACTAATAATAATAATGTATAGAAGATCAACAAAGATTTGTTAAAGTAAGCAAAGACAACCCAACATAGGCAAAAGATTTAAACAAATAAAATAAAGCTTAGATCACCCTGTAACCTATTTGACTGCTAAGATAGGCTACAAGGAGCAAATGATAGCCTAAAACGATCACCTCAAAGAGCATGGGACACGTTGCTTTTTAATCGTGGTAAGAAAGATTCCATATTGTCACTCAGACAGTGTCACAGCCCTGGATAACCCTAATAACTTATGTTACATTACACTAACATAAGATACTAAGATACATGGAGCAAATGATAGCCTAACTTAAATTATACAATCACCCTAAAGAGCATAGGCCTATGTTTAGCGTACAAGAAAGTAGAAATTACAGAAATGTTGACATCTTTCTTGTTTATTTTGCTTAAGTTAGGCCTATAGACTAAATGATACATGAGCTTCAAGATGTTATGACTGATGTCTCCTCCCAATGAACTTGTACTGTATATGTTTTAATGTTACTCCACAATGAACCAAATCGTTTTCAAATGTGTTACCAAACTAACATTTGAACATCAACTTATGTTCAAAGAAATACATGTTTAGCTATACCCAAAAAAAGGCTGGTCATGCTTATTTCAAAGCTAATTACAGGCCATAGCATCTGAGTGGAGACTGGAGCCAAAATTTAAACTATTGAGGGCTAAGAGATTACAGATTTGAACTGAACACGTTTGTATTGTTAAGAGATCTTATCTATTCATCAACAAATCATATAGGTTTATTTTGGAACACCATACGTTAGATACTCATTAATAAGCCATCGTTGAACGGAGTCTCCCAGGGCTATATACTAGGACTCCTCCTGTTTTCAGTGGGTTGTTTAATATTTAATGACAGAGCAACCTTGTGTCATTGCAGATCAGAGGCAGCTTGTGTCCATGAGAACCAGGAGCTGACATGTGATACAGGCAACATAGTGCATTTCAGTCAAAGGACAAGGACAAGTGTAACGGAAGGGGAAAAGGGGGCTGTTTGTGTCCGAAATGTGTCCAAAAAGCATCTATGCATTCCCACCTGAATGTGTATTCCGGGTGGGACGATTCAAAAACCAGAGTGGACCAGAGTGCCTGATGTCCTTTAACAACTCTCACCCTGGTGTCCCTATTTTGGGAATGTCATAGATTTTTTTTAACACATTATCCAAAATGTTCAAAAATAGCCAAAATAGTGAAAATAGCAGTTCTACAAACTCATACACATCACATGTCGGGAGCTTGTAGAGCCGTTATTTTGGCTATTTTTGCAGATGTTTGGTCGGCTTGTAAATCTGCTATCTTCGCCGCGCGATACCCTCGTACGACGAAGTATAAAATATGGCTAAGTGGTTATGTCGATCTTATCTAATCATAAACACCAGCCCACAGTCACAGGATGATCCTTGATTCAGGGCCAACTAATCTCTAACAGAGACTGTGACCTTGCAGACAAGGCTATAAAGCTGGAGAACAGACATCAAGATGAATGCCTTCTCCTACTAACTCTCCACTGGACCAAACAGGTGATGGAACACACAAGGCCAGGTGAACCCATGTCTGTTTCACAGACCTTCAAGCATCTTTCAGCTGAATGTTTCCATTCCGTATGTTGTGTACACAGACGTAGCACTGTGAAATCATTGTGTGTTTCTGTTAAGAAAAGAGAGAGAATCTTGGAAACAGACCAAACCCAAGCCCTCAGGGAATAATGGGATTAAAGGGCTCAAAGTAAAATGAACTCATGAAAAGTTGTTTAAAAAATGACAAAGAGACCTGGCCTGTTTTACCATCACACCCACGTATGTTTCTCGCCACCATAATGTGCATTTCATATTGAGTGAACCAACAGGTGTGTGAATTTGGTACAGTTGTGTTTTTACGGTTAGAACTGCCATGCGTTAGTATAACAATAATGCTTATATACTAGTTTTCTTTTTGCAGCTCAAGAATGTCTTATGACTATTTGAACAAAATGTTACTTAGATTTATATTTAAATTATTCATAGGGATGTTACTGTCTCCCTACGTATAACTTATAACGTATAACATAACGTATGAATACATTTCATTCCATTCCATCCATTGATTCCTTGCAACAAAGTCCAGCAAATTCAGTCTGTAGCCATGACGCAGAACAAAAATATGAAGCGTGGCCAAAATCTAACAAAAACACATATTCAAATGTATAACCCAAACATCCATAACTATATTAAATGTCATGGGAGATGACACAAACCCCAGTCAGGTCTGTTTGTTTTACCTCCCAGGCAGAATTAGATGACTAGTATTTTTCAAACATCATTTGGTCTGTCATTACAAACAGAGGAATTAAGGTCTCTAGAGGGAAAATCATTCCAAAAATGTGAACACATGCAGCCCATGTCTCATGTTTCATTCACTACTAGACGCCACCTCCAACAAGGTGAGATTACTACTTCAGTCAGTCTCTGTTATTATTTCGTTTCAGTTTCCAAACAGGATAGAACCTTGCTGTGCTTAAGACAAAGATCCTCTTCACCTTTTGATCTACCTTAACCAACCTCCCCGCAAATCTAAAAAAGTAACCCACATAATTATTGTGTCAGAGATATCAAAGTGGACAAAATACCTGAGGCTTTGGTATGCGGCGAGGAGCACAATGTTATCTGTCGTCAGTTGTAGACAAAACTCAAGCTCAGGTTGGCTTTGGTGGAAATATCTTACGGAGAATCATAATCCACCTTGGCATAAGTATATTGTCGCTGTCGAGCAGAAACCTTGTATCTCCATATTTCATCTTTTTATGTTTTTTTTTTTAAATAAATACTTTTTTTTAAATTATTAACTGTCATATGACAGTGTCGCACAAAAGTACCCTACCGAAAACAGCCGATTTACAAGCTCACAACACAACACATCACATCACAACACATTGTGAGCTTGTATATCATATCTCCACTATTTATTAACAAATCTGAAAAAAAAAAGATTTTCATTATAGGTTAAATACATTTCACCTATAATGACAGGCCCAAAATAGGGACACCTGGTTGAAAGTGGTTAAGTCTGTCTGTGGGTTTTATAAATATTCAACCAATTAAAAGTAGAGCTTGTGTCCATTGGAACACAGGTTTGTTTTTCCATTTCCTGGAAAGTAACGGTTTTGGACATACAAGGTTTCCACCCGACACCGACGATATCCGTAGCCACTCTGTGATGAAACGCAGCGAGAGCATTCCACTTGGCAGCACCACAGAGCAAGCAGAGCTGTGCAGTGCATTCAGAGGAGCAGATGTTTTGAATTCAGAGTGGTGACAGGCATGGCACCTCTAGGCCAAAGCGTAGTGAATTTCTTTTCAGTGAAACAATTGTTTTGATGTGTTCTCTGAACATCTCATTCCTCTCATAGGGCAACTTGCTGGCAGGTTTTAATAGAGGCTCCAAATAAAATAATTGGACAGGGTTCTATCAATCAAACTGCCAACGATTGATTCCAATAACATCAGGGCCAATTCAGAGAAACAAATGAGCGTAGAGCTTCATTCACATCGGCAGCGATTCACGCTGCACTGGTGGTGGATGGAATGAGTTCTCTTGACTCGTTGACATAAATCTGAACAATTTCAGTCAAATCAGAAGAGGATCATATATAATGCCTGTACTCTTCTAACTAGAGCCTGACCGATGCCAGATTTTTGAGCCCTCGATGGCGATCCCGATTATGGAGAGTCATAGACCGCCGATTACTGATATTTTGACTAATATTTCTTTCAAAAAGCACAAAGTCAATTCAAATCTATTTCTATAAGTTTTTGAAAAATAGAAAATGCATCCACTTTTTTTTTTACATGCCCAAAATAGGGACGGCAGGCTGAAAGTGGTTACAAATCAGTACACATCGGCTGCATAATTACAGATATCGATGTTGTCAATAAAATGAAATACTGGCATATATAGCGGCCAGACTGATCTAGACATATACTTCCTGTATTCTTCTAACACATAGCAACTAGACCATTGACCTAACACAGAGCTACAATCACCAGAGTTATTTACTGGTGGAGTGCTGATGCAGCACACTGAATGTCACACTCACAGATGGGGTTTCTGTTCATTTGGCCTTGGCCATGTTTAAGCCTACATCAGCAGCAGAATTGCATTGGCAAGTCTATACACGCATTTCACACACCCATGACTAAGAGGGGTTGGAAATTTAGGACCCTCTGAAAATCCAGACGCAGCACATTGAGCCAGGCTGCAGGCCTAGTGACTCATATTTGAACTAGTGCAAACAGTGGGGAGCCTTGTCATCCGATATCGCCACAGAGCACCTTAAACCAGCGGGACAAGGGCTCTGACATCTAACATCAACATTCACAACACTAGCAAGGGACGTGCAACTGCACTAAAGAGTTTTGTTCTAAACAAATAAAAGTACTACTTGGATTCCTCCATTGTAACGCCTGATACATTCCAGGCTTATTCTTTGGCGTTTTAGAAAGTCAAGTGCTGTGCGAGGTAAACTGAGCCTGTTTACGGTGCACACACAGATAGGACAGATTTATTTGACCGCATGTTGCAGAGCCTCCAATAACAATCTGATCTCCCACGGATGTTTACACTCTTTTGCTCCCTTGCTTTGGCCAGCGAGCCTTTCTTTAGCTTCCTCTCTGCAAGAGGGGGAAGGGGAAGGGATGCCAGCCGTCAGGGCCACTGATTGCTATGAGGGCGAAAGAGGGCAGTGGGAAGACGTGGCGGATTTCATCGGGGCTGAATGTATTTAGTGGCTCGACTCGATATGTCGAGCCACTCCCCCGTGTGTATTGTATTGTTGTATTGTCTCTGTCACTGCTGACCCCTAGAGCTGGCATGGGGAGGGTGTGGACAACCAAGTCTCCTCAGATACATATAGAGCCACTTCTTTTCACCTGACAATGAGGAGTTTCACTGGGAAGGAACACAACTGGCTTTTGCGGCTTCCGTTCCCACCAGCAAAAGCCAGTTGTGTTCATAAGAACCCCCAGCCAAACCAGATTCAAACCCCAGTCTCCACGGCGGTGGGCAGGGACTTGCCACTGTGCCATCCGGACACCCCTTAAACTTTAAGTGGTTAAAGAGGTGTTTTGAAAAGGTTTGGGAAGGAAATACGTCACTGAAAAATGACCCTATGATACAAATCTATAACTTCAGCAACTGAAGTTCAGTTATTAAACAGGGGAGTTTTATTAATGTGTAGAGGGTTCCTGGCTCTAACCTCACTCTCATTTGGCTTTGTCCAAAAGACTAAAATGTGGTTCTTGACTATTTTGAATTAACAAGCTATCCGCGTGTATATCTTTCTACACAAGCTAACTTGTACGACACCCGATGCTTTCGTTGAGACATTGTTGCAGTTCAATTAAGTATACGTATCTTATGCTTAATGGTGATTACCTCTGGCAGGGAACCCTCTGGTCCTTCAGTGGCGTGGCCCCTCAGGTTGATGAGGTGAACCTCCTGCGGGAGGCCAGTGGTGCCCCTACTGGCACAGCCTGACAGTGCAGTGAAGCTCTTCAGCATGGCCCGCACCGGGTGGCCCATTCCCACTGGCAGCAGCTCACATGGGCTGCGAGACACAGGCACTGTGGTAAAAAAGAAAAACATTATTTTCATATTATTAATAATATAATTTATATTAACCTTTGTTAAATGCACAGATGATTGTGAATGTACAATACATTACAGTATAATGTCTCATTGTCATGATTATGGTGATAATGTATCGATACCGGGCCATGACAACAACACAGCTGCTTCCATCCTTACATTAATGTAATTATACCATAGGTTAGAATAAACCATCGCTCAATAATAGCCAGTGCTCCAACAGAAAAAGGAGTGGAGAGTTGCCCCACTATTGGCTACACTATGTGCTAGACATATTATAATTAAGAGAACCTACAGTTCGCCAATTATTCTCCCCTCAGACACCCTTTTCTTGTCCTTAAATGGTCAAATTTGACCTTCGCTAATCACTTAGGACCAGACTTCACACTTAGGTGCACTTGGTGTGGTACAGCCCATAATTAGCCATTAGCCATGGCCTTCGGGTAGTTGCCTTGGTGACGGGGTCAGAGCTGCGACACAAGACATTATCATCGAGGTCTATTTAATGACCTGGTTCACACTGGCCATGTCTCCACGTGTCACACAGGTCGACTCGTAGCACACTCAGAACAGCCAGGTGTGGATTATTAAAGCGGTATCACATCACTGGACAAAAGAGCATGACTCCTTATTAACACCCTCTCGAAAACGATTTCCTAAAAAGGTCATATGTAGGAGGTGTTTTCTCTTTTTCTTATCTATGAATAATACACTTCTATGTTCCGTTGGGTGTACTTTTATGACACTGGTTAGTTAAGGGGATGTAAGGTTTTTAGAAGATACAGAAGGAGAAGAGATCATAAAGCAAATGTTGACATTGATTGATTTATAGACATACATTGACTAGATTGACCTGTGACCTGTTGCCCTACCTCTACCTGCCCCACCACTAGGAGGAGACAGATTGGACAGAAGCAGGGGGAATTGCATTAGGCCCCCATACAACTTTTGCATCGACCGCAGAATCAGATGTTGTATTTCTGTTTCCTTTAATACTGTTGAAAAAGGATTCCTTAAAGGGGAAATCCACCCATTTTCAATATTTAACTATGTCATTAATATAGCATAAAGGAGTTGTGTGGAAATAAGAAAAAAGTTCCCCCCTTTCTGTGTTGCCTTGAACTGGAGGATTGATTTTGGGTTTAACATTGCAAATTACAACATGATGACTCATCGTGTTGTAATTTGCCATGTTAAACCCAAAATCAATCTTCCAGTTCAAGGCAATACAGAAAGGGGGGAACTTTTTTCTTATTTCGACACAACTCCTTTATGCTATATTAATGACATAGTTAAATATTGAAAATGGGTGGATTTCCCCTTTAACCCATTAAGACCGGGGACGCGTATGCGTCTCATTTTAAGATTTATTTGGGCTATTCAAAAATAGCAGATCTACAAGCTCATAGCGCGGCACCGAGTGCCGCGCTACGAGCTTGTAGATCTGCTATTTTTGAAAAATCGCGAAAAAATATTTTCCAGATTTTTTTCAAAAAACTGTTGAGATTTAGATTTTTTTTAGGAATCGCCTCAGGTCTTACAAACTCATGTTTATGGTGATAAAAACCCAAATGCATGCTGATCTGCAGAGCCAAGAACTTTAACTGCACCAATACCCACATTTGTACTTCAGATGGCAGACACATTGAGCATGTCTCCCATTATAAATACCTTGGCATTTGGCTTGATGGTTAACTATTTTAAATCACATGTTGACAACTTTATAAAGAAATATATATTTATATTAAGAGTTTTTCCAAGCTATTTATATTGGTATAGAAAGAGACTCAAATAGTGTCGATTATGGAGAGAATTAACAGGCATGCTGCTTTCTCTGCGCTTCAATCCCTTGATGCTGTTTATAATTCACTGAGGTTTATAACTGGTGGAAGTACTTTTGTGTTTTATATAGAAACGTGGGATGGCCATATCCAAAGGTAATACAGTATTTGTTTATTTATAAGTCACTTTCTATAAAATGGAAAATTTCCTCTCTATTACTTTGGAACGCCAACGCCTACAATAGATTACCAGTGTCTTGTAGTAGCCTGACTGTATTTGATTGTAATTGTTTTGTCTTACAAATTTGCTTTGTTTTTATTACCTGTTTTATGTAAACGCTACACTGAAAATTAGGTATTGCCCTCATCATGTTTCCTTTTTTTGTTTTTCTTTTGTTTCCATGAAAAAAAAGTATATATATATATAACATTTCTGATCATGTTGATCATAATTGGTGGTTAAAACTGAGAGGATTTACTGTGTAACCTGCCTAAACTCTGAGTTTTGTCTGCTGGCCTAGTAAAGCAGCATCAGCCTAACCTGCAGTTCAGCACATTGGGAAAGGTCTCGATCGCTCGATTCAAAACCCAGACCGTGACATCTTTATATGACAGGCACTTCACATCCGGGATCTGCCCCTGCACGTTATAGGACATTTCCGTTAACACCGACCACAAGCTTTATAGGTGGGTAACGACCTCTGCCGCAATCTGACATCTCGCTAGTGCGAGTGTAAACATTCCCCGTCCTTTACATCTCAGATTTAGCCACTTGAGTGCATGCACAGATTCACACACACATGAGAAAATACATATCTCACATGCAGGCAGGCAGCCACATACGCTTGCACAGACACACACTCAAACCACACACACAAACCACACACACACACACACGTGGCCCTGAGGTTTGAAACAGGCCTTTTCCATTAGAACGTCATATCCCATGGGGATGCCTGTGGGCCAGGTTTTCCTGCAGGTCAGTCACCCCCCACGCACGCGCGCACACACACGCACGCACACACACACACACACACACAGCGCACACGCACACACGCACACACACACACACACACACACACACACACACACAAACACAGACACACTCTACCCCACGGGCCTGTGCCAGGCAAGAGCCGCTCATGTTTCTAACACAGCACTCTACACACGCAAAGGTTGCCAATAGCAATCAGAAGGGAACATTTGGAAATAATTAGAGTCAAAGTGAAAGACAGGGAGATAACAACTTTAAATTCTCCCCCAACAGTCTCCAAAAACACTGGGCCGTCCCTCAACGGCGGGGGGTGTGGGGGGGAGGAAAGGTTCTTCGCTCTGAGTCTGAACACATAGCTATTGTTTCCCCTCCGTGGCTGTGCTGTAGGCCTATGTTTGATCAGTGTAGGCAGATATACAGTACTGTACAGCACACCCCCCCCTCACCGCACCCCCTGTGTTGTGTGCAAACAGACGTGCCTTTTTTTATTGCTCCTGTTCGTCTCCGAGGACAAACCCCCAAGTCGACTTTGACGAACGTCTTAACCTAGACTTTGTTGTTCAAGTCTCTCGGTGCGCGTGTGAATTCCTTTCCCCGTCCTCCTCAGAGACCTGCTCTTTGAAGCAGCTTGACGGGAGCCAGCGCTAAAAAACATGTCACCGTTGGTCGGCCGTGTCGAGAAGGAGGACAGCGTTTAATGGCAAAACCTTGTTGTGGAGCATCGGCGTTCCACTCACTGCCCACCCACCCCCTCTCTCTCTTCCCTTTTCCTCCCCCAGGACTGAAGCCAGGGTCCCTCTCCAACCACAGTCATCATCACGCCTCACTCCACCAATCACATCTGAGGGTACTCAACCCCCCCTTCCCTCCCACCCTCCCCCCCACGTATTGGAGTTGTGGAATAACAAACACCAAGGGAGACAAACAGACAAAAAAAATGATCTCAACTCTGGAAGACCGCCAAATGATTACGGTACTCATTGGGCAGCAATATGATTTCTTTATTTAACTGCTTGAAACAAAGACAACAGACAATAGAGGGCTATTGGAAAAATAAAACTGGCACCGATTCAGACAACAGAAGACGGAAACTTGGCATTCGATAAACATGCAACAGTGGAGCTTGAAGTAATAAACAATGTCTCCGTGTGGCAATGATTTTCATTGTGCGTATCTTTTTTGTTTGTTAGATAATGTCACAATGGTTATTGTTATTATTATACAGCAGGCCTACATGACTCACAACTGTGTTTTTTATGCATTTATTTACCAGGTTACATTATGTATGTCCAAAATAGGTTAAGTGAAATTTTACTTGCACAAAATCTTAATTTTGAAACAACAAAAGACTTATAACTATTTCCCCCCCCACCCCCCCCCCCCTTTAAGATGAGACCGAACAAACTGTTAATCCCGTCACATCTGCTATCACCATCAGCCTATAACCTCCAAGGAGAGAGAAGAGGGAAAAAAAGGAAAAAGAGACCTTGCATCTGCTGTCCTCGCCACAGCCTTCTCTCTTCTGTCACCTTGTCTTTCTGTCTGCCTGTCTCTCCTGCTTTCCTCACCCATACCTCTCTCTCTCTCTCTCTCTCTCTTTCTTTCTCTCTCTCTCTCTCTCTCTCTCTCTCTCCCTCCATCACTCTGCTTCCTCTGTCAGCGATGGAGCACAGAGACGTGCTGTCCAGCAGCTGCTGGTGCCTTTCGCCTGGCCCGGCCGAACGCCCACAGGAGAGGAATGAGAGACGCTGTTGTTCAGTCTGGATGAAAAACAACTCCATGGCCTGAGCCCACCAGACGCTCCTGCAGGCCAAGGCACCCCCGAAAACTAACAGATGCAGCAATATCTTGATTGTAAATGTGATACTCCACCTGTAATAGTAATCTCTCCAATGAATTCAAAACCCCTCTTCTGGCAGCGGGAAGAAAGCTTGGAATACAAGCTGCAACGTAATCTAGCTAGAAATAACTTGGGAAAAATCTATAATGAAGTTGAATAATTGCTAGATAAATTAAACTGAAGTTGTGGAAATGTCTCTATAGTCTTTATAGTAGGGCAACACCTCTCAAGCAACAAAGGTGTACTGACACCGCAGAAACAGGTCTAAAATCAAACTTTTAGCATAAACAAATGCAGATTCTGCCAATACATAACAAATGAGTCTTGTTAGGACATTTTCTCTCGCATATTTCATCTACTGCTGGCAGAGCTTGCATTACACCAATAAAGTTTTTCTGCACTAGAGAACTTCTTAGCCTATAACATGAATAAAGTCATTTCACTTTAGCAATATCATGTACCAGTCCAGGACTCTGCTTTGTTTCAGTGTGTTAATGTTCTAAAAGGGTGATTTTGAGATGTGTTTCGCCATGAAATGAGCTAATGGGCGAATTGTGAAGCAAATTGTTACTTATGGTTTGTCGCGCACAGAAGCAACAAATAATGATTTGGTGTTATACAACCCTGGGTTCTACAAAAGTTCAGCTTTAACGTTGAACTCTGGGGCTTCCTTTTAGACTACTCAAATCAGGTAAACATTTCCTAGCGAGGGGGGATGGTTGAGGGGATTTAGTTCCCATTGGCCTGTGTCTTTCTGTCTCTTCTCTGGATCCTTTCAGCGATGAGCTCCTTAGGCATGGAGAGTTGAGCAGGCCCAGAAGGGGTGCAGTGCGGAGCGTGGGACAGAAAGTACACCTGTGTGCCTGGCCAGACAGCGTGCTCCCGATCTGCCTGGACAGACTCAACATCAACATCCCATCATCCCCGCCACTGAGGCACAGCGCTGCAGGAGAGTCCAACACAGTGAGAGGAGCAGAACCCAATGAGGATAAACACAGCTCCGTCTCTGTGAAGAGGCTAACTCAAACAGCAAAGACGACTTTTAACATTATGGTGTTAACGATTCCTCATTAAGTTGAGAAGTACTGTGTGTGTGTGTGTGTGTGTGTGTGTGTGTGTGTGTGTGTGTGTGTGTGTGTGTGTGTGTGTGTGTGTGTGTGTGTGTGTGTGTGTGTGTGTGTGTGTGTGTGTGTGTGTGTGTGTGTGTGTGTGTGTGTGTGTCTGTGTGTGTGTGTGTAAACTCTGCTATTGCCTCTCGCCTAATGTGTTCAAACGAGCGTGAAGAGTCCTTTAGTTTCTGTATTTAAATAGATGTCAGTCAAACCTTTGGAGGGGAATATTTTAACTTGCGCAAGTCCCAAAAATAGGGCAATGTGAACAAGCCACCCACACGGTCACAGCAAAATGAAAAGATGCCAGAGAAAATTAGAAAGAGAAGATACCCTGGACCTTTCAACACTATTGGCCAAGACAAGGACAGGACTGTCTGTCTTTAAGCATGAGCCAGTGGGCAGGAGGCATTTAATTGACTGTGTTGGAGGAATTAGGCCTGCACAATATCAGAGATGGATCTGAACAGATGGCCTATAATTGACATCGTCACAGGTTAAAAACCACATGTGCCTGTGTGTTCACACTGTGCGGTTTTCAGAGGGAAAGTGAGAAATTAGGGGGAGGGAGGCACTCTGTCAGAAAATTACAGACTGACCCATGTGAGTAACTCTCGTTATTACAGCAGAGAATCCCACTCAGGCTGTGGGGGAGGGCATTCAATAAGAAAGTAAGACTTGACATTTGCCAAAACTGGTATCTGGCGTATTTTCTTGAATTTTAGCCTCCAGTGTACCGTAACATTTTAAATCAAGCAGAAATCAGTAGTGCAGTGGAAATCCTTCACTTAATTGCACACAGCAGTTTGCATATATAGCCTACTCATTGTAAACAATAGACATTAGTGTCTTAAACCAGTTGTGTTTCTCCAAGATACTCATTTTGTCCCTTGTACCTTAATACCACCGCAGCTTCCTAGGAGCATTTATTATTCTCGTTACGCTTATATTGGCGGTTATCACTGAATATACACAGATTGATTCTAACAGCAACACTGGATATGACATTACAAGATATGGCATTACAAGAAGCACATGTGAAATTTATTTTCTATTGAGGGATCCTGATTGCTTTTAATCGCTTTCGAATATTCGGAAAATGCATGTGGGTTTGCCCATGGCAGGGCGAGTGGAAAGACAGGAAGTGAACATAGTAAACCCAAATGTTATTTAAGGAGAGTGAGACTGTATAAATACTGTGGATGCCAACCCGCTTCTGACATATTTAAACACACTGAGGTGCAGGCAGTGATGTCACTTGACACTATTTATATTCGTCATCAGCTTCCTACTACTGAAAATTCTGTGTTGCTGCTTCCGTGAAATTCAAGTGCTAATTACTATATGGATTTTGTTGTTGCGGTCAAACATTTGATCATTATCTAGTATCTACCCAGAGATAAAACAATTATGTATAACACTGTATGTATAATGAACTGAGGTCAGAGAAAGTTTATTGTGCAGATGAGTACCCTGTTCTTTTTCTCGCCTTTCCTCAGACCACATACTATTTCCAGGCCTGGCCTGGTTTCTAGGAATATCACAACCACAAGATCCTTCAGCTGTATAAACTAAACATCATAATGATTCAGGAATGGCCCAAGATGACCTACAGGGGCTTTTGAAGAATTAGTTGCTTTCTGGGCAGCTTCACAAACTGCCCATCTTACAGCAGGCCTACTGTATATTATGCAATACGAGGGCAACATTTGACAAAACAATTACAGACAGAAAGGTGAGGAAATAGAATAAGTTTGCTTTGCTGCCCTTCAAGCCCGGCACGATGCCAAGAGTTTGGGTACAGGAAGTGATGTCAGCCCATGTGCCAGTTAGGAACAAATCTGATATTCCCACAAAGCCATTTCCCAAGATAAACAAACATGCCCTTCCCCCAGTGTGTTTCTAGTTCCCAGCATCTTTCAGTAAAACAAAACAAAAAATATGATTTCTTCAGATGGATACATTAAGTTATGAAGGTAATTCTAGAAAACATGAACTCTTATTTCAAAAAACATAATGTGGCCTCATGTATTGAAAATCACAGTATAAAGTTTCACGAAAAAAAAGAAGTTTGAATAAGCCTGTTCATAAGGTGGGATTGATTACAGCAAAGGCAAGTAGGAGACAGGGGGATTCATAGGACTGTTGTCTGTGTCAATATGTCTGCTTTCCCAAACGGAGGCATCCTAGTTCTCATATGAACCAGGGGATTAAATCAATCCTGCTCTCTTCTCCACTGCAGGGCAAGATTCCCATGGACCATGGGCCACGCAAAAACACTTTCAGGAGCACAATATTCCGCCCGCTTGTGTTTTTCCAAGGGGCTTTGGACTAAAGAATCACTAGCCCTGCAGTGTTGTTACTGCTGTAACTCACTCACCCTCAAGCCATGGGCCACAAATACAGGAAGTGAATAAAGCCTTTCATTGGGATAGAGTGAGTTGAATCCATTGGATTGCCTATGAAAAGGATTCATCATGAAGCAATCTGGAGCAGTAAAATTGGAAAAGAGGAGGTTGTTGGAATGGGAGGAAGGGGGGGGGGGGGTGGCGGCCGGTTGCCCTGAACTCCATCAGGGAAGTCATAAACTTTCCCATCAAAGCGTGAAATCCGAGGCCAAATGTCCCACAAACCTGTCTACAGCCGAGCATCACCCAAATACTCCACAGTGACAAATTAATCCGCCGGTTAGTTGTTGGCTGGCACGAAATAGAAAAGAACCCTAGCTTCAGGGACACTGGCTGAGACCTTGTCTAGTCGAGTTAGGGAGCAAACGCGAGGATGATTACACAAGCAAAGCTTTGTTCAGTTGCAGAGCATGCTAACAGGTGCTCAAACAATAAATTATATCGCAGCAACAATCAACCCATTGACTAAAAACTGAAATCATCACATCAGTAGAGACCCATTTCTCAGAGTAGACTGAAGGTTGATTGTATATTTTGCTGCACACCGGTGCTGCACAACCAAGTATAAATAACACATTCGACTACAGCTCCTGCAGCAGTGCTCTGATATCAGTTGCAACTTTTATGTCTTTGTTCAATAAAGAGGCTGAGATGGATCTGAGAGAAGAGAGGTGTGGAAGTGATTCTTGTGGTAAAGACAAGGAGTCTGGTTTCTATTCAGCAGCTCTAAAAACTTCTATGCAGTCACCACCTGTTGGTAAAACATCTCAGAGCATGACCAATTATGAACAGCATATCGAGCAAGGGTGAACAGAGAACCCAACGTTTGGGAGGTGGGTTCTAGTCTACCTCTAAACGCAGACATAAATCAATGAGGGTCTTTGAAGAGACGGTTGACATGGCCGCGTCCCCCAAGGAACACGGGAGCCAGTGTAAAATGAGACAGCTGGGAGACCTTGACCAGAACACGTATGCACATGACGACTGAAGATTTTACAGCCTGTATTATCATAGTATATTTCTCTACTGATGGGTGCTGAGTCTGCTGACATGTGCTCTCTGGTCTTGCACTATCAAAGAGCAAAAAGCTGTCAACACAGACAGGAAGCAAGAATGTCGTCCCATTCCTGCATCTAACAAGAGGGATAGGGGCTACACAGCAACGGAGAACACAGTATGTCAGACTGTGCACAGTGCATACAGCATATCAGGGGTATAACATCCCATTTCAAAATTGCAGTAAATTGAAGCAAATTTGTATGAATATTATGTGGTTGAAGCTTTTTTTAATGGTGTTTAATGGTATTCCTTGCTGCAGGATTAAAGGGCCCCAAGATAGGAACCAACCTTGCAAACAGTGTGGAGGTGTAATGTAGGTGGTGATGGCCAACATTGAAATGTAGGTGTGATATTAGCTGACAGAACTACTAAATGTCCTGCTAGCTGAATTCTCCATTCACTGGTCAGACAGGGAAATAGAGGGCCTCTCTATGGCACTGGGAAAAGTTCTAATGAATGTACTGACACTTCAAGGGCATCTCATCCATCAACCACAGGACTGCAGCCTTTTATTCCAGCTTGGCAGGGTTTCGGGAGCATGCAGCCCCTTAACCTTGATTCATACCCAGTGGGGGTGTGGATGCCGAGTGCCACTTGTCCCGCCCTGATTCTTCTCAGTATGGTTTCTTTTCTGAATGACCTTCTCCCCCCGGCAGTCCTCAATTGTTGCTCATATTCTTCCCCTTTTCCGACGATGAAAAGCCAGGCTGGTTAATACATGACATTCCCTCCCATGTCACTTCAAGCCTTGAATAGCACTTGTTCATTCAAGTTCATTCAAGCTGTGAATCCCCGGAAAATCTAAAGCCTGATTTAAACTTGGAGGCACAACCGCGTTGCGAAGCAACACATTATTCACATTTTTCAACGTGATTTTCGTCAAGCGACATGGCCGTATAACTGAGCTTGATCCTCATTCCCAGGCTTTCTCTTGACTGGTCTGTTGAGCTGTCAATCGAAAATGTCAACAGAAAGTGCACAGATAGTTGTGTGGTAAGTTTGGGTTATAGAATATTTCCTGTGATAGCTCCATATTACATGATCCCCTTTCTTCTTGATTTTCACTCTTTTGTGTTTACTGCAGAATGTAAACACCAGAGTGTGAGGAGGAAACTGAAATTCCTCAACACCACCGGAACTCTTCTTAACCACTTAAACCCTATATTTTTGTTGACCTATCAATCTATTATTGACTCAGTCCTTTTATAGCCGATCTACAACCTCACATGAGCTTGTAGATCTATTTTCACAGAATTTTCATCTATTATGACATGTCCAGAATCAGGACGCTAGGGTTCATGTGGTTAAAGTCGTTTCACTCATGGGAGGACATCACAGACCTTGCTTACATGGTCAATGTGATGATGTTACAGGACATATAGAACACATAAGGTTGAGTAACAGGCTTCAGGGTCTATAAAACACTGAACTCCCACAAATTGGTCGTTGCACGTCATGTCAACTGTTTGAGATGTTTTTGTATGTTCTTCATCATGTTGCGACATGCCTAAAGGAGCATAAAACTCAACATGCTGGTAAGTGTCACAGTGGTATAGTAGCCTACTGTGAACTAAAATGCTTGCAGTTGCTTTCTTACTGTTACAAATCTTGAAATAATGTGTGTGCGAGTTAACAGTATGCGCTAAATATACGTGTACACACACATATAGATGGATGCACAGAGACATGCTGCGTTCACACGGGCAGATACAGTACAAAACATACAAAGATACACAGCATATTTGTAGCTTTGTATCTTTGTAGCTGAAGTTGAAACCAGCTCAACTTTTTTGTAGCTTTGTACCTGTTGCAGCTTTTGTAGCAGTTACAAACGTTGGATGTATCTTTGTATTTTCATGTTGCTGGGCTTACGAATGGTAGCCTGTATCTTTGTAGCTGCTAGTGTGAACGCAGCATAAGTTATCGTGATACATACAGAAACACATGTGCAGACACATGTAGATTACATCAGAATAAGCATGGGCTAACTCATAGTCGGACACAAACATTAGGATGGAATTACATTACAGAGTAAACAATGTCAAGAATATTTATGAATAAATGTAATTGCCATAAAATACATGCAAAACAACATGATTGCTGACAGTTGCCAGCATTGACATCCATCCCTGGGAGTTAAGATTGCAAAGAATTGTTTAAAGCTGCAACTTGATCAGATAACTTTTTACTCCTACCCAAATCTTCTGCCATACAGAAAGCTACAGAGGATACGTTGCGTGTTGAGCTTCATGCAATACCACTTGTCAACCATAGGTTCAAAATGTCCTAAATAGAACTGCAGGGAGATCAAACACAAATACCACAGTTGTGTTAGTGACATTGTATTAACATACTCTACCATACAGATTGGTTAAAACAACGCTTTATTCACCCCGCCGAAAAAGGTTATAGATTACAGCTTTAAGGTATCGAATAAGATCTGTTTGCATTTGTTTGCAGACACTAAAAAAAAAAAAAAAATCCCATTAAATGTAATAACTAAAAGCTTTTTTGAGAACCAGCGGGTTGCCTTCAAGAGTGTGTGAAGAGCAAAACAATGTCGGGCCTTTGTGCCAATGTGCAAAGCCCAGTGTGCAGGAGCCAAAGAGGTGACAAAGGGCAGGGCAGATGCAGTGGTTTCACACACGCTCAATGGGAACGCATTCCACTGGGGCTCCGTGTCTTCTTGGAGAGGGGTGGGCAAAGAAGAACGACATGTCAAATGCCACTCTGCCTCATGTATCAACACATACAAAGGACCAGGGAGGGAGGGCCCCTTCTAGACAAGCTAATAAATAAAGAATGCAGGGGGAATAATGGGTTGGCTAGACCGCTCAGTAGACAATGCACAGGATGGCTACGGACAGAACTGCGAAATGAAATACAACAGATGACCAATTTAAGGAAATAATAATAGATAGTAGGGCTACATCAACAGATTAGCGGTTATTCTATCGATTACTTTTCGATTAATCAAATAATCTTAGTGGGTTTTCTTCATCATAAAAAACTTGTGACTGATGTGCAGCTGAGATAAAGTACTGCTTTTCTCTAGTTTCAGTTTTGACCTCAGTTGTGTGCTGAAGCTTCAAAGGCAGACAGACGCCAGCTCCTGCAACAGCACATTACTCTGTGAGGGGATATCCTGGTGGGGAATATGTCAGATAGTTATACTTATTCCCCCGACAGCACCTACGTACGGTCTTTTTAAAAGACCTTTAAATAAATTCAAAGATATCAGATATTTTTTAAATTAGGCCGATGCCCTTTCGGAACGATTCCTGTTGGGAACGCATGCCCCTCCGGTTATGCAATACCCGTTGCACCCGTTGTCAGAGTACCCATTGTCAGAGTACTTTTTGCAGTGCCCATTATCATAGTACTCGAAGGCCAGTCTGACATCAGCACATGTCACATTGATGACATCAGGGATCTCCATGTACAGTATGAGCATAAAAGGGACCCAGAAAGACAGACAGACAGACAGACTCAGAGATACTTGGATTTTTGATTCTAGACAACCGCTGATCCAACCGACTTCCCAGATGGCACAACCCACCCTCGTGTTCTCTGTGATACTCAAACCAAGTTTTAAGTTGATCGGTCGGACAGTCCTCAAGTAATACGCGAAGCACACACAGATTCTGTGCATTTATAGATAGATAACAAAAAAGGCAGTAATAGCAGAAATAGCAGATAGCAGATCTACAAGCAGCTCACAATGGATCGATGCATTTTGAGCTGGTAGATCTTCTATTATTGCTATTATGCGCTCGCACAACAAAGACTTAAGTGGTTAAACACGAGGCTTATCTCTTAATGTCTATGTGTGTGTGTGTGTGTGTGTGTGTGTGCGTGCGTGTGCGTGCGTGTGCGCGTGTGTGCGTGCGTGCGTGCGTGCGTGCAGGTATATGCGTGCATGTGAGCTACTCAGGCAAAAAGTATTATCTTATTTATTGCACAAGGACGGCCTAGTGTCATTGGAAGCATGCCACTATTTTCCAAAGAAATGTTCCGACATCGGGACACAGTCTTTCAGCACAACTTATCTGAGGGGGGATGGTGGGGGTGGAGGTGAGGCCCCGAGAGGGTTTGGTCTGACGAAAGACACCACCTGGTAGCCTTCAGCTGGCGTCCTACGCTAAGACTGTTTTCACAGATAATACCATCACCAGGCAGGCTTAGAGTTACACACTCACAAGTTATCGCCTCTTCAGTTCTGTAGGTAACAGATGTTAAAATTAGGATCTACTTGACAAAACAAAAAAAAATAGGGATCTCTAATAGAACCCGACCGATGGCAGAGTTTTGGGTCTGATGACTATATCGAGTCCTATACCACAGATTACCGATGTTGTGACCGATATAACATAGAGGTGTGCATAGTTAAGCATTGTTTGATTTGACATTTTTATTCCCCTCTGGTGGACACTGGGCACATTGGATAGAGTGACACAGTAGGCTACATACCTACTGTACACAGACAAACAGACAGCTTCATTATTACAATAGCTTCGCAGTCACGCTTCGCACGGCTCCACTATAAAGGGGTATTGCTTGGTGATTGCACAAGACAGACAACTCATCAAGCATCTCTCCCAAACAGGAAATCCAAGTTCTTATCGAGGATAGTGGGAGTTGAACTCATTTATTGTGGTTCTCCATTTCTTCAATGAAGTCACACTCCACATTACTCTCTTACACTCTCCCAGCTCCAGCAGTGTGCATTTTACTTTTTTTTTTCATAAGCCAGTGAAACACAATGGAAAATGCAGGATCACCCCAGCTGTCTCCCATTACGGGCTCTGGCTGAAATTATTTACATGGCTGCTTACTGGAACTATGGAGGGAGAGGGAGGGGACGTATGTATATGTGCGCTCTTATTGCAAGGCTGGGGAGGTACTGAGCGTACGTGTGATGTGACTTGTTTATCTACAGAGACCACAGGTCCCATGCAGTAGATCTATCCACTCCGCCTTTGTGTGTGAGTGAGTGAGTGAGTGAGTGAGTGAGTGAGTGAGTGAGTGAGTGAGTGAGTGAGTGAGTGACTGACTGACTGACTGACTGTCTGTCTGTCTATCAGAATGAGAAATTGGTTAAATTGACCACAAGCCAAAGCCTCACCTTTGCACACAGTTTTAAGAAATCCCAAATCCACCCACAAGCCAACATGTAGATTGCCTTTCATTAACCACAGATAATAAAACGGAGTAACCATCGGCTCAATTATAAACCAACGCAGGGCATTGGGTTCCTCGCTCTTCTCCTCGCTGGGATTGTTGAGATAAAGGGCTCGCCATGGGGGAGGGCAGATCTGTAATTAGAGACACACGGGACTCCCGTTGCTATGTAAACATCTCTACCACTCTCCCTAGCAGCAGCGCGCGGCCTCTGTGCCGTGCCGCTCTGACTCCGCGCATGAATCACGCGGCAACATCTGGGTTTAACGCGCTGGGAGGACCTTGGCATGCTGTACGTGTGTGGAGTGTGTCTTTTTGGACTGGCCGACCCATTGCTACGTCTGCCTCTCTCCTCCTCTCTCCTCTCGGGTTACAGCAGTTGCACAACAGGGTTTTTGGCAGTCCCCACTGCCTGAAAGGAAGGCCTGCGGATAGCAATGAGAGTCCAACTTTTCGCTCAACTGTGGTTGAAAGCATTAACGACTGCTTTTTTGGCACATGGAAGCATCAGTGAGCAATATACTGTACAGAGTTGTGGAGTTTTCCACTAAAGGTACATAAAAAAAGCAAAAAAAGAGCGCTGTACAGGAAAGATAAGCATCTTTAAGCCAAATTTATACTTCATTTTACGACAGTGTCACTCGCCAAAAATAACTGATTTTCAAGAAAAAACTCGAGACGATCGCCCTGCGTATGGTTGGACTTTGAAAAAGAGGGAGATCACTATCTGTGTTTGCTGTATCTGTGCATTTGGCACTCCCGCTCTAACGTCTAAAGAGAGATCCTCACCAATTGTGTTCTCCTCCATCGAGCCACAGCAGGATAATACAAACTATGGAAATACATGGCAGGAGGGGAAAGTGTCTCTGCGCTCAACGTGCGTGTGCGTGTGCGTGTGCGTGTGTGTGTGTGTGTGTGTGTGTGTGTGTGTGCGTGTGTGTGTGTGTGTGTGTGTGTGTGCGCCTTCAGCAAACCACCAGCTCAGCGTTGTGCCTCCAGTACAACCAGCATCCTGTCGGAGCTGTTTTTGGCAAGTGTCTCAAATTAATATCTGGCACGGCTCCCTCACATGGCTTTATTTCATTGCGAAACCTGAAGTCTGCACAAAAAAATGTAAAATAAAATGACCATAATATATCCTTCAGAAAACAGAGGATTTGGCAAGGTGGGGAGAGGCATATGGAAAATGGCAATAGAGTCACACACACAAAAAAAAGCCCAAACAGTAAAAGGAGAGGAAAGCAGTAGAGCAGACACTTGGAAAGGTGGATGTCAAGGTGCTTCTTGTGTGACTTCTAAGAGTTATGGTGAGGCCTCGATCCTGGATCGCATTACGATGAGCGAAGACTCATCGCAGACAAATCTAAACATTACGTAAGAACTCTCCTGACAAGTTTAGAGGCAGATGTGGCTGTTTACACAGATGCTGCAAAATGATGTGGCATAGACGACAGAGTACAGAGACAGAGAGGGAGGTGAAAGATGCCAAGGTGATGCTGCATGCCACTGCTGTGGTAACCAAGGAGGTTTGTAAACACCACATGTAAATGAGGTGATATTCTCCAACCTTAAAAATGTATCAGTGGACAATAACTTAAACCACTGATTCTCAGAATTAATTGAACTGTGAGAGTGTACAAATTATGGTTATGGGTCCAATGTTCCACTTGTTCCTTTTCCCAAGCCCAGTTCTCCAGCATCGTGGAGACGTGGACGGAACCTCGCTAAAGTCCATTTCTTCCAAATTAGCGTAGTCACCCTGAGCACAGAGGTAGTGCATGGCATGACCAAACTCATGGAAGTACGTCACCAAATCATTGTGCTTCAGTAGGGCAGGGGCATCGGCCTTGGGTTTGCTGAAGTTGGTCACTATGGCAGTGACAGATATCTGTCTGCTCCCATCAGAGAGAAGACACCCACGCTTCACTTCGCAGCAATATGCAGGACCAAGCGCTTTTCCCTCTCTGGTGAACAGGTCAAGGCAGAACTGTCCAACTGTCTGTCCAGAGGAGCAGTCGGTGACACAGTACAGAGTGACATCAGGATGCCACACGGGGCACCAGTACTGTAGATGTGTCATGACCGAAGGAATCCAGGGAAAATATATTTTGATTGTACGACCTAGAGTTCAAGAGTTATAGGCCAAAACATGAAACACCCTGTTATAGCGGCATCATTAGGCTGATTTGAAACATTTGGGGCAGAGGTTCTTCCTTGGCCTACTGGGAGTGTGTCTACAGTATGTGCCAAGTTTTACACCAATCCGCCCAATAATGCCGGAGATTAGCTGACCGAAGGACACACAGATGGACAGGAGCGAAAACATAGTCTCCTGCGGTCAGCCGTCCGGCCTAGGGGAGACAACAATGCTGGCAGGCTTTTTCCATAAGGAAGAGTTCAGTGGAAATGTTTGTGCAAAAGTTCATTGTGTTTGAGATCCAGGCATTGTGGGAGAAATACAATTTGAACCAAAGTAGATGCTACCTACACTGCTATTGTTTCTGTAACAGTGAGCGACAATTCTCTCTAGTGTGGTTTGAACCTCCAAAGAGAGAGTAGAAAAAGAATCACTCGAATAATAGCTAAGAGGCGGCGATCAAACTGGAGGCCTTGAGAAAACACAAGCCCACCAAAATATGAGATAATACATCTTTAGCTCCTTCTTGTGTTTACACCATTGACAGGGTTGCAGGGTTCACACACCCCATGGTCCAGCACACCTTGCACACAGCGGCTATGCATTGTTTGACAGGGCAACTTGAAGTTGTATAACAAGAAGGATGGTCTCAGTGCCCCAGATTAACAATGTTTATTTTTTTCACTCCTGACAGAAGTTCATATTCACATAAATGAATTGGTCTCTTCTAGGTCATTACAGCACACGCTTTAACCACTTTCAACCTGGCATCCATATTTTTGGCATGTCATTTTAGCTTTTGAACATTTCCAACAACGACATATGACAAAGTATATACTGTAGGGCTTAAGTGGTTAAAACAACAAAGAATGATGCAGGTTTAATTTGCTATGCACTGTGGGATGAAGTGGATGCCTGGAGTAAATAAAGTTATCCATGAGAGCTGGTATGCTTTATGAATGTGATATACTGCAGATTCAGATCAACCACAGGTTTTCTGCATGCATCTTTATAGCCGTTTACTTGTTTAGTTTCGTTTTCTTCTCCCTCCCAGATCGGTTTGTACTGCCAATATCAATAAATTATTGGGTCTTTGCCGTTGTGTAAATATTCAACAATTTGGCAGATACATATGGACACGCTGTGAGATTGAAACTGTCAGCACTTTCTTAATGCAAATCCCCCCCACAAACACACACACCCACACACAAACCCCTCCTCAATACTCTGTCTAGGGCGGAGAAAGACATGCTGGGAGATACAGCGGAAAATCCCATAGCATGGGGAAATTTGCGATTGCTTGACAAAACAGGCAACACTAAGAACACCACGATGGGGCCTGTAATGCAAAACTGACATGGGAGTGTTCTGCACTGTGGGCCTTGATGCCTTATGAAGACTTGAGTGTGCTTATCCCTGCACAACAAAAATGACATACCGTTCCACTCAGAGAGGAAAGCATTTCACTCACTTAGATGCATATACAAACATTCTAACAAAAACATGCAAACATGATGGAGCCACTCCATTCTCTGAGCTCATACAGAAAAATAACTTACCTGCTGATGCCAGGCAACACATGGCAAGAAGTATCAAGGGACGTTTGCATGTTCCGGCCATCGTCTTTTTATATCCTCCTCCTTGCTTTCACAATGACACCTTCGTATGAAGCAGTCTAAGGGGATACGGATTACGGCCTCAACGCGCCAGCTGCAAAGAGAATCACAACAAGGAAGAGTCAGTGGATGGCGGTGGCAGGGTTTGATTTGTAACACAAAACTGAATAGGGGAAATATTCTTAACCACTTAAAGCAGCACTATGTAACTTTCCTCTTTTACCCTGGGTTTGAACCCGGTTTCCTTTGCAAGTGCTGACATTTTTACCATTGAGTTAATAGAGCCGGCCTGCTTGCTTGGGGGATGAATTGAATCTTGACAATCAGGTCAAAATTCGAGTCAGATCCTGTGTCTAGGTGAGACATGACCTCTGACACAATATAAATGTCTCAATAGAAGAGCAGGGAGACAAAATACAACCACCCCAATTGTATTTACAAAAGTTATATTGTATTAACATAGGCTACTAACTCTACCAAACAGATTGGACTAAATTACATTTTATTCATTAAAAAAAGTTACATAGTGAGGCTTTAAGCCTCTATACTTAGTTGTACGACCAATTGTGAAAATACGTGATCTACAAGCTCACAACGCTACATACAACGTGAGTTGTATGTAGTATGTAGTTGTATGTAGATTGAGTTTGTGACACATTTGAACACATAAAAAAAATGTGCCCAAATAGGGTTATTCTTTATTACAATTTGATTTAGCCTAATGAAATTGTGATATTATCATACATAAATATCAAACATATTAGTCTACATTTCCCAAAAGGAAATGCATATTTAATTCAGTCTGAGCAGAAACAGGGCTAAAACATATCCCACCAGTGATAAAAACGAATAACCAGAGGGGGGACATCAAAAGCAGAGGCATGGACCCCCCCCCCCCAGCAAAATTAACCCCTGGGTGATACTGTTCTAGTAGCATGACCAAACTGCAGGGAATTGGGGCCTGTATAATATCCTCCGTGGCACTGATGAGGTGAGACAGGGGAGACAGCGGTCTGAAGAACGGGGGATTAAACTAGGAGGGCTAATTGGACGTCACGCAAGCTTCAAAGCACTGCATACAGCACACACCTTCCCTTGCCCACCGCCGGTCAGAGAGAGCATGGGATGGCGAGCTGGCTTGCTGGGTGCGAAACACTTGTTGAACCTGACACAGGTTATTCAACAGACTTTAATTAAGAATGTCAGGAAATACTGGGTCCTCCGGTGGGGTCTTGAGTAAGCAGCTTAGTGCAACCGTGCTAAACGCCATGGCCTTGGCTGAACTCTTAACCGGACTGGTCCACACTGACCACCATGTCAGGGAGAAGAGATGCATTCTGCAAGCCAGGAATGACAAGCCTTTTGAAATAGAGGGTCTACTTTTATCTCAGAAGATGAAGATCAGAGATATCTACAGCATAAACCAGCAAGGTACAGTATGTACATGAAGTTAGACATAAGGCACAAGGTGGTAACACTTTGATAGGTTTCCGGAAAATAGCCAATCTACAAGCTCACAACCATATCGCAGCGTGACACGTTGTGAGCTTATAGATCTGCTATTTCCGTCAAATGTTCGCCCCAGAATACTGAGGCTAGAGTTTGTGTCGTTAAGTATAGGATCTACAATCGTGATAACAAATTAAATGCAGATTAAATCGACTTGAATAGTTTCAAATACAGTGTGAATTGACTTTGAGATGGTATTCATCACTCTGGTGGTTCTTGTCCACATTTGGAGCACAGAATTGTTTCTAACAAGACCAGATGTTATGGATTTAATGGATTATTGAAGCGTATCTCAAACAGTTGGAAGTGCCTCCTAGAGGGGGATGACTGAACTGCAGGAGGGTGCAAAGACGTGAAGAAAAAGGGGAGAAGAGACCACAGATACTCTGCAATTTTCTGCTGACCGCTTTTACAACAAATGCTTTAAATATTCATTCCACAGTGACATGTTGTGTACCAAATGACAAGATGCAGACTCCAAGTCTACATTTTCTGTAAATGGATAGAAACGTCAATATTTATTACTGTAAGTTACACACATCTAAAGTTTTATCCTGACATGAGTCACATGACATCATCGAGGCTGTTCATTCCTGTTCTCACCACAGTAACCACAGTCAGTCTCAACCTTTTGTCAAATACGGAAGATTTTATTTTTTAAGAGGATGTTTTAGATAAATAAAGTTAAATAAAGTTTGTAAATGCAGGAATCTTCACAGCAAAGGTGTGGTTCATTAACATACATACGCTCCTCACAAAGGAGCTATGCACTGAAGTTGTAGTTGCAATAGCTTTCATGTCCTACCCAGCATTTAAAAAGTCGGGACATCAGGTATTGCATGACAGACCAAATTTTTACCACTGCCAATAAACCGGCTTCCCCATTTGGTATGGGGACCGAGTACTGCCTGAGCTTCAGGCAGTACTACCAGGGTCAAAATTTCTCAATGGAAATGGAGGCAGACCAGTTCCAACCACTGCAAATGTGCTATTTATATTATGTTATAGTAACTGTACCATACAGATACAGAAGATTGCAGCTTTACAGTCTAAATTTATCAATTATTGATGTTTAAAGTCAAGAATATAAATGAGCCTAGGTAATTTGCTTTCATAAAGTGACTGCTGACTAGTAATCAACTGGACCTACATCTTCTATGCTCATGTCATTCCTGAGCATGACTTCTTGGATTCACAGTTTTGTCTTTTACTGGTGCATTGCCTGACAGCTAGCATATCATGGGCTATGCCCATCATTACTGGAAATTATGAGGATTACACAAAATGAAAGGTAGTTTAAGAACTGTAGTACAAAACCACAAAACAACACAAAGTCTTTCAGAACACAGTAATTATAGAGTTTGACAAGCATTAGCACCACTAAACACAAAAACATTCTAAAATAGTGACATGAGCTACCTTGTTCGGTTATCTAGCTCAGTGTTTTTCAAAGGTGGGTGGCAAAATCTATGAAGTTGGTCCCTCATTTCTCTGCATTATACATGCTACTGTATGTAGAAAAGAAAACTACACCACAGTCAATTTCATTAGATTCACTTTTTCAAACTGGCATGATTGGCATCCCTATTTTGGTGTCATTACAGGTGAAATTCTTCAAAACAATTCCAAACATTGCGAACATAGCAGATTGGCTATTTTCGTGGAACAAAAGTACAAAATAAGGCATAAGTTATTTTGACCATGAATCTGTATGGTAGAGTATGTGAATACAATATAACTAACACAACTGCTATCATTGTATTTGGTCTCTCTGCACTTCTATTGAGAATTTTAGATCCTGTGATCTAGTACGACCACTACTGGCTGAAAAGTGGCACTGACCCAGGTTAGAATCCCCAGTAGGACATGAACATTTTAGAGTCAGAGTGCAGGCCAGAGTGCCGGTTTAAGTGTTAAATGTTACCCAGAAAAATGGGATTGCTTGCAATATTGGCTTGCTTCCATGCCTTTATGAAAACAAAAATAAATCCAACTACAATACAGGCATGTGCACAAAGTAAGAGAAACAAGTGACCGGTGGTGCTACTGTATAAAAGACAATCGCTCATGCTTATCAGTTAACAATTAACATGCATGCTGAGTTGAGACTTCAGTGACAAGCATATGAGCACAGAGCGAGTGGGAGGAACAGATGGAGCCCTATGCAGACCTGACTCATTTGAGGTGAACCGTAGAGGGCGCATGGGAAGCAAGATGCACAAAGCGCTAAGGTGCATCACTCTGTAGCGCAAGCAGCTGCACAGGACAAAAGAGTCTTTCACTCTCTGGCAGCTGCAGGGGCCTGGGAAGTCATTTTGGAGGATCACGACAAATATTACACTTCCAGCTAGTCAAGGAGAGCCAATGCCCTTCGTTTGATTTGTGCCCACCCCCCCACCACCACCACCATCCCACGCCATACACTCCACCTCCACCCCAGGACTAAATGGAGGTAAACTGAGTTGAGCTCTCTGCCGTGAGCCAAAGGCCACATCAAAGGAAAGTTCAGATCTGCACCCAAACTATAAAGTGCAATCTCACCCATTTGTAACACCACAGATTGGAAACCAGTGTTCAGTTATAAGGCAGAGGACATAACTGATATAAATGCACACAATAATAACCAATATAGATTTTCCAGTTTCCATTA
Organism: Gymnoscopelus microlampas; assembly: GCF_963454915.1. Classification (NCBI taxonomy): domain Eukaryota; kingdom Metazoa; phylum Chordata; class Actinopteri; order Myctophiformes; family Myctophidae; genus Gymnoscopelus; species Gymnoscopelus microlampas. The sequence continues at coordinate 29,377,492 of NC_139946.1, forward strand.
CTGTAAATATTGCCACGGCAACATGACCTGGAGACCAAAGTCTCATGACCCGGTTCTGGTCTTGATTATATGGGTTTCCACCCAAACGGATGCCCCGCGCCGGTTCTGTTGCTTTAGCAGTCGAATCACCTCATGTGACTTTTCCTCAACCTTAACCGCCTAAGCAGAGCAACCATTTAGCTCGAAAAGCGATCTGGAAAATACATCACAACACGCAGACCCCGGACCCTAGAAAGTAGGCTACTCCACACCACAGTCTGTTCAGCTCAATGCAGTCGTCTAAGGTAGACGTGTGGTCACTGGTCACTTTAAGGTGAAAGGCCTTGATTACAATAGGCTACATCTGTGCCATCACAGAGTAATATCCTAGATAAGCGGCCTTGGACCCAGAGGCATATTGCATCACAATGTCCTGAGTAATACTTGATTTATGCTCCGTCGTATGACGGGGGTCACACGCTGAAAATAGCTGATCTACAAGCTCATAACGTGTTGCAGCCACAACGAGTTGTGCGATTGCTTGACTATTTGCAGAACACGACACTGTCATACGATGATATTTGGCTTTAACCCAAATAAAACCGGGAAAGCATCTGTGTCATTTCAGATTTTAGCTATATATACAGTATAGCAACATCATTTTTTCAGAAAACTAGGATTTAGAACAGTACGGTACAGTACAGCTGTAATAATCTTGAACAATTAAAAAAATAATTACACAAATCTTCTGGGGTCCCTGGCACACAACATTTTTAGATGGGCGGTCCGCGGCCAAATACATATAATTTTGGGGGTCCATGGCACGAAAAAGTTTGAGAAGGCGTTTGTAGAATCGGCCTCAAGTCTTAATGGGTTAAGAGGCAAGTGTCTCTCCCAATAATGCCTTTATCTTTGCTGAACTTTGCATGTACAGTAGGCTATACACAAAACTGTCTGTTCCCACAAACTCACAACCTAAACGCAACTCTCAAATGCAAACTTTGGGCTAGTAGTGTGTGTGTATTACTCTTATGAGTCAAAGCAAATTAAGCAGCCTACTGTAATGTACAGTATGTAGTTTACATAAGCTACAGCAATACACCTTTATCCTTCAAACAGCACAGAGCTGAGCAGTCACAAGCACCCAGTGACAGAACACACAGTCTTGATGCATGTCATGACGCATTGTTTCAGGCAAAGCCTCAACTTGTGTGACTTTCCTGACTTAACGATGAGTCAGTGAGTGAACCCATCTAAACATGTTTTAGAACGCGTACATGACACGTCTGTGCCCGTCATTGGCTTATAGTTTTTTTAAGTTTAAGTTTTATACCTCAAGAAGCACATGTGCCCTGTTCCTGCACTGGCCTAGGATTGAGTCCCACTATAGCCGTATCTGTTGTATCTCCCCTACACTGTGTCCACTAGGGCTGGGATATATATCAAGATTATATCGATATGGTGATATGAGACTAGATATCGTCCGGACTGTGGGATATCGTAATATGGTTTAATCACTTAAGCACTGTTTTATACTTTCAAATCTTTTCAAAATAGCAAAAATTGAATTTTTGCTATCTTCAAGCTCACATCATGTTGTGCACATTATGTGCCCACTGCCCATGGACACATTAGCACATCCTGAACTCCATAAATTCATGCACCACACTACATGACTTCATACACACCTCATACTATGGACCGCAATGGAAACAAGCTGTAAGCTTTTTTGCGTTATTCTTTTGATTATGTTACTGTGACATATGTTTATTTCATGATTAATAAAGATATCAATCAATCAATCAAGAGTTGCATCGCAGAATGTTGTGAGCTTGTAGATAGGCTATTTTGGAAGGAAAAAATATATATAGTATTGCCACAAAATTGATATTGAGGTATATGGTCATAAATATCATGATATTTGGTTTTGTCCATATCACCCAGCCCTATAGTCTCCACTTGAGATTGATTTCCCCACTGTGTAGCTCAGTGAGGAAGAATAAAATAGGCTATACCTCGGCTACATTGTAAATGAAGGCTTGCCCATCAATTTTACTTCCAAGTTTTAAATAAAGGTTATGATGAAGATGATGATAATGATGATGACAAAGGGGAATAAAGTTAGAAAAATATTACTCATGTCTGCTTGTTCCAAAGCATCACAATGTTATGTTCTTATACAGGTAGTTATGGGGAATGGAAAAGGGTGGGCTTATTTACATTGATATTTTGTTCTATGATTTATGCAGACCAATGTGCAGATGTGTTGGATAGCCTATCTGTTACTCTACATACAAGTTTTACACTTGTAACAGCTAGTGATATAATGGCCAATTTGAAATACTAGCTCTGAGGAATAAGTCCTGGAAAAAACAGGCGAATACATTTTGAATACTTGACAAGAACAAGAGAAAAATCAGATAGTGTTCACATTAAGGCTGGCTAAGCCTTGGGACAATCTGAATATTTAGAATGATGTTCTATAGATTGTTGGAAAATAGTAAATAATGGTTTGTAGCTTTCAAAATAATAACTGACATTATTTCCACTTTCCAGAAAATGACTATTGAGATAAAAGGTTAAACGATGAAATGTGTTTGTTCTTTCCATGAACATGAGCATTTAATCAATTTACTTCATGATAATGACTCAAAATCGTACACTCAATGTATATCCCAGTACATTCCTAATCATCTCTAAACAAAAGGTGGGTACAGTATAGAGATTGGAAAAACGGATCAGTTTCTCAGCCCACTACAAAAAAGGCCCAGCTGATTATTAATAGCGAGGTGTCTGTCTGAGGATGAGCTTTATACCAATATAATGTCTTGGATTTTGAGAGGAGCCCGAGCTCGTCACCTGCAGTGAATGGTGAATTATTCATTAATTACTAATTGCCTCATGGTCATTCAGCTATAGCTTCATTTACATTCACAACAGCAGTATCCTGTAAAATATTTGGTCTGTATAATCTAGTATGTAATTCAATTGATCATGTTTCCGCGACTCCCAAAGCATTCCAACACATGCAGGCGATGTCTTTATAACTGAGATCTACGATCTGAGACTGCAGGACGAAGTGATGGTTGCTCAGTCACAGAACAGAAGCATGGACAGGACTGTCAACAAAAAGGGAGGGCACGCAGGCTCGCACTTTTCTATCCGCTGACAATAACAATTCCCAATCGCAAATGATCAGTGGTGGTAAAAGTAGCCTACTCAAAATCATTACTTAGATAAAGTACCAATTGCTGCAATGTAAAAATGCTCTGTTACAAGTAAAAGTCCGGAATTTACTTGAGTAAAAGTATTGGCATCAAAATATACTTAAAGTAGGACCAAAAGTAGAAGTACCTACTCATTATGCAAAATATTTCAAGTTTTCAAAAGTAGAAAATGTATGTCAATCTTTTGAAAATAGCAGACATAGCTCACAATGCTTGCATCGTGATGCATTGTGAGCTTGTAAGTTGTAGATCGGCTATTTTCAGTATTGAAAATTGTAAATATACAGAAGAAAGTTTTTTAAATACCTCAAAATTGTACTTAAGTAGGCTACAGTACTTGTTACTTTACACCACTGATGGACAGTCAACAACAAGGGAGGACGTGCAGGGCAGGCTCGCACTTTTATATCCACTGACAACAAGAATTCCCAATGTAAATGATGAACACTAAACGTGCCAGATTTTCTGGAATTCAAATAATAAGCCTTAACAAGCCGATATGAATATGATATGGACATCATCTATACAACTAGAAACGTTATGATAACGATGTCACAACAGATTCCTGGATATGAAATGATCTGAAGTTGAACTCTACAAGTTTCTCGGGTCTATAAAACTAGACAGATGTTGAGCTCATATTCAACTCCCTTTTGACATACATAGCGATAGCGAAGATATATTACGATATTCATAAGCAACAAGTATATTTGTCGAACAGTCTTGTGATGCGGGTATTTCTTTAAAAAAAAGAAAGGAAATAAACAAACAATGTATATTTGATGATTTACTTGAAGATCTGACGTACCATGCAAATGATCTTCAGAGAATGTCCCAAGCAGAGCCTACAGTCTAACACGGTTCAAGTTGCTGTCTGTCGCTCTCACAGTTGGATGCGAAAGTTTTTTGTGTCGTATATTCGTTCCTCTGTCGGCGTTAAGAAGGAAATCACAGCATTCCGTTGTTGTAAAAACAGCCGTGGACGGAGATGCTGTTTAACAAACATCTGAATAAACACAGTCCTGCCTCAAAACTTTTAAACACTTATCTCTCCTTTCTAGCTGTGTGTACTTCATTTGGGGGTGGGGCTTGAGGGAGGAGGCTGTGGTCGGGGGACGCCTGCAGCACAGCACAATTTTATACCGGGGGTCTACCAGGGGTCTTCAACGTTTTTCAGTCCAAGCAAGGACCCCCTTAGGGCCTTAGCTGAGAGAGAGATGAAGCAGGGACCCCCACTACATATTGTATACAATTGTGTTACAGATTAAACTTTTTCAGAGTTTTCATACAAAGCTTTATAGACTTTGACACATATTATCTCTTCTATGTTGGATTCATGCTGATGTGTATTTTCAGACCTTTTAAACACTCAATATTTAGTCGTTGGCTCTGTTCTGTACTTGATCTGCTCTTTTCCCCTCGACGCCAACTCTCCGAAAATAGCTCACGGTAGGTGGCTGCAATTGGCTCTATTCACAGCAGCCATATTATGAAGACATTCACAGGTGTTACCAATGATACTAATGAAGGCTCTGTTCCATTCTGGTCAAACAGAGTCAGGGTGCTAATATTGTGCATGTTGGCTCACTGGAAACACCAGTGGGTCTACTACAGTTGGGGTCCAGGGACCCTCATGGGCTTCCAAATGGCCCCTTACAGGTGTGTAACTCTGAGAGTGTACAAATGGAACCAAATGGACCCTTACATTTGTACACTCTCTCGTGGAAACCACTGTGCTAGACTAAATGGAACAGAGCCTTCATTAGTATCATTGGTAACACCTGTGAATGTCTTCATAATATGGCTGCTGTGAATAGAGCCTATTCGAAACAGGCCCCTGTAAAAGTCAAAGCCTACCCCCCCCCCCCCCCCACCACATACACACACTTTTTAATGTACATATTTTGTTTTTCTGTTTTCAAACTGTTGTTATGATGTTTTGCATATAGTGTATATCTGTCTCAGTCTGTCATGTTTCTATGAATTGAGTACAAAGGACCCCAATGGAAACAAGCCATAGCCCATACGCTTTCTTGGGTTTTAAATCCTCTTAGCTGACCATTGAACTGTACTTTCCTGTGCTTTTTTTTTTTTGGAAACTGATAATAAAGTATTCAATCAATCAATCAATCAATTAATCAATTACAAAGCCTCGTGCTTCCAGGCGTTGTGAGCTTGTAGATCTGCTATTTTCACAAAAAGATTTGGCGGACCCCCCTGTAGTAACTCCGAGGACCCTCTGTTGAAGACCCCTGGTTTATACTTCATACTAAAAGGACAACAAATTAAAAAAGTGTATCTTTTCAGTACTCTGTGTACTTGTGTACTCTGTGTCTCTGTTTGCCTGCAAGCAATAGTAACAGTCTCTCCCTCTGACCTGGTGGTCCTGTGGTTGCAAAACAACCCAGGCCGCTTCTTAACCCCTCACCAGACCCCAGGGTTCACACACTGTATATACGTATATAGCATAATCATTTTAAACGATATAATAAAATGAAGACCAAAACAAATCATAATTATGTAACTGGATACCCTCTAAACATGCTTACTAAAAAAAAAGGGGGGGGGGTACAAAATACAAAACACATTCAGTTTACATGCATGCATGCTTAATTGCTCATTCTCTGATACTGGGTGTTATTGTTGCAGTAACTAATATGCTGCCATACACAAGAGCTGAAATAGGCCTACCATTTCCTGACTGGCATCGATATTTCACACAAGACGTTTGGCATTGAAAAAATCTGCCTATTCTGACATACAGGCATGCAACTGAACCTGTTGTGAACATTTAAACCTTTGATCTGTAATGTTGAGAGAGAATATACTAGACTATGCAGTACGTGAATACATTTGGCTTCTTTGCCTGTTGGCTAAGATCAAGTATCTGTTCTTATCAGTTTAATATCTAGGTCCCCTATAGCATTGGTTCTCAAAGTGGGGTCCGGGGAGTCGGGGACCCCCAGGTGTCCTTGGGGGGATTCCAGGGGGTCCCCAGCAAAAGTAGTTAATATGGCATCACAATCATTTTAACCCTTTATCCATTTATACATTGGCTATTCAAAAATACAAAAAATCTACAAGCTCACAGAGCGTCACTTTGTGTCGCACTGAGGGCACGAAATGCATCCATTATTTTTGAAATATCTACATTTCAGTAAATGTTTGAATATTTATATATTTTTTACACAAATCTCTTGTGGGGGTCCCTGGAAAAAAACATTTTCAGATGGGGGTCCGCGGCCAAATACATTCTTGAATTGAAAAAGTTTGAGAACCGTGACAAAATATTAAACAGATTTTTAGCCTCCGGAGTTGATACAGGGCTTGCTCCATTCACTCCATGTATTGACCCGGCATTGCCAGTGCCTCTGGGAATGGTGCACCCATACTGCTTTTTTGGGGGGCGGCTGGGTATAGAGGTCGTCATGGTGATCAGAAGGTCACCAGTTCACCACCGAGCCCTGGTCTATGTGTCAAAGTGTTCCAGAACAAGACGTTAACCCCTAACTGCGTATTAATGTTGAGTATTCTTGAAAGAATTGATTCAGACACTGAAAATCTGCCATCGTTGCTGAACATTGAATGGCTCTAGGCCTAGGGTAAAGATGTGATTACGGCCCCTCATACATTTTTGAGGAGTATACATTTTGGAATGTAGCAACATTTAAAAAATGCATCTATTTCATTTTTCCAGACAGAACATACAGTGACCCTGGGAAGATCCTGTGTGGATCAATTTGAACAAAGATACTAGTTCCAAGAGCTGATGCAGTGTGAAGGATCCACTTCTCGGTTCAGAACATAATAAAGAAATGACAAATATTGACACACTCTCCCCACCCCCCTCACAACCCCTGTTCCCAACTCCCACCCAGATTACAGAACGAATGCAGAGATATCATGAAATAATGATATATTTGCATTTTGAAGATAAAACATGAGAAGTTGCCAGATTTTGTTTAATTGAACGGTTCGGTCATTTAAAGTTAACCTTATTTCTTGAAGATGTAAAATATTTGTTACTTCACTTAATCACACAATCCCTTCCTTATTCTAAAACTTTATTATTAGCCTAGTTTATTTGCAGTAATGTGGGAATAAGAGTGATAAAAACTGATACTGAGCTCTCTGAAGCCTTAATTCTCCCAGTACAATGAGAACGGGGTGAAATAACAATAGCAAGGATCTCCTGGAAAGCCTCAATCCGGAAGTTTTTCTTTTGCTTGGACAGAGGACAAAACTAGCTATCAATGTCCCTAACAACATACTTTGACACGTGTTTCAAAGCGGGAGATACATGAATAAAGAAGTTATGTAACTTAATTTTTGTGTAATGAAGTCTATGTATTATTTTAAACTGAACGATGCCTCATATTTCTACTGATAGCACCTGCTGATGCTGTTTCATTTGTATGCCTGCACACATACACAAGTTATTATTAGAATTACATACATTTATTGAAGGTTTTATGTTGACAATTGATAACAATTTGCTCAAGTATTATCAAATGCAGAAAGGCGTGACATTTGGACCTTTTACTGAATTCCATTTTTGTTGATTAATATTGGGATTTAAGGATTATGTTATTCTATATCTGTGTTACCATCACATTGTTATAAATCAGCACCAACACTGAACAGATGCAAGGATTTGTGCATGTTGTTCTGGTTTGTTATAATACAGTAGCATGCATGCAGCTTGGCAGCATACCCTCCTGAACAAACAGTACATTGCCTGGCTGTGATATCAGTCTGCCACCGGGAGGCAGATGCTGCATGACTTGGTACAACATGAATGTCAGCTCCCTGATTTGCCACTAATGAGGTGGCACCAGTGACAAGAGGGTAGGAAACTTTTGTTTTGGAATGCATGATGCCTTCACAAAAAAATATGCCAGAGTGCCGCGTTTGAGAGCTGACAAGGGAAATGCTCAAAGGGATCAAATTATTTTACATCTCATACATATGCATGACTCGGAGAAAGTCATGCACTGTGTTTATTTACTCTGTGTGAGGGCTGAGAACACAACAGAGATGAAGGGTGCTAGAAAGTGTAACGGTGCATGGAATGTACATACAGTCTGAAGCATCGTCACATTCCACTGATGTGGTACGAGCAATGGTTGGGTTCTTGTTGACCCAGTTGATTGTGGCATCTGTCTTAGCCTATAATGTTCTGTCAGAGCTATAATGTTGTGCTGAATGCAATTGCCACCAAGTGCTACTGCATGATAATAAAGAATAATGTTAGTATTTGATTATATTATAATATTCTGTATATTATATTACCTTTAGACCAAAGATCCTGAAGGCAATGTAACTGATCAGTTTAGTTGTTTTTTCCACAATCCTATTGTTTGATTATAAGCACACTGCTGCACAACAAATGTTAACATGTTAATATGTTAACAGTAGCCTATCCAATTCTTCTGAATTATTTTGACTGAGATAGTTGGCCCCCTACCATTGACTTAACTTTAGAGATCATGCTCTGTATAATGTATTGATTTGCCAACTGGTTGATTGATTATTTAAATACGCCTATCACCCATAACACTCACACATATAGATTATGTAATGAAAATGTTACAATGGATAAATTGTGGGGATGCCGATGCGAGGATGCCGGCGCATACCAACTATAGACTCTGATACAGCATGACAGTGAGTCGTGGGTTCGATTCTCGAGTCCAAATGCCTTTGTTGCAACAACAATTGATGCATTGCCCAATCTGCAATATGATATAAGCAATATAACAGAAAATGTTGACAATATGCGAGGTGGATATGCTGTTGAACGATGATTAAATATTACGTACTGGAAGGTGCTGTGAATATTGTTTTCAAGTTGTCCCAGTTTATAGAAACATGATGGCTAAATAATATCTTTGTCCGATTCCCTCCATGTACAATTATGAACTAATAATAAACATTTTAACACAAACTGTAGTTGTACAAACACTAAATCAAAGAACTAATCTACATGCACTGTTTAAACCAAAAACATAAACAACTCCATCATCAGTTCTGGCTATTTTCCTTGAACCCAAACAAACCTGTTCAGCACAGTTTTTCTTTTCTTGTGGCTGAGGTTTCTGCAGGACTATGAGGTGTTTGAAATGTGATCATGTACAGTATGTGAAAGCAGAGAGGTGAAAGCTTGCAATATGGCAACCACAGTTGAAACATGCTGGCTTTGTTTTCAGTGTGATTTATTGTCAATGTCTGAGTTTTTATTACAGAAACAGTTCAACACCAGTTGTACTTGTGTCAGACAAATTCCTAGTTTTCAGTTATGGCAGGTTAAAACAAATCGGAAAAGCCTTTTTTGCTTTATAAAGTTCTTTGAGCACACGTTTACATACAAGTCAAATTTCTTGTGTTGTATCTTTAAGAGCAATGCCATGAATTTTGTTGCTTCTTGTAATCTTTCATCCAGAATGATTGGCAGAAAATGTCCATTGTAGTAAAAGCTGCAGTCACGAAAGCCAAACAAGGGGTGTTGCCCTTCATTGTTTGTTCCTGTATGTGTAAGAACTGAAAGAACAGCATCCATATTGGTCCAGGCAATTTAATCATGATTACTGTCAAACATGAGCAGCGTGCACTTGTCAAAACGATTTCACTGAACTATAGAAATGCATTGTTTTACAAAGACCAACAATTTCCAATATTAGGCATATAACTAAATAAAGAGGTAGCTGATAATGATACAATTTCTTTATCAAAGGACAATGACCTAAGTCTTTTATCATAAATGTAGTGTTTATTTTCTTTGTTATTTGTTTACTTATTTGTGGACATAAAATGCAATTGTTCTCCTTGAGGGAAGATATAACCAGAACCATGTCTTACCCTTTCCCAACACAAAGGGTATTACACAATTGCTGGTATTACTTTGAATGGTGCCTCATCAATGAATAAATCATGTAACTTCACACAGCTGTGGGAAATCCCTTCCTTTGTCCATATTCCAGCAAACTGGGCATGTCCATACAAAAAAATATTTGTATTGGTTGGGGACTGTAGTTTTTTGTATGCTTATGCAAGCTGCAGACAAGGATATCTGTTTGGCTTCTAAATACTTTATTCCCACAACAACAGACTTATCAGATGGTCACGGTGGAGAATGCTTTGCTTTCTTATAACTTCATAAAAAGGGAATGGTATGGGGCATGGTTGGCATGCTATCTGTAGTTTAATCCAGTTGCTGGCTCCAACACTTGTGTGTTGTATTGAAGAGCCTAGGATCAAACGCTTACCTGTTTTCACAGTGATGTAGAACCTCCTCGCCCTTGGCAGTGGTGTGTGTGTATGTATGTGTGTGTGTGTGTGTGTGTGTGTGTGTGTGCGCGTGGGTGCTCAGGCAAAAGTATCTTTTATTGCACCAAGGATGGCCTAGTGTCATTTTATAATTCAATGTATCATTTAAACAATATCATTCAGTTTCATCATTCATGTTAAGGACGTCTGGTGCCCTGACCAAGGCACAGGCCTTAGAGCTGGAGTTGGTCCCCAGACACTGCTCAGTAGCTGCCCACTGCTCCCATAATACAGTCAAATATACACTGCAGAGAGGACACCTTTCCACAGGTACATCAATAAAGCATACATTCGAAAGAGATAATATAAGAGATAAGATGTTTATTGTCACTGTATGGAACATACAACAAAGTTGTGTTTAGTGCATCCACTTAAAAAACGAATCTTCCATATCAAAGGACTAACCTAGATTCAATCTAAAGGTTGGTCGTCCTTTAGATAAATTACAAAGCCACAACATATCACTATTCCCTATATTCTTATTTATTTATCCAGACTTGTTTTTCTGTAGCCAAAGTGAAAAGGGTCCTTATTACAAATAAAAGAAAGTAGATGAAATGATTGTCGGTTCCATTTGATTTCCCAATCTACAAGTAACAATCCTCATTTACCCACTGTTGATTGACAGTACATTTACCCAATACCTACTAGTGGGGATAGATTGTTCACCAACGCTTTGACTACATTATATATACTTGTTAAAAGCTCACACTGACGGTCACACACCATGCAAATCCTGAGTGGTCCAATTGCAGAGGGCCAGACAAGACCCTACAGTTCTTTGGTACCTTATTTCTATAATCCCTGTACGTTACTACTTGCTTACTGTGTTGATGTATCTCTTTACCCATATCTGTGTCTGTCTGTTTCAAACTGCAGTGCTGCTATGACGACTGAATGAAACTCAGATGACATAAATATACCTTCCCAGACCAGATTATTGTGTAGAAGAAAACTATGTGGATTCTGCTGCTCTCTTGTGGACAATTTAAAATAAGACAAAGTTCTAAGACACATATGTGTCAGTGTCAGGCCTGTATAAATGTCTGGAAATTGACATTTGTGAAATATTTAAAAAGTTTATTACCTCCAATTTACAAAAAAACAATTTAGAAGAGAAAGACATCCCAATCATGTCTCTGATGAGAAGTGAAACTACTTTTTAAGCCCTCATTTCTGGAAAGAGAAATGAGTTCACTAGTTGCTTTTACAATAGTGAAAGAATGTTCATCGTATCCGTTTCACTGGTGGATTTTAAAGCTCCATTGTACGATACCTGATAAAAAAAACAAAGTAAGACAAACTTATAGCTACAAAAGGATCACCGGTCACCGGTGCTGGAAGGCACAGTGAGCACTGAGCATCGAGGGAGGCGTCAGGGCATTTTAACAAATATGGTAGCTCAGGGAGAGAAGATGGAAATCAGACTTTGACAAAACTGCTGGACTGGTTCGGACACATCATGGTCTTAGCAGTATGTCTCAGCGCAACCTTCATTAGAGCATTCAGAACATATATTGCCAGGTCTTGTGGCTATCAATAATATTACACAAACTTTAAGGCTTTTTACACATAATATTATTTTTCTGGGTGATGATATAATATTCATTTCACTGTAGTGATTTTGTTGACAGCTATTTATGCATCATAGAATTCTACAATGTTTTCAGTCAAAGACAACACAATTTCATTAACAGAAATTAGGTTGAGAGAGACCTGTTTCAGTTTCTCCAATCTATAATTCTCCACTCACACTCACATTAAAAAGAGCATATTTTCACGAATGGAATATCAACTGGATCTGACATTATCCTCTCCTTTACCGACTCATAAAACACCCACACTACTTAGAAGATGGAGGATTAATGTGTTGCAACAGCTGAGGGCGCAGCCTTTTCCTAAGTCCCATGAAACAAGCTTCCTGCTATTGAAAGTGAAACTCAAGACACATGTATTTAATACTGATCACAGATTACTTTGACTCTCTATCCTTACTGGCCTGTATCTACTTCCCAGCTGTCTTTCTGCAGACTGCCATGGTGTTTTCCAGTTGATATCATATCTAGCATGCACACATTTTAACAATGTATTCATGTCCACACACACACACACACACACACGCACGCACGTACGCACGCACGCACGCACGCACACACGCACACACACACACACACACACACACACACACACACACACACACACACACACACAGAATTTGGCATTTAAGGATTCTTTAAATGTTAATGATAGTGTGTCTGTAAACCTCCATTGGTTAATGCTGTGGTTCTCAACCCTTTCAGGCCGTGACCCCCCAAAATACTCATATTTGAACTGAGGACCCTCTAAAATTATCATAAATGAACTGGGGACCCCCCCAAAATAATAATAATAATAATATTGTATTTTAACTGGGAACCCCCCACCCTGACAAGCAGTTGTAATTGTAGGAGTTGAGGCATTAGTTTGACTCGGTTTCACAGATAAATATTGTGAAAATAGCAGATCTACAAGCTCACAACGCCTCGCAACGGCAACGCTTGTTGTAGATCTGCTATTTTCAAACTTTTTGCCTCTTTCTTATATTATTTGACAATTTGGCCAATGTCTGACCAGTTTTTATGGTAGTTGTTGATTACTTTTGTTGCAGTGATGGTCTTTTTTCTTTTCTTCGAGGTATTAAAAGTCCTTAAATTGTCACTTCACTGGCATGTGAACCATGGCTACTTCACTGGCATCTCTGTGGACCCCCCTGGGGGTCCCGACCCACAGGTTGAGAACCACTGGGCTAATGTGCTGCCTGCAGCGGAAGTAGAAATGAATGGCTAGTTCGGGTGATCCTGGGAAAATGCTCTTTTCTCATAAAGCCCCCACCGGCGGCGGCCGGGACTCAGGAAGATCGACAATTTGTCAACTCGGCTCACTTTGAGCCGTGGTGGGACAATTTGGTGTGGATAAATAATATACTGCACTACGCTTTTATTTGATTTGATTTGATCAGTAGCCTGCTTGACTCATTTTCGAGGTTGGCGTTTGTTATCAGACTGCATGGTCGAATTATACTTGTTTAGCCTGACTTCACTTCGATTGTTTCCCGAACTAACATTTTTACGTTCGTGGTCACTCTGTCCTCAGTAACCAACACGCGTCGTATGTGGATGGATGTGTGTGTGTGCTTCCGTTTTGTCAGCCATGTCCGTGGTGTCGTTACATAGCACTGCAGTATAAATCAGCGATCAGGACCTACGTCGTGGCAACAAGTGGTGGACGACCGTCGATCGATCGCTTTCAGCTGCGTTTATGCGGAGCTGCGTTTAATTTTATTGATTAAACGATGTGTTCTAAATCGACAGAGAATGTCCCAGAACGCCTGGTGACGTCGAGAGAGAGGCCGTTAGTTAATCCATCCATTGCTGTATTCAGGGTAGCCCCGTTTGGAACTTCACTCTGGAGCCATCGTGGAGAGAGTGGTTCCATTTGGGCCGGGCTACATTCAGGGTTGCGTTTCGAAAACACCGTTTGGTTTCGGCTTTTGATGTGATCCTTGTTGCTTTATATAATTTACCCTAACAGCACTGATTCTTAAAACGTTGATTCTATCTGTTGTACGTACATGTGTGCGAGGAAAGAGTTTAGTCGTATTCTAAAGAGTTAAAATCATTTTTAACAGTTTTACTGCATTCATGGGCAACGCGGCAGAGCAGATCACGTGGTGTGAACTGACCAATCAGCGACAGTCTTCAACAGTGTTGCCATGTCCGCTTATTATAAGGGACTTTGGGCTTGTTTTTCTGTATAATTTTATTTTTCTGTATTTTTCCAATATTATTTTGCGGTAGTCGTAATAGTTGCGGGGTTTGGGCTTATTTCTAGATTATAGTTGATTATTTGGGGTTGCTTCTAATTGTTGTAATTATTATTTAAACCAGTGGTTCTCAAATATTTAAATCATGGACCACCCGAATTAATATGTAGCCTATTTGTTTAAATAGCAGATCTACAAGCTCACAAAGCGTTGTGAGCTTGTAGATCATATAGGTTTTAAGTACTCATGTGGCCTAAGTTTCTTCTTTTTTGGCTTGTTCTCATAGACCTTGCTTATTTCTCTCTCAAAATCTGGCAACACTGGAGTCTTCTACGGTGGGCTATAAATATGAGGCGGTTGCCGTAGAGACGTCGGTCCGCCATGGAAATACCAGACTGTTGTTTATTGTGAAAGCGGTAATAATAAACACTAACTAGCATCATTGATGTTTATTTAAAGATAACGCTTGAGACGTTGTATACGCCGAAGTAAACATTTACTCGTAGCTGAAGGTACGTTGACTAAACGTGGCTCTGCTGCAGCATCGACTACATTTAGCTAGCCTGCTAGCTAGATGCTAACTGCGACGTTACACTGGATGCATCGTTGAAAAGAGGAGAATAACAACCTGCACTTGGCAAAGAAACGTCTCAGTTCGGCCATTAAAACACTCTTGTGCCAGAGACGGAAAGGTAAATGGTATGAAATGGTCGTCGATAAACAAGTTTATAATGTTTGTTTATGCTGCCGCGTTAGCCGCTTAGCAGGCTAGCAAACATTAGCAAGCAACTCTGTCGCCACTAAACCGTGCACGCCAGGTGACGTCACATTTGGTCCACACATTGTTTTACTAAAGCTCTTATGAGTACATTGTGGATATTATGCGTGCTTGTATTTTAATGATATTAAAACCACAACAACACGCACGTAGCTCACGTGACAAAAATGCGGAAGTTTGTTTTTTCTCCTTTCCGGAAGGCCTGTCCTGTGGGCGTGGCAAAATGCGTCACGCTGTTAACTGTAAACACGGACCATGCTGCAGCCTGCAACATACCACACGTTATTCACAACCATTTGATAATATTAAAAACAATGAATCAAGGAGGAGGGTGTTGATTATTTTAATTATATTTTACTGCTCAGAGACAGCAATTTCTGGGAGAAATTGACAAAATGCCTTCCAGTAGTTGAGGTGTTTATAATGGTAACAGGATAGATGGGCACCTCGATGTGAAATTGTCTATGTTGGAAAATGTTTTAAAGTGAAGTACGCATGATTAGAACATGCTTAAACATTCGACAATGAGGTCTAATATTTCTACAATTGCTACAAAACCTGTATATCCATTCATTTGGGGCATAAACAATACGCTTAAGGATAAAATTAAGTCACATCATGTATACTTTACATTACTTTTCAATATTCAAAAATATATATTTTTTAAACATTTTGGACAAAATAGCCAATTTTACCTATAGTGCCCACCTATCCTGTATCCTTATAAGATGCCCGGTCAGTATGTTACACAAGATCGATTCTGAAAGGGCTTTTGTGGTTGACTTCTGAAAGTGTCGTCTTAGAAATATTTACATGTCTATTTAGCAGCCGTTTAGTAATGCAGAACAAACTTGACGAAATTAGAATGGAGTTGGACCAACAAAGCCCCTGTGTTTAAACTAAAATCATCTGACAGTCACAGGAATCATGTGTACGGTATTAAACTGCCCTTACCTCAGTCTGCACAGGACTTACACCTGGTTTTCACCTGTAAACCTATGATGTGACAAAGATGATTCTCATTATGAACTTGGAGGGATATTTCACTTTAAAACTTTAAATGTTTGGGGTCATTTTAACGTCTACTCAGGCTTTTGTGGGCACCCCAGAGTAGACGGTTGGTTGATTCAGTATTTAGATATTTGATATTCATTTTATCAGACGCATTGTAGCGTCAAACTAGCCATGATAGATTCATCGAAAACAAGTCCTTGGTTCTGGTGACTCAAGTCATGTTTTTTCAATAACTTTTCTCATTAATTTAAGTGTTTTATTGTATTTTTTTCCTCTCTTTTTTTCTTTCCCCCTAAAATGTATAAAAAATAAATGAAAAGGGTTTTTGAAAAAACATGGCCCCCTCATGCATTAGAAGGACAATATCAGTCACCAGAACCAAGGACGGTTGTTTTTGATGAATCTATCATGATAAAAATTGAGTTTGAAGTTACAATGGGTTTGTATGGGAAGGGGGAGTGAATGATATCAAATATCTAAATACTAAATCAAGCAAATCAAAAACTGTCTGGGATGCTCACAATAGCCTGAGTAGATGTTAAAATGACCCCAAACACGTTTGAAAGTGAAATATCCCTTTAACTTGTCATTGGAGATTTAATGTTATGGCTGTGGAATTCTGTCTCAAAATTATAATAAATGATGATGTAAGTTGAGTAAGTTAATAAGTAAGTTGTATGGGCAATGGACTAGAAGGTGAATGATCTTTAACCAATTCTAAAGGGGAAACATTACATGTGATTTAACAACTTCTAATTTTTCATTTGACATGAACAGGTGCGTAGGAGAGGAACATGTTGAAAGAGTAGTCCCACACATTGTCTTAAATTACAAATGTATTAAAGCATTGTTTTGGTCAACTAACTTTAATCAGGTATTTGCCTAATCTGCTAACCCATCAAAATAATCATCTAACCAATCTCAATTGTGTGGACTTGAACGTGAAATTGTACAGCGTGAAAAAAAAATAGTAAAAGTAAAATATTTACTTGTCGAGTGTTTTTTTTTGTGTCTAGCTTTAAAATTCGTAATGGACGTGAATATAGATTGTTTTAAAATGTTTTTTGTATACATTATATTTGTGTTGATATAAAATAAAATGCAGAGCAAGATCAAAATAAATTGTAATGTAAATTATTTGGGGGGTTAAAGTCATCAGTATTTAATTGGGGACCATGGACATAATTGGTAAGTGGTAATGGTCAAGAATTGGCTAGTTAACATTTACTTGCCATACCTCTGTCATTTCTGACGATGTATGTCTGTCGAGTGGCCCTGCCTGTGTTCTTGGAACATTACACATTTCATGGCAGGGTGATTATAGATTTGCTGGTTGATTACACAAAGTTCATTTTGTAGGGTGTCAACTAATAGGTTTTGGACACTAGTTGGATAAATCTATTTTGTTCACTGATATTCCAATTGAGGCATGGTCTGTTTTATTCTGAACTGCTACAGTTATTCTTAATTTATGTTCTATGTGGTGATATAGCTTGAGACATACAGGCATAATTTTACTTTCAAATTATTTTCAAGTAGTAAGTAATCATGCTTGAAATTGTCACCCCTCTCCAACATCCACCCACCCCACCTACACACGTGCATACAGTACTCATTTGTCCTTAAAGCACACATCTCATATCAGTGACCTGATATGTCCCCTGAATTTTAACAGACAATGTTTTACATTTGCCTACAGAGCATTAATCTGTGTGTGTGTGTGTAGTGCAGTTTCCTAAAATTGTTATAGTTGCATACCAGAGACATACACATTAAATATAATGTGTCTTTAATATGTATGTTGATAAATAGGCTGTTAATGGTTGCTATACTGTATATGCATATTATTTTAGATCAACTTGAGGTAATTTTCATTCTAGGGACAACTACAAATATTAACTTTGCAATGGTACTTTAAGTGAGGCAGTAGGTGGCAGCATTAACCATGTTTTGCATTAAAGATGCTTCTTGTTGAAGTTATTGAGCATGCTGACTATTAAACTTGAACGTTTCAATTCTACGTAGTGAAGCTTGTTTCAGCTTGTTTCACAGTTTCTAAAGAAAATACACTTAATAATGATCTGAATAAAACTATCATTCTGTGATAAAACATTTGAATTTGTAATTTAACTGGCATTTTAGCAGAAATTGTGTGTCTGCTTGTCCGGTTTGCCCTTTATTGAAATGGGATTTAAACACTTAAGCCTGATTGGTGTAACAGTACGATCCATCTGCCAGTTTGTGTTGACTAAAGATGCAATCGTAGTTTGTTTGAGATGGTGATCAAATACTCAGCTTGATGATAATAATTGCAGTGATTGAATTATGAGCATGCTACCGGCTGTGATCACTCACATTACTGAAAGATGAAATCTTTGCACTATAATGCCAAATCGCAAATGTATGCACATGCCATATACTTACTGCTCCTAATAGGATGGGTAAATGCAGAGGACAGATTTCATATGTGCAAATGTACAATGACAAAATTACACCAAAGGAGTGAGGAATAAATAATTACAGGGGGGGGAAGCATTTTAACTTAAAAGCCTGTTTATGTACATATATTTATCTCTATCATATACACTTTTTAAGAGATGGCTTCAGGCTCACAATATGTTTACTTTTATCTTAGCCCTGAAAATACTCTGCTCTATTTCTTAGGAGATCGTGTAATGAGAGCTGAGCTGCAGTAAAGGACCACCACTGGCTTTGAACAACACAATGTCGAAAGTGTCCCACATCGCCACTATGAGTGGAAACCCTCCTCCTCCAGAGGTCAGAAATCCCAAGAAGCTTGGTCGTGTAACAAATCATCTTCAGTATCTGGAGAAGGTGGTGTTCGGAGCGCTATGGAAGCACCAGTTTTCTTGGCCCTTTCGCAACCCTGTTGATGCAGTGGCACTAAATATCCCAGTAAGTAGTTAATATGTATATTAATATATAAAAAAATATGAATTATAACTTTTAAACCTGATACTAAATGCCATCTTGTTCAACTTATCATGTGGGGGTTTGTTCAGTAAAAAGGTGATGAGAACCAAGATGGCATAATACAGTATGTGTCAAATAGATATTCATAAACCACTAACCACCAAATATATTCACACTATACTTAACTCTTGGTTTACACAGCATTCCACCAGGTAAGTTCACTAATAATTAGAACCCCTTCAATCAGAGAAGGAGGCACAGTGGCACTTATTAGTGAAGTTGCCTGTTGGAGCGTGAAAACATGCCTTCAACGGCACGCAAATAAATTGGGGACCTCTGTGTTCAATAATTGGCTTCAAATTAGTTTGTGATTTTTGTACATAGTGTTTTATTAATCATAATGTCTTTATTGCTTTCTCTTTTCATTAAGGATTATTACACCATTATAAAAAATCCTATGGACCTGAGCACTATTAAGAAACGCCTTGAGAACAATTATTACTGGAAGGCAGTTGAATGTGTACAGGACTTCAGTGCCATGTTCACCAACTGCTATCTCTACAATCGGGTAAGGAAGAGTTGATTTCCCTTGTGGTATATTTACTGTAGTACCAAATGTAAATGTTAACAGACTAAGATGGTGGAATCTCATGGGGGGGGCCTCACTTTACCTTGTTCTCCCCAGCCTGGAGATGACATAGTTCTAATGGCCCAAACCCTGGAGAAGCTTTTCTTACAGCATGTGAACAAAATGCCCAAGGAGGAGTGTGAAGTGTCATCAGTCACCACAAAGACACCAGGGAAAGGGAGGAAAGAAACGACAGGTACAGTGTACACACAGGGGATTCACCCTGCAGGTACAGTACACTGTGCCACACCGGTGCTTTTGAGATGACCGGGTTAATGTCATTCTTCCCCTGAACATCTATTTTGGTCATTTGCAGATATCCCTCACAAATCATTATTTCATTATTTTAATTTGATGATATCCTCCAGGTGTCCTTGCTTTCCTTCTACACAGACTTTATCAGCCAACTCAGCTTTTAACTCTTTGACTGCTAGAAATAAAACATAATTTTGCCATGTCACTGCCAGCGATTTTCGATTCTCTCCTTCACAGAGAGCCAAACCGCCATCTAGTGAAAACCACTGTAAACACAAAATCTCGTCATTCTCATTGGCGGTGTGCGCCATAGCAAAATATGACGAGAAATCTCAAATGGCAGCCAAAGAGTTAACTCATTCTCTGCCATTCTGAAGTGTTTTTTTTCCAAAGCCCACACCGCCATTGACGGGTTTGAAGTGTTTTCAGTGGTTTTCCACTAGATGGCGCTGTTCGCTAGGGAAGCAAAGCGGCAGCAAATCACCTGATCACAAAAAAATATATATCGCGGCGGCACAATTTCCTTTCTCCTTTCTTTTAGAATGATATCTATTGTGGTTCTTGTGTGTGTGTTCATTAGGTCCTCTGAACGTCTCCTCCTGTGCAGGTGCAGTGAAGCCGAGACCTCACTCTCCCTTGTCAGAAGTTGTGTTTCAACAGACTGTAACCGTCATCCCTCCTGAAGCCCTCCACTCCCTCCCAACGCCACAGCTCCCTACACAGATCGACACGGCAGTCAGTACTTTTGTTTTGGGGGGTGCTTTCCTATCAACTTTCACAGTATGCAAGTCAGTTAGCAAGTCGTATAACTTGTCTTGCCTTGTCTTTTATTCAGACTAAAAAGGGTGTTAAGAGGAAAGCAGACACCACAACTTCAGCCGCCCCAGTAATCACTAGGATGGAGCCACCCCCTTGCGAGGTGCAGCCATCTTCTTGCAAGATCATCTCCAGGCGGGGCAGTGGAAGGCCTATAAAACCACCTAAGAAACACCTGCCTGATTCCCCCCCTTCAGGACAGAGGGCTAAACTTTCAGAGCCGCTCAAGCAATGCTGCGATATCCTGAAAGAGATGTATGTAAAGAGGCATTCTCCGTACGCATGGCCCTTCTATAACCCTGTTGACGCACAGGCTTTGGGCCTGCAGGACTACCATGTTATTATCAAACAGCCTATGGATCTAGGCACCATAAAGGTAAGAGAACATTAATTTAATGTTGATAATTATTTAATGGTTATTGATTGTTTATAAATGAGTATTTATGTTGACTGAGCACACAATCTGAAGTTTCAGAGAGTCTTCAAATAATTAATGTCATTGCTTTATTAACCATTAACATTTTTATAATGCATTTCCTTGAAGAAAAAAATGGAGCGACGAGAGTATAAGAACACCCAAGAGTTTGCTGCTGATTTCAGGCTAATGTTCTCGAACTGTTATAAATACAATCCACCTTCCAACGAAGTAGTCCTCATGGCAAGAAGACTGCAGGTATACACAGTCAAATCTAAATTGAACTTTATGTTGTACTGCACCAAAGTTAGTCCTTGAATTCTGCTGACAATAATTCACAATCATTTGTGCCTAAAGGATGTGTTTGAGGCCCAATTTTCGAAGATACCAGAAGAGCCACAGAGTCACTCCTTGCCTGGTCATAAAGATGGCAGAGGAAATGGGCCTGAATGTCCCCCAAGCTCAGCGAGTAGCGAAGGTGAAAGTTCTTCAGAGGCTGAGAGTTCAGGTTCAGATTCAGAGGAGGAAGGAGGGGAGGAAAGACCTGAGGAAAAAACTGTGCGAACTGTGCGTCTGGCCACTCTGGAAGAACAGGTTGGTGTGTTCATAAAATATGATTCTGAAGTGCCATTTCAGTATTTTATGTACTTCAGTGCTGTTTAATTTTGTGATCTCATTAATGGCTTGCTTTTCAGTTGAAAGCAGTTCGTGATCAGCTGCAGAAAATCGCACAGACACCACTGCTGAAATCAAAGAAGAAAGAGAAGCCTAAGAAAGAGAAGCCTAAGAAAGAGAAGCCCAAGAAAGAGAAGCGACACAAAGAAAAAGACATTAAAAAACAAAAACACTCATCCTCAAGAAGCAAATTTAGAGTACAGAAAACCATCAGCCACAAAGGGTCTTCTCGGTACGTGAACTCCATTTAACTATTGATGTTGAATTTGATGTGGTAGTTAGTGCAAATGACACCTCCTACAACTTGAGTGGAAGATAATGTGAAACCTTTTTATATGTACTCCTGTAGGCATGGCAAGAAATGCAATATTCAAGCAGTGCCCTTGGAATTGGATGTGGTTCCAGCAGTACCAATGGCTTACCAAGAGAAGAAGAAGTTGAGTCTGGACATAAACAAGTTGCCTAGTGACAAACTTGGCAAGTTGGTGAGCATCATCCAGGCCCGCGAGCCTGCTCTGAAGAACTCTAGTCCAGAAGAGGTTGAGATTGACGTTGAAATGCTCAAGCCTTCTACACTGAGGGCTGTGCAAAGTTTCATCCTGAAATGTCTTGGGAAGCGGCCCAAGACCAGTGGTGTGGACCGTAAGTACACTGACTCATACTTCCTTAAATAAAAGCCTTCTCTTCTCTAATGAAATGGCAGTTATTTCCACCTTAGGATCTGCAGGGGATTATTGTTGTCTTCGTTCTGTGCAATCCAACAGAAAAAAATCCAGGGAAATCGAAAGGAGGGTTGCCGCCCGGTAAAGCAAACGATGCCGCGAGGTCTCAAGACATCAACAATGTGCAGAGCTCCTCTAAGAAGAAAAAAACAGCAGGCAAATAGTGAATTTTATTATCAGTATGATTCCATTTCATGGTCAATGTTTTCTGGGGCATTCCGTCACACTTTCCCCTCTGTGTAACAGGTCAAGCCACTCCTTTCCCAGAACTGGGCCCGCCACCCCGCCTCAGTGAAAGTAGCAGCTCCTCTGACAGCAGTAGTAGTGATTCTAGCACTTCTGACAACAGTGACTGTGAATCAGGTTAGATGCTCTCCTCAGCATTCTCCTCTCACATACCTCTTTGTTCCTGTCTTACACCACTTTATGTCTTTCTTTCTTTTTTTATCCGCCCCCTACTCTAAATAAAGAAGATAATCTACTGCTAAAGTTCACCAGGACACCTTTGCAAGTTTCATATGTCTTTTCCACTTGTTGGCAAACCAACTTGAAAAGTCATTAAACTGTCTGTATTGTTTTTACATGTTCATTAGTTGTTGTTGGTTTTTTTTGTATTTTATTATTATAATTTTAGCAGTTTTGTATGGTGGTTGATTCTGAAATGTAGAAAATACATAATTTGTAAAATAGGTCAATATATTTGCACTTGATAAGCAACAATTCACATTACTTTACCCCCCAGCCATTCATATCATTATACGAAGAATGGAAGCCCTGCATTTTAAACTATTGTTTTCATTGGTCACACTTCTGATTCATTTCATGTGCCTTTCATGCTACTACACAGCATGACACATAACACGTCATTGTTTAAATGTATTAATGCATAGGCTAATGTTGTTCATTTACTGTTGGTAGGAAAACCTTTCATCTAAATGAATGGATAGTAGTTGTGTGGAAAATATTTGATCCTGTTTTAACTGATAATTATATTTTATATCCCAAGTGTTTCAGAAATAGAAGTTCAAATAAACACATTGCAGGACAGTCAATTCAATATTTTATATAAGTCTAGTCTGTTTTCAAATTTGAAACTCATGTTCAACAACATTATTTGAATCTTTGACACTCAATGTTGGATACACAATGTTTTAAGGGCATAATGTAAAATCTGTATTGACATTGTAAAAGTATTGCGAAAATATCTTGTCAAAAGCATTTAATTTGCTATGGGGAGCTTTGGCTGAGGATACTGAGAATTGTTGTACATGTCTTTCAGTGCCGAAAGCAAAGAAGCAGAAAAGTAAAGACATTTCTCAGAAGTCTAAAATCAAGGTAAATACATGCATACCTGATTTGTGTCTGGGTAGTCTAGCATTGTTTGTGTTGAATGAAACGTAAGAATGTTATTTCTTCAAGTCAAAGGTGAAGTGCGCTGACCGTAGTGTGCCGATACGGAAGAAGAAAGATGTGATTAAGTTCTCAGCAGAGAGTTGTCGGCCACCTCCTGCCTTGGTTATGGAAGCTAAAGGCCAGTCTACAGAGCCATATGCAGCCCAGTCTTGTGATGAGATGATTTTATCACCCCCAGGTAATTGTCACATGACAGTTTTTTTCTGTAGCAACTAAGATGTAATGTTAACGATGCATGTTTATCCATGAAAAATGTAATGACTGTTGTTAGCCGTGTCAAGTTTTTGATTGTAACTTGGTAATTCAATTGACATGTACAGTAACCAGCACAGGTTACCTTAAACCTTGTTCATACAAAAAAAAACAGGAACTGCACTAGACTATTTCTATTATACTGATGGAAAACAGTTTGGTTGGTCATTTGTTAAACGTATTTGTTGTATTCTATTTTAGCCTATTAGCGTTTTTAGACCATTTATTTTTCTAATGTAATGATTCACTAGTCATTCTCACAGTTTGATCTCTATTCTGCCCTATCCCTGGTCATCCTTGCCACAGCCTTACACAGCCACCTGCCTCAGCTGCCTTCGAGACCTAGTGGCAAAGCAGCACCGCTACCTCCCAAACACTGCGTGACCCCTGGTCAGATTTCTCAGCCCCCTCAACGGGAGTCCCTCCCTGACATTCCCAACACACCCACTAGTGACCACGCCTCCACATTCCCCTGTTCCCCTCAGGCCCCTGCCCCCTTAAATCCCACACTTCCTCAGTCTCCCTCAGAATCCCAAACACGGGAAGTGAAAACGGTCTCACTTTCTCTCAGTCCTCCTAAGAGGTCTGTACAGGAAGGTAAGGGATCAGTCAAACATTCATGTAGTTGCCACACTACCCCCCCGCCCCCCCCCCCCCGGCTTGTAGCATGCATGCATGGCCTTGTATGTGTCGTTCAATCTACATGGATGTTGTCCGTTTCTGTCTTTCATCTGATTCTTTGGCTTTGTCTTGATTGGCATGCTAACACAGTCCCAATAACTCTGTAGCTCTGGCTGTAGGTGCTGTAGTTTTTCATCTCGATTAGCTCTTTGTCAATATATTGCATTTCTGTTTTGAGTCTCAGTCTCTAGATTTTTTTTTTGTCTCCCATTCAGATTTGTCTGCACTTTTATCCCCACTGACATCTCCGTGTACAGTTATGTTGGACCCTATGACGACAAGATTTGAGGTAATCCTCAGATTCAAATATGTTTATGGAGTTTGCTATGTTAACATTCAGTCATCATCATCATCATCAGACTCTCTATATATATGATGATTGTTCAGTGAATGTGAATGTTATAAATTCAAGATGACATTGCATAATAGCAATTATGCATTAAGACCATAAGATACTAATTACTGTATATTTGTATATTTCTCACGGCTCAACAGTACCCATTGTTGTCGCCTCTACACAGCCCATTGCCATCTATGAAGGAGAATAGACTTGGTAAGTTACTGGAGGAGTCTAACAAAAACTCTTAATAATAATAATAACACAAGGCAGAGCATTGTCTAAAGAGTTCAATCCCTATAGATTCTAGATGCAGAGAGAATGTTCTGGACAGCAGTACTGTGTTGCCTTGCTCTACCACAGACAATAAAGTCTCTGAAGAGGGAAAACCCCAGTTTCCCAAAAAGGTTGGCGTGGTTATTTTTATATATATATATATATATATATATATATATATATATATATATATATATATATATATATATATATATATATATATATATTCTACAATATTTGAATCATTATCTGATATCATTGTATCTGTGGCTAACAGATCTTAATGTGCCTGATTTTTGTGTTTCTGTTGCAGGAAATTGTCCTGAAAAATGCAGACTC
The DNA here is from genome assembly GCF_963454915.1 of Gymnoscopelus microlampas. Taxonomy (NCBI): domain Eukaryota; kingdom Metazoa; phylum Chordata; class Actinopteri; order Myctophiformes; family Myctophidae; genus Gymnoscopelus; species Gymnoscopelus microlampas. Next base: position 29,403,361 of record NC_139946.1, read on the forward strand.
ATGGGCTAGTCTGATGAAAACGGCTACTGCCACAACCACTAAAATCAAATCCTCAAGGGAGAGCTTCCAGCAGTTCCGTAAGGCTGCTATGGAAAAGGAAGAACGCGAAAAGGCCTTAAGAAAGATCCAGATGGGGGCCAGCAGGGAGCGAGTGGCGCCTGAAAAGAGCAGGTACTCTCAGAGAAATACTTCATGACATCACCTCCAGTTTATATCTTGCATAACGTCTTTTATCATAGTGCTTTTTTTTTAGGTAGTTAAATTTAGTCGTTAGACCTTGACTAAATGACTTTGCCATTTCAGCATATACAGTATGTATCAGACATAAACATAGGTCATTTTATTTGCATCCACGCCAGGCCGGAACAGCCAAAGGCGAGGGCTTGTTATGTTAGGGCAGTTTGCTGGTGAACTGCTAATTTTCAAAATTGTCCTGTTACAGCGCCACCATGAGGCCGATTTTTGTTGTTGTAAAATACATTTTTATCATCAGACGAATCGGTGTACATTGTCTCTTTAGTCATGTGATCAAGCACAAAATACCACAAATCACGTACTCGATTGCTGTGACACTTAACGTTGCCCGCAAATTCCCTCTTGGCCAAGGAAGAACTGCCACCCTAAATATTTCAAATCTGCCTCATGGTGGTGCTACAACAGGCCGATTAACTTTTTGGCCTAAAGCTCTTGAACCATAGGTCTTAAAATCAAAAATATTTCCCTCTGGATTCTTTGGATCATGACACAACTTCCCATATATACATACGTCATGTATAAACATTTTCCGTTTTATACTGGGAGTGTGCATGCAAAGTTTCACACCGATTGAGCAGCGATGTCCAAGTTCAGCTGTACATAGACGAATGAACAGACAGACAAAACATTGTCTCTGCCTCCCAGTCTTACGACCTGCTGGTGATTTAAAAAGGATTAGTATTGAATGATAACATAACCTTTGACAAAGTGTGTTTATTTCCAATCTCAAGTTTATTTTCATATATTCATTTGTTCATATATTCATGTTTTCAACTACTGTATGCTTTAAAAAATGGTCATCAGTAATGTCAAGTATAGTGTGAGACGTAGTCGGTGCGCTAAACATGCCACACCACCAGTATGGTGCTTTAACCATATAAGCCCTAGTGTCCATATTCTGGACATGGCATAATAGGTGAACATTCGGCTATTTGACTTACAATGAAGTATATAAGATTTAAGTTGTTAAACCATCATAAAGACAGTTTCATCATTGTGGGTTTGCTCAACTGAAAGGTTCCAAAGTCATTTGGGCCATTTTTTTCATTTTAGCCTACCAGTATCACCCAGAGCAGAAAGGAAACTCCAACCGGTTAAAGACAATCCTGAATCGCCAGAGAATCCTCGCACCGAGGCCACCGTACAGGATTCCAGAGATACAGAATCGAAGAAACCCGAGTCCCCTGTGCCTTCAACACCTCTCTGTGTTCAGTCATCCCTGGACAGGGACAGAGAGCTGGCCCGCAGAAGAGAGCAAGAACGCCGCAGACGAGAGGCTGTAAGTACTGCCTCAGTGTCATTTACATGTGCCTTTGTCCTGGTGAAACAGTATCATAACTGCTCTGTGGTTTCATTCTCTACCCCCAGATGGCTGGTATTGACATGACTATGCAGAGGGACATCATGGCTACATTTGAGAATAACCTGTTCTAACAAGTACGCGGGAATCAACAACAGAACGTTTTCTTTGGTTCGCGGCAGGAAAGCTGATTGTGGAAGTGCAGATGCTGGTTGGTTCTGCGGGCACAGAGTAACGGAATAGTCTAGTCCATAACAAATGAGGGCTACATGATGATGACTTCACCTCCAACCTGTACAACCCTTTAAGAACACGCTCTTTAAGATGTAAAATACCATATATTGAATAAAGGGATCTAGCATTTTCGGTATTTCTAACGGTTTATAGAAAATATCTGCACTAATGCACTGTTTAACTTGTAAGTAATGTTGAAAATCTAATCTTTAAACACTTTGTCTTGTCTTCTGTTTCTTGTCACACTTTGGTGACTCCTATACAGTTGTGTTTGTCATCCTGATTTAACGGGGACATGTTTACATTGTACTTAATCTCACCTCTTTGATTTAAAGTGGTATTTCACTTTAAAACACTTCCGGGTCAACTTTTGTGTGCACCCCAGACAGTATTTATGTTGTTTGATTCAATATTGATATATTTGATTTTCATTTTTATCAGACACTCCCCCTACTATGTAAGGATCATGCCAACTCAGTTGAAAAAAATGGAAGAGTCTCACCAAGAGGCTACCGAAAAGGAGGTAGAGAGGATTCTGGGATTCTTGATGAACTTCATGTTAACCATGTTAGACTCATTGAAAACACACAGGCCTGCTTCTGGTGACTGATATTGTCCTAATGCATGAAGAGGCCTTGTTTTTTCAATCATTTAAAATTAGTCTAACTGGTTAAAATAGAGCTTTACTTTCAGTGGGCTTATAAAGGAGGGGAGCAGGTCTGATAAAATTAATATCAAATATTAAATATTGAATCAAGCAACTTAAACTGTCTGGGGTGTACACAAAAGCCATAGTTAAAATGACCCCGGAAGTGTTTAAAGTGGAAGCCCCTTTAATCTTACCAATTTGCTAGTCTGTTAAACTATATTATGTACGTAGTAGTACTATATACTTTGTATGTTTAAGTTACTCAGTATTAACAGCAAACATATGCTAAAGGTAGGGGGGGGAATGCTATAGTTGGATGTGTATATATTATGTTCATGTGAATTGTCTGACTCTGGAATGTTCTTTCTTTGTAACATTGTAAGATTTGAGAAAACTCAAATGTTCTTTCTTTGCAAGATTTGAGAAAATATTTTTTTTTTCTATGAATGGAAATGTATTTCCTAAAGATGTTGAAGTTTAGTCACATGGCAGTTTCAGATGTGGGACTGAGTTTAAAATATAAATTTCCTTTTTTTTGGATCATCTTTTTGCCAGTGCCATATATTTGTGTCATGTGTATTGCAAGTTATGCTTTATTGTGAAGAATCCTGATAAAATGTTTGGACATTTGTACTGTATTTTGTTCATTTGGTTATGCTATTCTGGTGTTATCTTCTGATTATAAAAATGGCACTTTATTCTGTATGGTACAGTTTGTATATGCCAAACAAAATACTTTTTTTTGTTTTTGTATCATCTATTAAAGATATTTTGGGGAAGTGTGTACTACATATTCTTGCCTTCTGTCATAGAGGCAAAGGCAAACCAATAAAGGGAATCTGTAGACCTTGTCAGCTGCAAAATTGTGTAGGATTGTCCCTTTTCCTGTCCTCCACTGTACTCATTCTGTCTGCCAATTCCACTTTCCTGTCTTCCGTCTCACTGGTTCAGGACGTTCTCTTTCCCTTTGAGGTGTTTGGTATTTAGACCAAGGTTTACCCAATTCATCAAGAATAACAACTGTACCGGCCAAGGATGGTACCTGGCCGGTTTGTGTAACCCACTATGTCTTCAACCTTCATACATTCTCATGCCATTTGTCGCCTGAGCCCTGCCCTGCTCTTGTCCGTCAGATAATGGTGGCAGTGAGCTGAGCCTGACCATCACACCTGGTCTACTTCTCTATCCCCAATGATAAAACCAACTTCTTTCTAGCTCAAGACAGCAGTCATTCCCCATTCAACATAGCCTGAAGGTCCCAAGGACCCCCTTCTAGCTTGCCCTCTCTCTCATAGTATATCGAGTTATAGATAGATACTGTATGTCTCTCTCATAGTATATATAGATACTGTAGGCTATGTATATATAGATAGTTATATACAGTATATAGATCTAATTACAGTAGAAGTAGTGTGGAAGTAATTCTATTGATGGTAAATACTGATCTCTGTTATTTTGACACGTTACTCATTGACTGTTTGCACTCTTCATTGCTACAAATCTGTAAGCGCTCAAGTGGTTCTGAAAGGACAGCTCCTGTACGTCTCGTATGATCATGCAGAATGTTAGCAATCATGCCGCTATACCGAAACACCAAAGTAACCTGCATGTTCAATATTGATGTAATAATTACATGTAAAATAAAAGCGTTGTTGCAAATGCAGTATATTGATAAACCTTCAGTCGAGCGCGTCAACAGGAACATCCGACCTTGTTTACAAGCTGATGCTTTATTCACCATTGAGCAATTTATTTGTCTGAGCAGCTTACCCCATTCAAAACATAACTTTCTTTTTAGAGATTACAGGTAGACATTGAATTATACTAATGTAGTATACATTTAAGTAGTGTTCTGAAACTAAAAACTATATTGCTGAGAGCTTTATGAACCAAGAATAAATTGTCTATAAAAATGAAACTATTGATCTATTCTAATTTGTTGTATATTGTCATTCCTGTACTTCTTTTCCATGGGTCATTTTGGAGGAATGATGGTGATTTCAAAATCAAATGACTAAACTTTGTGTATGATGCCTAATTTGGGCTTCAGGAGTAGTTTTTGGTATATGACTGTGCAGACTAAGTCATAATGTTAATAAAGCTTTGACTGGAGCCCTTTACGCCAGTGTGCAGACTTTATTTTGTCATTGTCTCCGCGAGATTAGGTTTTGCACCCTGTCCGTGTGTGTGTGTGTGTGTGTGTGTGTGTGTGTGTGTGTGTGTGTGTGTGTGTGTGTGTGTGTGTGTGTGTGTGTGTGTGTGTGTGTGTGTGTGTGTGTGTGTGTGTGTAGTCCATCACATGGCAATTAAAGATGTGAGACCCCAGGCCTTTTATTTTTCTTATCATACTGCAAGTGCCATATTGGCAGCATGTTTATTGGAAGTTATGCTTTATTGTGTGAACTCAGGAATCCTGATAAAATGTTTGGAAATGTTGTACTTTGTTCATTTGTTTATGGGGTTTGTTATGGTTATAATCATAGCACTTTATTGGTACAGTGTATATGCCAAACTAAAACGTTGTTTTTTTATACAATCTATTAAAAGATCTTTTGGGTAAGTGAGTACTGCATTTTCTTGCATTCTGATAGTGGCCATGACAAACCAATAAAGGGAATCTCTAGACCCCTGTCAGCTGCAGAATACCAATGTGGGATTGTCGTCCTTTTCTGTCCTCCTCCACTGTCCTCATTCTGTCTGGCACTTCCACTTTGCTGTCTTCCGTCTCACGAGGACATTCTCTTCCTTCAGTATATCTGTCTATTTGGCTCAAGCTTTATTCAATCTCATCAAGAATGACAACTGTACCATCCTCCTGGCTGGTTTGTAAAGTGCAACCCACTTTGTCTTCAAGCTCCATAAATTCTCATGCCTTTTCTCACCTCTACCCTGTTTCACTGGCTCTCTTATGCTGCTTGTATCCAATTCAACATTACATGTGCTGGCGACCAGTGCTTGGGGAGATCATGGTGAACCGCTGCACCCCAGCAGCCTCTTGTCAGCCTATAGTGGCAGTGAGCTGACCATTCTCCCTAGTCCCTCCCCAATGATAAAACTAAAACCACACACACACACACACACGCACACACACACACACACACACACACACACACACACACACACACACACACACACACACACACACACACACACACACACACACACACACACACACACACACACACACAGAGAGATACATTGTTTGGTAGGCCTATTGCTCTCTCAGCTTTTGACGCATACTCAACCATACTCATTTTTGATTTGTACTATTGGCTTAAATCTGTCCATGTAAATGCAGCTACAACCCTACAGAATGAAATCGATGAGAAATATTTCTGTTGGATGCAGCTTTATTACTTTATTCACAGACTCGCAGCTATATCAATCGGCATAAAACAGCATTGTTTTTGTTACTGCCATAAACTATTACTTAAAAATATTTATTCAGTTTTGTTACAGACAAACGCTGTTTGCGCTGTTTTTATTTGAACATTTTTTTTTAAAGATGTCACTCTCATAATGATGACCATCAATTCGTGTCTGGTATAGGCGATGTTAATAGGTGTGCCAAGCTTTTTAAATCCGTGCAGTGTTGATACAGTCCCACCACCACGTCGAGGGATTATAGGCTACAGAATGATCTAAAGCTGGTTAACTGGCCTATTACGGGCTCTCGTCTTGTATTTGGACTTGCCTCCCACGTTCGTCAACACCCTGACAACACTGGTTCAGCTGAACCAGTGGTTTTCAAGCTGTGGGTCGGGACCCTCAGGGGGTCCCCACATGATTTTTTGGGGGGGGGGGGGGTTCCCAGATGACAGTGAAGTGACAATTTAAGGACTTTTAAGACCCTTGTATACCCCCCAAAAGACCCGCATCAAATGTAATCAACAAACTAGGCTATACTATAAAAACTGGTAAAACGCCAAATTGTCAAATAATATAAGATATATAAATATATAAAAAATAAAATAGTCGAGCTCACAACGAATTATTTAAAGCTGGTTAACTAGCCTATTACGGGCTGTCTCGTCTTGTATTTGGACTTGCCTCCCAACGGTCGTCAACACCCCGTTCAGCTGAACAACCTTCGCTGTCACAACGCAACGCAAGCGTGAGTTCTGACGTGATGCTTCTGCTGCCACCGTTCCATTCAGTCGCTCACCGGGATCCTCCCTACAGACAGACAGTCGTGCGTAGATGCGCTGCTAACGAGACAACGGGCTGGTCAGAGCAAGAATTTCCACAGAAACGGGCAATTAACGGAAATAAATCAATAGGTAACAACGTGATCACGGATTGATTTCCTGCGGCAATGTAAAGATGGCGAGAGTGCTCCACAACTTGCTGTTATTAATGATCAGACTTGCGCTGAAAATCAGAGTCTGGGGGTATTGGTCATTGATATACGGTTATTGTGCCGTTTGCACCGCCGTAGCCCTGCTGAAACTTTGGTGGAACATCATTTTGAGGCCGTCAACAACCTTCCAGTGGGGGATTCGTGAAATCCCCCCGGCTTGTCTAAATGACACGTCCTTGGGAACCCACTGTTATGTTAGAATAAAGGTAAGACATAGTGAAAGGTGTCTAAACAACCCATCGCGATTGTGTGTGTGTACTGTCTATGTGTGTGGGAGAGCAGTCGCATGCGTAGGATAAAGCAATGC